>NW_023396792.1:3266208-3579845 GCF_011125445.2 Fundulus heteroclitus | reverse complement strand
GGCCAAACAGGATCCTTTGCAAATTAAAATGCTAATTTTAGCCTGGGAAGATATATTGTTGCTTTTGGATAAAAATCAAACCGTCTTGACATGAGGAGTCTCTCTTTTACCATCTGTGTGAAGAACTTTGTGCCCCAGTGCCTCCTGGGATCCTGGTGTGACAGTAACGGTGGATCGCAGTGGGTGGGTGGGTGTTCCAGCCCCGCACAGCCGCGCCGACCCCTTCTGCAACCTCGCCCGTCCCTCTCTGCGGGTTATTAAAATTTCAAAGGCAAGCTTCCCCCAAAACTCCCGGAAGCTGCGTTCCCCTCCCACTTCGGCACACTCTGACCTTATGCCAAAGATTTGCTCATTTTGCTTTGATGTCACACTCTGGCACCGGTTTCTGCCGCTGGTTCTCAAAGTGCTTGATGGTTGATTAGAGGGACGAGGCTTTAGTTGTGTGAGCTCCGTTTTATTCTGACGTGAACGTGCGTTTTTCAGGAATAGGTTTCTTCACACACAGGCACACGTGTGACCAAACTGAGCACATGTGCCTCCGTACTCGCTGTAGCATCAAGCCCCAATAAATAAATTACCCATCTGTCCATGTTTGCCTGTGTTTCCATCAAAATTAGGAGCAGAGAGTTTGGGTTTTTGGCAAATATGAAGTACTAACACCAGAAAGTGAATACCCTTTATCGCAAGACAATGTTCATGCTGGACATTAAATCCGGAGGAAAGGAACTAAATGTCAAAGATGTGATGAACGCTTGCACAATATTCATAATCAGAGGAAACATGATATTTGAATAAGGACAAAATGGTATGTAAATATGTGCACTGGGAGCTTTTAAACTTTGTAAAGACCGTAGAGATTTCTTTAAACAAAGCTTGGAGAAAAAAACTCCTTAAAGCCCATGAGCTCATGAATATGATATTTGATCCTACAGACACTCGGCAGTAAAGCCAGCACAGTCAAATATTGTTGTCCAAAGTAAATTCAGACTACACTAGATACATAAACTATGCTTGTCCCCCCCGCAGTTATTACTTTCAGTTTGTGAGAAAGGGGTGGAAAACAGTGAAGCCCCCCTAGATCACTTCACCGCTTGACTCTGCCTCGTGTGGTTACACAACTTTTCTGCCTGTTTCTTAAATGCTATTCACAATATATAACTAAACTAGGCTTAGGCTGCTTTCTATGTAAAGCCTTTCTCATATGCAACACTGTGCGGACTTTAAAATGTGAAAACGGAAACGTAGTGCGGCACAGCTACCAAACCTAACCAACACGCGGCCAGGCAAGCTGAGTATCAATCATACAAGCAGCCACAGCCCTGGTTACTCTGGAGGAGCTGCAGTAAGTCCATAGCCCAGGTTACAAGAATCTGTCGACAGAGTGACTGATATCTTTCTTCCACCAACAAACAGGTGGAAGAAGGTGCTCTGCTCTGTATGAGACCAAAAATAGAAGCTGTGTAACATGGTGGGGACGGCATCATCCTGCGGGGAAGGTTTCTTCAGCAGTGTTAGGGAAAGCCATTAGGAGTTAAAAGAAAAATGATGGAGGTTAAACGCAGGGCAAGTAGTAGGAGAAAAGCTGGCTGCAAAAGACGTGGGATTTGGGCAGAGGTTGACCTTGCAGAAGGATAACAACACTAAACATACAGCCTGTTTAGATCAAAGTATGTCAGTGTAATAAAATGGCCAAAGTCAAGACCTATATCCAGTTGGCAAAACTTGATCATCGCAGTCATTTCCTGGCCGATTTAGTCCTAGACGTGAGAAGCTGGCAGTGACTTGCAGCTGTAATATTAGCGAGGTGTGGTTTTATAAAGACATGTCTCATGGGAGCTAAATACATACGCAACCACACTTTTTAGGTTTTTATTTATGAAAAATTTAAAATGAACCAAACTAAGAACCTAGTATTTGTATTTATGTTTCGCTAGAGCTGATAGCTGGAAACTTGGCACACAACAGATGGATAGTGCATTTCTCAGGGAGTTTCTCAGGATTTATTTTCCCTGTTTCATAAAGAAATTGCTCTGACGCTGGTCATTTGCTTCTTTTGTCCACATGCTGTCCATTTTTCTTATTTGTCCCACATGGTCCGAAGAAGAACTTAGAAAGACTTTTAAAAAGCCAAGTTAGCTTCCGATCAGGATCATATCCTGAGAAAATCTGTCTCAGAGGAAGTGATTTCTTTTTTAAATAATGTGAGGTTGAAAACAGTTCAACAGGTTTGCATACCGCAAATTTGACCAAGACATGCACAAGATTTAGATTTATTGAAGCAGTTATGCCTACTGGTGTCACCATTAGAAGTCTAAAGTATTGAAACGACGCTTTCAATTTATTTAGCTTTAGCCAACCCAGGAACAAAAAAAAAAAAAAAATCATCTGAATTATATATATTTTTTGTTATTTTTGGAAATCCCATGAGTCTTGGAGCTCTAAAACAGATAAGGTCTTATATCAAAATAGTAAGGTTAAAACAGAACCAAAGCAGGTTCCTGCGCTTGTATCTTTAAAGCAAAAGTTATAAATATTGTCCAAAGGTTGACAGACAGGGCTCGCCTCTCTTTGCTGTGTGATTTTCATACCAGAACTATACGTATTTTGCAACCTTGTCTGTACTTGAAACGTTATCTTGCTAACGTGGGAGTGAGCTTGCCATGTCCCAGGATGCCTGCTGCCTTAGATAATGGGTAAAGGAATGCGACCAAGTCTTTACTAACAAAAAGCAGTCAAGCTGCTTCATAATGCAAATCTATTATCCATTTAAAGCTATGTAAATAGGTCGTTTGGCTAAAAGTAGACACTGGAAAAAAAAAAACACGAGTTACTCAAAGCCATCTGTTGGACTCTTTGCCACGAGATGACATCACTGCTATGTGTCTTGCCTCCTCAGAATGGGCATGACGGTGCGGGCCGAGCCGAGGGTGTAGCCACATCTGGCAGAGCGAGCTGAGCTACGCTGAGCAGGAGCCTCAGTACGCCGGGAGAGCTGCGGCAGAGGGGAAGATGGGAAAGATGGAGGAGGAGAGCGGCAACGTCGGGAAGCTCTTTGAGAACTTCATCCAGGCCTCGACCTGCAAAGGAGCTCTACAGGCCTTTAACGCCCTGTGCAGACGTTTGGACCTCGACCCGGCGGACCACGACACTTTCTACAGCAGCCTGAAGGCAAAGGTCACCTCCTGGAAGGCCAAAGCACTTTGGAGCAAGTTAGACAAAAGGATGTCCAACAAGGAGTACAAGAAAGGTCAAGCTTGTTTGGGGACAAAGGTAAGTTCGACCACCTCCTTGCTCCACTTAAAGAAAGTAATGTTAATTATGATGGATGGATGTAGAACAGTGGAATATTGACAAATTATAAATAAATACATATATTTATGGTCTTTTTGTCTAAATCACTCTTTTGGAGTAGTTATTAGCAGTCAGTGTCTTACCTGCGGTAGATCAGCAGTCAGAGTTTCCGTTTTAAAAAATAACAAAAATTCTCATTAGAAATTTAGCCCAAGACGTGCTGTGATCAAGGATTTCCTTTCAGTTTTGTTTTTGTGTTTCAGCTACTTCTTCCCACTATTTTCTAAATTTAACTTCTCTTCTGCAAAACTGAACAACTTTGCTCTACATAATCGTAAATCAAGAGGCTGAATGTACCCTTTTGTTGATCTGACATGGCTGACAATGTCAACAAAACAACCACCAGCCACTGACATTAAGATGAAACGATTAGAGAAATGAGGGGAAAAAACAGCATTTGCCTGGGAAGATGGCGTAATATAAAAATTAGCCAAATTAAGCAGAATATTTTACCAATTAGATCGGCTGGAGGACTCCTGTATAGAAACAAATTTTGTTTAAATTACAAAAATATATATTTTTCAACCACTGTGTTTCCAAAAAAGTTTTAAAAGGTTAAAAGGATGTAAAAAATACCTTGTAACATACATTGCAATGTAACATATATTTTTACTGATATAAATGTGGTTGGAATATTTTGACTTTGTTCTAGATTTTCGAAACTCACTTATACATGCGTGGTCTGAGCTTAATACTTGTTTTACGAGAATGGAGATGGGATTTGATTATTCTGTTTAGTTACACACTGTCGTTGGCATGGGCTTTAAATAACAATATAACCGATGTAAATTTCTACTGTAAAGAGGTTTTTAGCCCTTTTTTTTTACACTTGGGAGTATTGCGTGTTCTTCTAGTTTGTCAGTTTTGGGAGATGATGACAGGGAAAGGTTAAACAGACCATCAAGATGATTGGTCGCCACCAAATGTGTCCCTTTTGATCTATACAAACATGAATTGAAGAAAAAAGTTATTTAGGTTTTTAATGGTGCAACACAATTCCCCTGCAATCCTCCTTTAAGCTGCTGCCATTAAGTATGAGATTGATGGTCTCCTAACCAAAATAAAAACTCATTTATCTGAAAACATTCATTCTGAACACCTTAAATAAACGGCCATTGATTAGATTGCTGCTTTTTAAAAATTATATAATGAATTTAATGCATCCAGTATTTTGGGATTTTGAAGCTTTCTTCAGTGCTTTTAGCTATACTGTATTAACGTTGTGTTTTCAATCTTTTAATGTTGTGTGGGTGCTGGTTTTGCCAGATGACACATCTCCATCTCAAAGATGATGAACCATAAAGTTATTTTATCTGATTATATACATTTTTAACTAGTTTCACTTCATTTTAATAATTTTCTACCCATATTTTGTCTCTTAAAGTGCTATGTTTTAGTCATTTTCTGTAGGTTTCCTTAATATACAAGAATCTGGACGAGTTGTCATAACGGTTTAAGCGGAAATTGTGTTATGGGGGCTTTGTTTTGCAAGATGAATAAAGATGTATTTGGCTTTAGCGTATAGTATGAATATCATATATACAGTATGTGTCATGAAACAAGGTTTTAGGTTTAATAAACAAGTTTTATTTCAGAATTTCTGTCTCAAAGCTTGGTAAGGTTGCGTGTTGCTTGGATTTTTTGATGCTCTATATTTTGTTTGGCTGCTGTCCAAAGTATTTCATTCCTAGATTGATATACTGCTGCGAGCCCAAAGCTAAATGTTTCCAGCACATAGGTTAAAAAATGCTTTCCTGGCTTTAACCGGAGACAGGCTGTACCTTTTCATTTTATTCATCTGTTGTTTCACATTTCCTGTCTGGGTCTGAACACCTGTGCAATAGAGATAAAAATGCAGAGGGAAATATTTTTTTATTAGGATACTTTCTAAACTACATCTTTGACTTTGGTATGAATGCCAGTCAGCTACATTGACTAAATGTGTTGTATTTAGTTTAGCTTTTATTTTTTAGAATACATTTGATTGACACATTTTTTATAATGTATTCTTTGCTTTTTAAGGAGTGTTAAGGAACTGTTATAATAGTAATCTGGGGAAGATGATGCAGACTTATTTAATAATCAACACCCTGGAGGAGTGGATTATCTTTGAGTTTAGCAACTGGAACAACTGGAGTCTTTCTAAAATAATAAAAAACACCCATCAGGTTAACTGTGTCACTGACAGGCCTGAAGTTTTATTATTTAGGAAGTGTTTCCTTGTTAATTGCTCTCACATGCTTCCTTTTTATTGGAAACAAGTGGGACTCTGACACCCTGTTAAAGGAAAGCGCAGAGCCGCTAAGCTCCAAAGCTGTCATGGACAATTATTCAACTTTTGTGCACCCATGCATGGTCCCTACGCATTCTGGAAAAGTATGTAATTTTATTTCAGTTTTTACTAGGTCTACTAAAATATGAAACAGTAAAATAAGAGTATGGAAAAATATTTGTATTTCCAGACTTTATTCCCAATCAAATTGTCTAAATCTTCTGTATTTCTTTCCTCTCATCCTTGAGGCCGACCTCCCTTCTTTCTGTCCTTCCTTCCTTCCCTTGTGTTCTTTGTTCTTTCCTTTCCTTGTGTCCTCCTTCTTTCACTCCTTCATAGTGTCTCCCCTTAATTACCTCTATCCTTCTTGCATTGTATGCTACCTCGAACCTCTCGTTGTGTCTTCCGTCTCTTCCTTATGACTTTCCTTCCCTCATTCCTTCCTCTTCCTTCCTTGTGTCCTATTTTCCTTCCTTCTTTCTTTTCGTTCTTCTTCTATCCTTGGCTGCGTCCTCCTACCCTTACGCTCATAAGATGATGTATGTTAAAGCTCTGTCCTCTTCGTGAAGAGGTGCAACAGTGAGAACCAGTCACTAAAGGATGTGTGATATACTGTGCTGAGGTTGCTTTTAGCGGTGGTGGTGTCATGAAGGTGATGAGAGAAAGTCGAAACTTAGAGAGGAGTGTTCACCTGTCAGCTGTGCCCAGATTCAACAAATGCACAGGGAAGAGGCAGCATCACTCATCGACTCTGATTATTTGGGCTCCATTTGGACTCCGTTTGGCTCCTTATTTGCTTTTCCTGAACATTTGGACCAAGGATCTGGTTATTATTAAAATGTGTTGTAAAGTATGCTATTTTTTTTATATTGAATATTGTAGGCAACAACTTCAAAAGCTAATTACATTAGACCTGACGAAAGAATTCCTCTGAAATCAAGCCAAAACGTGAGTTTAATGAGCTGCTTACGTGTGCGTTGTGTTTTTATTGCTCACAAAGGCAGGCTATCTGCTTTTACGTCTCCTCCTTCAATCACCGAGTGAACGCATCTTTCCATTTTTCTGACAGCTCTGCTCTCCAGCCGTGGCAGATGCGATTCCGCTCAGCGTTTTTCCTTCGCATTGCTGCGTCTATTTCACAGGATGTGATGTCATGGGTTTTATGGCCCAAGCATGCGTCTCGTTAAGTTTTACTGGCTGCAGCGAAATATGTCTTTTTATATAAATGTTGCCACACGTCAGTCTCGGTGCACCTCATCGGATCTCTGCGAGGCAGTTTGCTCCTAACTCTGGGACTCAAACACATCTCCTCTCTGTATAGGTTAAAATACATTTGAGATAGAGGACTTAAGCAAAACAGCCTCCGATTCTTCCAAGTTATGATGTTAATCATGTGTGTCTATTTTTTTTTAAATCATTCCTAAATGCTTTCCTTTAAAAAAAATATCAAAAGGTTGCTTTTCATTCCTATACAAACAGACATGTACCTTAGTGAATGTAATTACTTTGTTTTCTTTCAAACTAAACAAGACTTATGCATGCACCATTGACATGCTGCCTAACAAGAGTCCCTCGTCTCCACTTCAACCCACATCTTACCCGAGGCTTCGGACTTTGACATAACCCCAACTCAAATGACGATTCACAAAATTTTAATCCTAGCTTCTTCATGTCTCTTTAACAGTGAATAGATTTCCATCTCCAGCAAAACCTCCTCAACCTGTTTAATACAGATCAGATGAACTGTCAGCAGCACCCTTAACTCTCTTTAGCTCTTTATACATCAGTTATACCTCTTGCTATGTTGTAGGAAGAAACATATATTAAAACAAAGATTATTATTGGAGAGATTGAAGGGGCAGATTAGATGTTTTCTCTTTAGTTGATATACGTATGATTTTAAAATAAAACAAATATATATATATATATATATATATATATATATATATATATATATATATATATATATATATATATATATATATATATATATATTTGATCGTGTGGTTTTAGTACCAATCAGAGTTCAGTTGGGCCTTTATATAAAATAATAATGCTACTCGATTTATTTACTTTGATTTTACTTATCGAATGTACTTTTTTTTCTTTCTGTTGTTATTCCGCCTAATTCATTCTAATATGAAGATAAAAGGTTTCTTCTGCAGTGCTTAAGCTAAGGTGTAATAGAGGCAATAAAGTTTATCAGTCGGGTTTGTTATTTTGTTATTGACATTCCATTAAGAATACGTTTATTTAACAACCAAAAATTCAATAACCAACCGCATGTTTTATGTATACGTTGATTTGTTTATGCACCGCTCCTTTACTGTTTAGTATTGAACAACCCTGAGTGGATTGAAGAGGTTTGCCTCAGAGCGAAAATGTTGTTTAGGTTTCTTTCCATATTAGTCAGACTTGTGTGACCGTGATCTGATTTACTTACAGTTTAATCAGCATTACTAATCTAGTGCACTCTTGTCTTAAACCAATGACCTAATGACAATGACTGTCTTTGTTCATCTCCCTTTGTGCTTAGATCATAGGTTGTCTGGCTGGGTTTGATGAATGTCAGGGCGAGGTGATGGTGGGTGGACAGAGGGGTCCCTGGTGGAGAGAGCAGAAAGGAAACCAGTGTCCTGACTCAGCAGATGTGGCACCTGCGTTCAGAAAAAAAAAAAAAAAAAACATGATCAGTGAGTGGAAAGTGTAAAAACAAACACGTCTGCACACGGCTGATAAAGAAATCAAAACTGTGTGACACAAGTTTAGAGAACAATGGGCGCTCTTTGAAAGTGCAACTAGGTTCCTTTTTTTGCGCGTCTATAAATGCTGCTGTCCCCCATCTGTTCACTGGTTGCAGGCCAGGACACTAAGTGCTGTTTAGCAGAGAAAAAAAATAACTGTGTAAGTTTATACTTGTCAGGGCAGTGCGTCCACCACCTGTGTGTGTGTGATTCACATCTGACAATACATCAGCCCGGCAGCCTCGGGCCGCCTATTATGAAGAATGAGAGAGGCACAAAAGGCCTTTTACCGTGTCGGTGCAAGAGAGGTATGCGGAGCAAAACCGATTTTTATTACAATACAGCAGAAAAAGTATGACACAAAAAGTAACAAAATACACTTCTGTAAGTTCAATTATTCCATTTTAAACCCAAACTTTACCATTTGTTCTCCAAGCAATTTTCTTTATGTAAAAAAAAACCCCAGTTCATATACATTCACGTATGCATTGCTGCTGAGTGTTTAATGAGAAACCATGGTGATGAGTAATCATGAAATGCTGACGTCTCACGTCTGATTTATTTTAATTGTATGTTTTGTTGTGATAATGTGATATTTCACACAATTCACCAAATGAGTGTGAATCTCACCAGAATAACTCAGAGAGAGCTGTCTTGCTATATTAAAGTGACATTTTGAAGTCGTTCCTTATAGTAAACTGTGGGTTGAATACAACAGAATTATTTTAAAACATCAGCTGTCAAAGCAGGTATGAAAAATCTCTGAGCCTGGTATCAATTATTGCATGGTTGGTACAAAATGACCCTTTAAGCAAAACTGCAGTTTTGCTTGAAGGGACAATAAAAAGTTTTACTCTTTTTTTGTAGTTTTGATTGTGAATTACATTTTTTTTGTGAACTTTAATGTTTCTTCTTTTTGTGATATTCTAATTTCTTTTAGCCTTGTTCCTTTAATTTCCTGTAAAACCCTTTGAGTTGCCTTGTGTGCAACTGGACTTTCACGCCAGCGTTGACAAGCAATGATTGAAAGGAATTTCCTCGAGCCCTTCCTAAAGTTTATTGTAAGGAAGAATGATTATATTACTCTGATAAAGGAGGGCTCGCAGATTCATTTTGGTTTGATCAGGGTTATAATCTGGAATATTTTATAAGAGTCAGCTGATCCCAACTAGGGATCTGAGCCACAACCAGCTGAAAAAAAACATATCTTACAATTAAATTATAAGCAAGAATTGAAAATGTGAAAATATGAGCATTTATTTGCATCCATATGAATCCTTTCTCTTAATAGAATGTGTGACAAATGATAGTAGGATGGGACAATAGGACAAACTGAACCAGAGATGTTTTTATGTCACATTAATGCTGTTTTATGGTCGTTTAGTCTGTGTTTTACGGCGCAGTGTGTTTCCTTGTTGTTGTGAGCAGCAGGCAGGCAGATTGTCTCATGGAACTGATACCAGTGTAACCTCCTTGTCATTTTTAACATCATGTGATGCCAGGAGTCGAGTTTTCTGTTATCTGCCTGTTTGTGTCGGCACATCGAGTCTTTCTAAGAAAAGCTAAGGAACAAGCAAATCCGTTTAGTCCTAATTTGGTGAGGCTTTTTGAGACAGGAGACCGTTGAGCTTTGCGGGAACGGTGCTCAGTTCTGGTTTAAATATCCAAATAATCCCACACCCTCGTCTCTGCAGTTTTCCCCCATAAAGTCTCTTAATGTCTTCAAACGGAAAGAGGAGCTTGCCAACACACATGCGTCACCTCTCTCATCTATCATTCAAGACGATGATGTCATCTTTCAACCACACATACTCAGACAGACGCTTAAACCTCCAACTGACTTCATGCACTTTTTAGGGAAACGGTTTGGTGAATAACACCTGAATTATGCACCCCTGGGCAGCCTAGTAACAATTACATCACCCCGAGCGTGTGCAAACCCGCGCAACGTAGCTATGCCAACAGTCCAATCACACATACATCTGGTAACTTGTGCAAATCCTCCACGGACTGGACTAATTATCAGAGTTTGTCTTGCCGAAGTGTTCTGGAATGAGATACTTTAAAACATCCCTTCAGCGCAGCAGTCAACCGCGGCTCCTTCTCAAGATGTATGGAGCTGCTATGATGTTCTAAACTCATTATGAACAAGCTTAATGCATGCTTTTTCTCAGTTTCAGCCAGCCTTCTGTTGATAATGCTGCAAAGATGCCTTCTGTTTGTAATAACGAGCGTATTCTGTCATTCCTGTTCCGCCAGTGCCTCATCATCGGAGGAGGTCCGTGTGGCTTGCGGACCGCCATCGAGCTTGCCTTGATGGGTGCCAAGGTGGTGGTGATTGAGAAGAGGGACTCCTTTTCGAGGCACAATGTGCTCCATCTTTGGCCCTACACCATCCATGACCTGCGGGGCCTCGGTGCCAAAAAGTTCTACGGAAAGTTCTGCGCCGGAGCCATTGACCACATCAGTGAGTGTCAGACTTCACAGAAACAAAACAGGCTTATCATGACGACGTTGCGTTGATTTGCCTGCAAGCATGGTCAGCAGCAGTGAAACACCAATCTTTTTCAGACGAGACCCTTCACTGCGCTGGAAAGTTTGTGTCAACTCGAAGCCATCTTCTCTCCCTCACCGTCCCCCTTTTACCACAGATTCCTAAAACCTCACAATTTGGAACCAAGAGTGCACCACTTGGATTTCTGTAGCCCTGAAATGGTGTAACAAGCATACTTTCTTTTTTTCAACTATTGCAGAAAAACAAACAAACAAATTCATGCTTTAGTCTACATCCATTTTATTCTTATGTCCAGCAGTGTCACCCATTATCACCTAATAGTTAATTGTACACCAAAAAGTCCAGATTGCCATGTCTCCAACCCGACTGCTGTTGAAACCTCTGAAAGGAAAGCCATCGCTATTGTTACGCAAACTCCAGCCCCACTTTGAGGTGTTTATGGATTTTCCAAATGATCTTTGGATCTTCTAGGTCTAGGGTTGAGTCACAGCCAGAACCTGTTTCCTATATTCTCGCTAAGGGACACAGTTGTTCCAGTTGTTTTTGGGTTGGATACAATTTGTACAACCAAGCACCACCCGGTTGTACAAATTTAGAAAACTGAATGGCAAACCTTCTAGTAGGAGTTCATAAACTTTTCATAAAAAAAAAAAAAAAAGTCTGTGGCGATGGCTAGATACCTATCTACTCTTCATATTGAAATTCAAGCAAAAAAACAGCAGTTTCAATAAAATGGGTCTACAATAATTAAGAGTGTATCGGCTTTTTTGTGGGGTGTCCTGTTTTGTAGTGGGATAAATGCTAATTGTGACTTAAAGTTAATGTCCGCACTGGCACTAAAATGTAGAGGGACATGGGATTCGGTCCCCCGAGTCTGAAAAATATCTTTTAGTACGCGTAGACCTGCTTTCTCTTGTTTTTGGAAGTTCATATCAGAAGGTGATGTTGGAGATGAAAATCCGCTGGGGAAACAGGAATTTTTGCCTCGTTCTTGGGGTGAAACAGTTCATAAAAATGAACTGTCTGGTCTTTTTTTTTTTTTTTTTCGGTCAACACTCCAAAACTCCCATATGATAAAAACGATAATCTTCCATTTACTGTTTCTGAAATATCAATGAAGCTTAAAGAGATGCATCGAACTGACATCTCAACCCGAGACAAGAGAACCAAGCAGGACATTTGTTCCACCTCAAATCTACTTCTTTACGGCTCAGCATTTTCTTCATTTTAAACATAAAGCACATCCGCAACGTTACACACAGCAGCACCCAAATAAACACTGGCTTTCAATGGAAGCTTTATCACTCTTCCTAATCTAAGCCTTTGATCACAGTCTCAGGGTTTGTCACTAGTTAACCATTTCCCAACATACATGCACACCGACTCAGACGAGAAGAACAATAAAAAGAAAAGCAAACGTGTAAAAATGAAAGCTTGTCTGTCCTTTTCAGGCATTCAGCAGCTGCAGCTCATCCTCCTGAAGGTGGCCCTGGTCGTCGCTGTGGAGTTTCACATCAACGTGGAGTTCATGGAGCTGCTGGAACCCCCAGAGGATCAGCAAAATCAAGGTACTCCTGCAGACAACAGGTTTGGATGTTGGAGAAATGAGGGGGGGATCCAAGCAGTTAGGATATGCCTAGCGAAGACTTTTAGGAGGGGGAAGTTTAGAAATGTAACCTTTTTTTCCCCCAGACAGGTGGAGTTTAGTTTTCTGGAGGATCTTGGTTTACATTCCTGCTTTGCTGCTCGTGCGCCACATTTAAACGGGTTAAGTAGCAGGGAACATCTTGTCTGAGAGTGTTTTATTTCCTTGACGCTCACTAATAAACAAGA
The DNA here is from genome assembly GCF_011125445.2 of Fundulus heteroclitus. Classification (NCBI taxonomy): domain Eukaryota; kingdom Metazoa; phylum Chordata; class Actinopteri; order Cyprinodontiformes; family Fundulidae; genus Fundulus; species Fundulus heteroclitus. The sequence goes on along the minus strand of NW_023396792.1, from coordinate 3,567,130 downwards.
GGGAAACATTGGCGGAGGTTTTGCCTTCATCATGTGTAGCTCAGAAGAGCAGAGGTCAGGTGATCTGCTTCATCTCCCCGTCACTGATCTTTTTCTGCTATTTATACAACCTATTTACCCCGCCGCAATGCATTAACCAGCGGTTTATTTTGTTTTCTAGACAGAATAATATTTACCGCCTCGGTTCAGCTTTGGTTACATTTGGACACGGCACAGTGGCCACTTGACCCCCCATCATCCGACTCCTGCCTTCAGCTCATTGGCCGATAAGACAGGAGGTGTCCGTTCAGTTTTCACATCGGCACGCCGATAACAACAACAGCTTCGGCCAAATTTAGAGCTGGACTTAAGCCTCCGGTTCTGCTGTGACAGACTTAGCTGTGCCCTTGACTTCATGGAAGGCATTTCCCCCCCCCTCCCCTGGTGATGTTGCACAACAAAGTGGCAATGCAACACCTGCTCACATTTTGCACCTCCGCTGTAACAGTCCGCCTGTTTGTAGATGGAGAAGGAGGATATGCGCACAGAAGCCTTCAATTTCCCTTTCATTCCGTCTTTCTCCTTCACGACACCGTTGACAGATTTGAAACGGCTTTAAAGTAGCAGGGTGGTGAAAACTGTCCAGATAACGTGATGTGTTTCGCGTCACAAAGGGAGAAGGCATGGAGGGCTTCATTTTCATATGGAAGTTGTATTCGTGTGCACGGTTTTCTCCAACACTCCAAGTCACTCTTTGTCTTTCAGCGATTGGGTGGAGGGCCGCAATCCGACCTGCGGATCACCCGGTGGCCAACTTTGAGTTTCATGTGGTGGTGGGGGCCGATGGACGGAGAAACACGCTGGAAGGTGAGAGGCAGAGAAACAAAGGGACCAGAACTGTGTGGGAAACTGCAGTTGTGTGCAGCACTTCTAAATATGACGAGAGGTTGTTGATAAAATGTCTGGGAGCAAGGCGGCACTCCCAGGCCATTCAGTTTCTGAACATCTATCTATCTATCTATCTATCTATCTATCTATCTATCTATCTATCTATCTATCTATCTATCTATCTATCTATCTATCTATCTATCTATCTATCAATCATATACTTGTCCTGTGTTTAGGTTTGGCCTGTGTAAAACTATTTCCACTATCTGACATAGATTATCTGGGTGAAAAGAAATGACTGAATTCATTGAGCGAGGGAAAATATCCAAACTAACCCTGGCCCATGTGGAAAAGCGAGGGCCACCCCTTTGCATTAGTCTTTTAGGGGGCTGTGGAGAGATTTTAGCCCATTCCTCCCCAGGGAGTTGTTTCAGTTCAGCCAGATTGGAGAGTGTGTTAAAGCACGGATTTCCTGTTTAGGTTCACGCCACAACATTTCAGTTGTAAATCAAAATCTTGACTAGGCCATCCTGAAACCTTCGTAACCCCTGCGCCATAGAGGTTAACCTGCTGATGTGCAGAGAACATGAATCATGGTTCCATCAATCACAGCAAGTCATCCAGGTCATGAGGCAGCAAAGCAGCCCCAGACCATCACGCTACCGCTGCCATGTTTAACTGTTGGTATGATATATTTTATGCAGATGTAACGGGGCCAACACTTTCCAAGTTTTTTGTCTTAATAATCCACAAAATATTTTTCCATATATCCTGGGGATCATAACATTTGTAATTAGACAGGTTATCTTTTGTCTGATAATATATTTGAATATATTTGATTTATTGAAAAGATGATTTGAAACATTGATGTTTGACAATAAAGAAAAAATAAAACCCACAAAGAAATCCTGAAACGGGCCAGCAATTTATCACAGCACTGTATCTGTTCTCCTTAAACCCTATAAATATCAGGCACACATTTTAAACCACCACTTATATCATTACATTTTACTATCAGTCAGACATCCTAGGAAAAAAGTGAAGTTGAGGTGAGAAATAGTTCTCTTTCTCGTGTTTCCAGTACAGGCCTTGTTCCTGAACATGGTGCCGTGTTTGTCTTTGAATAAATATATAAAGTAGTCAATTGGAGGACAAGGTAGAAATGACAAACATCTGAAAGTCAGATCTTCAGAAGAAGGAGGGAAAACAGGGAAGTGGCTTAACTTACAAAGAAATAAACATTCCTCTAGTAATCTGCTTGTACCAGACATACAAAGAGTGGAAAAAGTCAAATAAAAACCTTCAAACTAACACAGAGGTAGGTCTCTTTAGAAGATTACAATAAGGTCTGGCTCCTTGGAAGCAAAATAGAAAACAATGAGGGATGACTCAATATTTTTTATTTCTTGTTTAGGACTAAACTCTTCATGTTCTCTGTTGAGCTTGTGTGAAGTCATCTATCTCTCCTCCCAGTGGGGGGAAAGCTAAACATAGAGTCCAAGCTGATTCATTCATGATGGAGCAGCTCCAACTACACGCCGTTTTCAGTTTGTTTTTTTCTTTTTCTTAAAAAATGCTGTCATCGAACAACTAATTTGGATCAAATGCTTATTCCTTAAAAGGACATTTAGGGCCAGAATGAAAAATGTTTAGCTCATTCTGTAATCATGAAGAAGCCGGAGGGGAAATGGCTTTCTTTACTGCAGCCCGCTTGCTTGCGTGCTGCTTTTTGTGGCCTGCTTATGGTAAACACAGTTAAATGCAGTCAGATTTGTTCAGTGCTGCTGACTTTAGGAACGAGCAATCACGGGACATTTTGGGGACAGTGTAGCACAGACTTGGATTCTGAGTCCGGTTATTCTCCCATAAAGCTCATTTCTGTGGAAAGCAATAAATCCTTTAGGGAGCAGTGTGAAAAGTGCAGTAAAATAATGACCTAAGTCTTTTGACTTTAGCCAAAAAGATTATATACCAGTAGGTAATTAATTTAGATTTAAACATGATTACTTAATTTCATGTGCTTCTTCCAGAATATGACCGCTGATCCCTTGCTAAGCTCCTTCTGATCCTAAAATAAATGCCTTATAATTATGGTTTGAAGCTGGATTCCTTATGGTTTCAACAGATGAGTTAATAGGCCAACATTTTCTGGGAATACCAGTATTCCCACTGAACTATTTCTGCCTCTCTGTCTTTCTTTCTGTTTTTTTTTTATATATAAACCAGGCTTCAAAAGGAAAGAGTTCAGAGGTAAACTGGCAATTGCCATCACAGCCAACTTTATCAACAGGAACACGACAGCGGAGGCCAAAGTAGAGGAGATCAGCGGCGTGGCGTTCATTTTCAACCAGAAGTTCTTTCTTGACCTCAAAGAGGAGACAGGTGGGAAAAGACACGCCGTGAACTTCCATCCTTTCATCCATTACCTCTACACCCTCATCTGTGCAGTGTGTGTGTGTGTGTGTGTGTGTGTATACCATAAATGTTACAGATGAAAATGAACTACATACCTGTTCAGTACAAATGAAACACATGGTTCAAACTGGGTTATTCAGTTGTATAAGTTTTTTATTTTTTATTTTGTTTGGTGATTTATTGGGAATGTATGAGTTTCTACCTCATTCCTAAGCTGGCCAGCCAGATTGATAATGTGTAGCGCTCTCCGTTCTGGACATTATCAATCTGGGTCTGCTCCCATCAAATCCGTTCAGGTAAAGGTGGGAAATTCAGCAGAACTTTCTAAACTGATTGGGCGAAGGAACACCTAGTGCCCGCCTACCAAAGGTTGGTTTAAGCCAATCACAGTATCAAATGAAAATGTAAGCAGCAGGCGCCATGAGCAACCACAACAAGTTACGCTGGTCAAGTACAAGAAGGACTCTCGTGTTTTGTCAACGCACAAATATCGCGAGAATTAAGGCAAGGTTACCTCATCCCTAGATACTAAACAAATGAACATAAAAATAAATTCTGCTAAAGAAAATGGAGATTTGAGACGGAAATCTGAGAAAACTTTGAGCTGAGTTGAGTTTATTTTAAGAACCGTAGGAGTGTTGAGATGCTGTTTTTTCTATGCAGGCATTGATCTGGAGAACATCGTGTACTACAGGGACAACACACATTACTTCGTCATGACGGCTAAGAAACAGAGTCTGCTGGACAAAAAAGTTGTCATCAATGTAAGTAACCTGTGTTTTTTTTATGCATTCGTTTTCATCACTTATTTTATTTCTTTACATGCTTTGTTTGACTTTTGCTCAAACACATTTGATTAATTATTTTTTATTGAGTCTAATAAAGCTGTCATGGTTGGAAATTAAGTGTATTTTCATTTTATTTTACCCTTGGCTCACTTCAATAATAGCTGAGATGTTATTAAACTACATTTCTAAAGGGTTTGTATGTAATTCAGCCTTCGTACTCAACATTCATCTTTTTTCATTTATAAGGATTATTGCTTTGTCCTTATTTCTGGGCAGCATTTAGTATATGTCAGTTACTTATTACTATGTTCTTAATGTGGTATTAAAACACCTTTGAAATATGCTTTACAATTGATTAAAAAAGGAACATGGTTATTGTTTCTTTCTTTAAAAAATAAGAATGCACATTTCTATAAAAATGTATATCATGGATACTTCTCACCATATTCATAATATATTTGTCGATCTCCTCTTTAATATAACTTTAATTCTAAAAGACTAAAGAGCTGTGAAAAAGATGCTAGGGTTTTTTTAAAACCATTCACAGCTACGATTACATCCCCAAATCTACCAGTGCTAATTAAACAAGATATACTATTTTTTTTGTGCCAAATTAGCTCTTTTTAAAGTAACATTAGCAGCAGAAAATTTGGCCTTCGTGGTTTATCGCATTTGTTTGTTTTAGATCAGCAGAAAACCAGAATCAGAACTGTTGTGTAGACTTGCTTCAGTATCAAAACCATGATTGTGTTTTCATTATTTTTTACTTACTTTTTTTAATAAGACAAATTTAGGCGGCTGCTTCACAGCTGACTGACAGCTCACGGCAAACACAGGAGAAGGTGAATGCTACCCTGTTTTCCACATGGGAAACATCTGCACTATGTGTGACGTGAAAATTATTTCGATTTCAGGAAATGTGTGATAGAAAATGTTAGTGACAGAAAAAGCTAGCCTTCTAAAACCATGGTACACTTTGAAACCTGAAACCTTCCCAAGCTGAGTTGGTGCACAATGCACCATCCCAAAGTGATTCTTATTCCCTGACCCAAAGCTAAGGCTTTATTTTCTGGATTTTTTTTCTCCCGTCCATTTTCATTCATACAGGACTACATGGACACCCAGATGCTGCTGAGCAGCGAAAACGTCAACCAGGAAGCCCTTCTGAGCTACGCCCGAGAGGCCGCTGACTTTGGCACAAAGTACCAACTTCCCACCCTCGATTATGCCATGAACCACTTGGGGCAGCCAGATGTGGCGATGTTTGACTTCACAAGCATGCACGCGTCTGAGAACGCCGCCCTGGTCAGGGAGAGATTCGGACACCAACTGCTGGTGGCTCTGGTTGGCGACAGTCTGCTGGAGGTAAGGGAGGGCAAGGCGAATCAGGCACTTTCCGGGCTCTTGACAGCCTGAGAAATAAACTGTTAAATTAAAAAAGCTTGATTCACAAATGTTCTCTGGCAGATGACATGTCTAATAGGAGAGGTAATTTATATGCCAGCCAGTGAGTGGTTTTCTTAAATATTGCACCTAGACTAATCATGTTGTCAGAAGAGACAGGTAGTTATTAGCGCGTCATTAACATTAAAACTGAGGAGGAAGTCTGTTTGCTTTACTGGCAACAGCTACTAAAATGTCTGAAATATCTAATGTGGGAAAACAGGCCCATGGTATGTGTCACTTCTAATGGAAACATAGCAACTAGCTGAGGAATAAAAAGATACTTTTTAATTCCAGACAAGCCTGAAAACTTGACCCCTGATGTTGATCTTGTTCTTTTCTCCCCACATTTATAGTTTCACTGTACATGATCTTTTTTGTGCAGTCACCAAATATGCTTACTCTCTTAAAAAGCAATCAACAAAAACCGTGATTCACATAACACACAGTCAGTCGTGCACCTAGATCATCTTTTGTTTTGCGTATTTCGGTTCTCATAATCAAGCCCTACTACTTCTTGGAAACTTCAAAATGTCATTAGGCTTTCAGGAAAGACACTGAACAGACTTTTAAGAAGCAGTACTGGCATATGATGCGTTTGTTTTGTCACAGCCCTTCTGGCCAATGGGAACTGGTTGTGCCAGAGGTTTCCTGGCTGCCTTTGATACAGCCTGGATGGTAAAGAGCTGGGCTGAAGGCCGGCCGGTTCTGGAGGTTCTGGCAGAAAGGTACATACACATTCTTTAAGAAACATGCAGACCTTTACCACAATCACTTTTGCTCATACCTTTCATTGTTTTCCATTTATATTTTAGGGAGAGCATTTACCGACTTCTGCCACAAACTACTCCTGAAAACATTGCTAAAAACTTCGACCAGTACACCATAGACCCTTCAACCCGATACCCCAACCTCAACTCCTCCTGCGTTAGACCTAACCAAGTAAGCTAACTTTCTTTACCCCTAACTTTCCAAAGGTCTCTAGTACATACATTTTTACTTCAAGGTATGTTTGTTGTTTTGTTTTTAGGTGCGTCACCTATACGTCACTGGAGAGCTTAATACCTGCTCCCTGGAGCGTGCCGCTACGATACGACGGCCTGTCAATCTCTACAGGCGAGGTAAGTGTCTGAGGAGTCTGCAGACTGGGAGCTGCTGACTCATCTAAGTGGTATTCAGGGTGGTGATCTGACTGGCATGATGTACTCTTCTTTAAGGGAATCCTAATATGAATTTTGCTCCTGGCCGAACACATAAAAACACAACGATATAAATTACCTTTGGTTTAAAGGAATAATTATGTACAATCCTTATTTTTTTTTTATTTTTATTTTTTTTTATTTTTTTTTTACATGTGGGGTTGAGATAAAGTTTTGAAATAACAGCGAAGTTGTTGTGAAAAGAGCAGCCAAACACACATATTTCCCACTCCAGGTTCATCATTGCAGTATGGTTCTGAAAATAAATAACATTTCATTCAGACTGCTAAAGCAATCAGGTGCAGAGATATACACTTTCCTCTGTATTCACTTCCGTCATATTTAACAGCACACTGTTCTGCTCACAGTTATTACATCATTAGACCGCCACAGCAGCAGCCCACTGCTCCCCGAGGGATGGGTTAGATACAGAGGACATATTTCATTACAATTAACAAAGTTGCAATGACAAATGAATATTATTATTATTATTATTATTAAAGGACTTGATGATTCATGTCTGCCTCTGAAAAAACTTGCTTTTTTGATGTTTCTATTCACAGAGTCTGAGATCCGGCCGTCGCGGCTCCTTTCTTGGTGCCAGAAACAGATCGATGGCTACAGCAAAGTGTTGATAACAGACTTGACGACTTCTTGGAGAAGTGGCATCGCCCTTTGTGCCCTCATCCACAGATTCAGACCCCAGCTGATGTATGTAACACATGTTGGGCAGTAAACCCCCGCTTCACCTGTAATTTCTTGTTTCAAACATTTTTTCCCTCATAATCTTAGATTTCACGGTTTGAAAAGCAGGCCATCAAGAAGATACGTCTTTGTTTCTTAAAGAAACGTTCCACCTGTGTTTGTAAAATACTGATGCGTAAACACTATATTATTCCTTCCTCCCTTAAATTTGCCTTATATTTATGAAATTGTTTTGTTTTACCACCAAGCTTAATTTTTCTGGACAAAAAAAAATGTAAAGAAACAAGAGAAAAGAATGTGCAAAATTATGGCTACAAAGTTCATCCAAAATATACAATCATTGTCATATCCATCTGGTCTTAATGTATATGAAAAGGACTACTGTGAAAGCAATATTTAATGGCTATTAAATTTATTTATTTTAATAGGGACAAAGCACATTAATGAACATCAGTATAAAAACAAATGTAAATATGCCAGAATATAGCTACAAAGCTAATTTTCAACTGTAGTCCCTAGGCAGGCAAATAAATAAGAAAGAACATATAATATACAATATAAGCATCACAAGGAAAATGTTAAAAGTTTAGTGGTCACATGACTGGTTTGTTTTCATCCATAGTTTGAGTTGAGCTCTAAAGCTGATCAGTGTAGGGCTCTCCCGTATGTGCAGAGAAAGACTGTTCCATATGTTAGTGGCTCTCACAGAGAGAGTGTTCTGACCAAAAGTTGTTCTTCTGTGAGGGACCTCACAGTCTCCTCTGGAGGAGGCCCTGGTTCTCAGGCCACTTGAAGTCTTAGGTTTGAACAGAGTAGACACAGGAGGTGGAGCTAGTTCATGTAGCGCTTTATAAATGAAGCATACATACTTAAAATTTATAAAATGTTCAAAATTTAAGTGATTGTACTTATTCAAGATATTACATACATGGAAAGAATTGGGTTTTTGGTCAAACACTTTAAGAGATTTTTTGTACAGTGATTCAATTAAATTTAAATTGGTAACTGTGGTGAGAGACCAACTTGTGATGCAGTATTCAATGTGAGATAAAAACATTGAGTGGAGAACCATTCTAGCAGCACCAAGTGTTAAAAAAGACCTGATTTGTTCAAAATTTTAAGGTTAAATTTGACAGTATTGGCAAGTTTTTTTAATATGATTTTTGAAAGACAAAGTGGAATCAAGTATCACACCAAGGTACAAGGCTGGGACAGACTCAAAAACAGGACAGATCATGTAGGGCAACAGACAGCTAATTTAAACTGAGGCTATAAGGCTCTTACCAGGAGGTTGCAAACAGGGACAAGAAGAGATATTCCGGCAACCAACAGAAAACAAAGGCGGGCTTAAATAGGCGACAGAACAGGAGAGCAGGGCGGGGCTAATTAACAAAAACAGGTGGAGGTGATAAAAGGAGCACACTGACTGATAGACAAAAAAAAAACCTAAAGTAGAAAACAAGACTAAACAGACATGAGCTGAAATAAAAGTTAATGACACTAACAAGGTAAACCAAAACATTACACCAACTAAACGAGGATCCAGACAAGACAGAACTCAAAAACAACCAGACAATCAAAGACAGGAGAGAGGAGGAAAACTAAAACTAATAACATAAACCAGAACTAAACTCGGAATATTACACATTTACTTGCTCCATAGCTAAGGTCAGAATAGAAGCTGCCTCAAAATAGTATTTTGCGTGCCAATAAAATGCTCACAATGGAGAATCACTGCTGTAGATGCCCCCGCATGACACAGATGGTAAAGCCAAACATGTAAAAACGTCTCAGAGAACATTGGAAGCATCCTGAGAAAAGCTGAGAAACAAAAGTGAGGAAATGAGGATTTATTGCTACTATTTCTTCCAAACTTTTGGCCCGTCCAGTATAAAGTTTTTGTTTTCTGCTGAGAGTTGTAAAAAAACAAAAATAAAATCAAACCAAGGTTAAAAAACACCAAAAAAAACCTGCATGTTCTGAACTGTTTTTGCTACGATTTTCATTGTCAGTTCCTTTTCTGCGTACAGATCAGGAACTGAGAACAAAATCAGTTCCTGTGAAACACAAAACCCACCGAGAAACGCTGCTGGTGTGGCCCTAGATTGGCGCATTTACAAACATATTCATATAAGCTCGCCTCTTCATACCTTGGCACATGCAGCTGCAGTTTTTAGCCGACCCGTGGGTTTGCGGGAACCTCCGGTTTTCCCCTCCCCTTTTTGTCCGTCCATACGCAGGCCTGTCAGCGGCGCAGACGGAGGAGAGGGGAGACGGTTCACGCTGAAAAGGGAAAGACTGAATGACGCTGATGTTTGTCTGTGCCGCTGCTAGGCTACTGATCTCTTCTGAACATTTCTCCTCCACCGGTGTCTGCATACCATCGTTGTTTGAGAACACATCAGCTCCTCTTTTGCTTCCATCACTGATCCTTTATTGCAGTTTTAATGCTTTAATAAACAAGGCTTATGAGGCCATGACAGTATGTTTCTGTGTCAAGCGAAGCCATTGTGCCTGCACCGACTGCTCGTGTCAGCATGATCCTACACTCACTCAGCACCGGTCACCTGACGTGCAGAAATGAAGGATTTGCCATGAAATAATTCCTTCAAAGAGTCTCTGTTTCTTGCTGCCACATTCCTGTCTGGTTATTCCTGAATGGATAAATGGATATTTAGGTCATAGGTAAATGGGCCACTGAAGACGCTGGGGGTAAATGTGAAGCAAGAGCAGTCGGAAGAGGCCTAAAACTCAGAGTATATTATGAATAAAGCCAAACAGCTTTTACCTAAATGTTCAGTCTCCTTGTTCTTCAGTACTTAAGCTTGGTTTATTGTTTCTCTCTATCGTTATCAGAGATTTTGACTCTTTAAATGAGGAGGATCACACCGCAAACCTCCAGCGGGCTTTTGACATCAGCGAGCGGGAATTCGGGATCAAGCCTTTCGCTTCTGCGCTGGACCTGAGCGCTGACGAGGAGCTGGACAAGACCAGGATGATCTCTTACCTGTCCAAGTTCTACGAGCTCTTCCGCGGAACGCCTCTACCGCCGTCGGGTACGCGGCTTCTCTTTTAGTCAGCACGGCCTTGAGTTAACATCAATTCTGCATTTCTGTTCCACATTTCTGTTCCTTTAAAAAGAGAAAACATATTTTACAGATGAATAGCTGCTGTGCTGTTCCTGCCCTGTAGGGGCATGAGAAAAATGTCACAGTGGTGGTGGAACTATGCAGCCATGTAGTCTGTGACTCTTTCACATGTCTCAACAGAAGTGTTAGTTAAAGTAATGCATTCCTCCATTCATATACTTGGTTTTTAGACAAATCCTATTGCTTCATATAATACATTTTTTTTTTTTTGCAAAGGGAAACACGTTGTGACATTAAGGAGCTTTTCTGATTGACGTTTTATCGTTCTGTTGCTTGTCATGCAGCCTCCAGAAGAGTGGATGAAAACAACGAAGAATATCCTTCAGAAGAAGTCAGAGCCAATATTAAAGTTCTAAATCTTGCACTGACAAGGAAGCGGGTACCAAAGGTAACACTACCATCGATTCTTTTAATCTGGTGGACTAGATACAGTTAGGATCATTTCTACTTTTTCTAATATTCTATGTAGCAATTTGTATTAATTCAGGGGTCTGTTGCATTCAAATTCATTTTTCATGCCTGTTGTACACTCACAGGTTGAGTGTAACTTAATGTAACTCCAGTCAGGAAACGTACTTTTTTTTTAACTCAAGGAAGAAATCACAATATAGTGCTGTACATATCTGTTTTCGTGCACCGGCGTGCAATTAGTCTTATTTACTTTGTAAATGAGACTCTGGAGTGCACAACGTGTACCCAGTAGATGCACAACAAAACTGAGCTAAAAGCAGGCTAAGATGATAACATTTGGTAAAAATGGCAAAATATCAGGGTCTAATCATTTTCACATTGCTCCGTTTTTTTACAGGATGAGAAGAAGTCAGACGTTACAGACTCTATTTACAAAAGGAGGCGAAGGTTCTATCTGGAGGAGGTTTGTTAACACAGAGTTTGGTGCCTTAGTGCAGCTGCGTTACAGCGCTTGTTATGTTACTGTATTTTTTTTACTCCTCTTCAGGCCACTATTTCATCGGGCAACGGCTCCTCCGTGCAACACGAACAGGATCCAAAGGAAAGTAAAGTGCGCTCAATGGCTTCTCAGCTGCAGGCTAAATTTGAAAATCAAAACAGCTACACGATTCATAAAACACAGGTAAAAACACTACAATATGTCAAAATGGATGTGGCAAAATGGATTGTTTTACTCTGGTGTGACTGTTTTAAGTGCCCTGCTAGGAACATCTATTATTATTTTTGAAAAGAAAAACATTTGTATATCTTCAAGTGTTTCACATCTTTTACGTAATTCTGTCCTTTCGAACTCAGTTCCTTAATTATCTTTAACTGTGCTCTGTAGTTAAAAACATGATTGAATCTTTCCCTCTTTTTTCTTTTCTTTACCTTTTCTCTAACACTTGGTCCATTCTTTCTCAAACCCCAGTCAGACTGTGAGTTGTCCTTGGTGCTCCCTAATCTTAATCAGACTGCGCCTCGGCCTGTTAAGATCAGGTCTCCTAAGCCTTCAATGACGCAGGTAGATTGAAGCAGCACAATGGTCCAAAAAAATGTCTCTGACGTTCTTGTTTATGTTCATTCATCCCCCTTTTCTAAAAAGACATCTACAGATCATGCATATGAATTTATAATGTGGTTATTAAACCGGCTGCCACGGCATTTTTTGTACATTTCAGTTTATGAATATTTCAGAACTTAGTTGAGATAATTTTAATTTCCACTGACGGTAAGGCTCTTTAATTGAATCTTGCATTGATTAGCATGAGACATTAGGCTTGAACTACTGTATTTCACACATGAGCTAATTTTGAATAAGACTTTTAATTTTGGATATTTAAAAAGCTTTGTTGGTGGTTTTGGTTTCTCTAGTCATCACTGAAGTCGTTATTGTATAAAAATGCATCAATCTAACGTTGCCTGGGCTTAGCCTCAATCTAGAGGTAAATATTAAATAACAAACTTTGTTATTTGTAGAATTAGAATTGATTAATTTATTTTTTATTATTTACTATATTACATACCATGTTTGCTCAGTTTGAAAGCAAGTTTGTTTTGGATTTTCACCCCAGGGTCTGACCAAAAACAAAAATATTTTTAAGATTTGAGAATCCGGGTGAAGGATTTTTCATGTTACCCATGGGTTTTATTGTGATTTACATTTATTGTAGTCAGAAATTACAGCAAGTAAATGAAATCAATAATTTCCATTTGTTCTTGTGGATTTATCTCAAATTGGAGAAATGTAACAAATGATGCTGGAGAACCCGGTAATCAGCCAAACACAGAGTATGTTTTAAAAAAAGTTTATTGAGAAGATGAGTGACGGATGAATAGGGGCAGGCGGGCAGAATCAGGCTGACCAGGGGTTGCAGGCAGTGACAGGACAAACCAGATGATGAAGGCAGGGGCTGACCGGAACAGGCGATGTATACCGAGGATCCACCAGCTGGTACTCACGGGGAAATAGGCAGCATACAGCAGTGTGGGCTGAACACAACAGGGCAGAAAAAGCCAACTGGCTGAGCATATACGTAGAAACTGGCACAGGCACAGCGGCAATATGCAAGAAGCAAGTCGTTCTGACAAAGAGGGGATGACTGAGGCAGGTATGAGTAGCCGTGTAAACAGGTGAGCAGAGTTGACTCTAATTAGTGCAGCAGGTGGATCTAATCAAGAGCAGAGTGGTGGCTGGATGGGGACTGAGCTGATTGGATGATAACTGGTGGAGGAGAAGTGGACAGAGCTGATAGGATGGTCGCTCAGAGGCGACAGGGCTGATTCAAGGAAAGCCCGGAAAAGTCCAAAACAAAGACACGAAAAACCTAAATCACGACAAGAAAAGCCCACACAGAGAACTTGATTAGTCACAATTAGTCACAATTCACGTATAAAAGACTTTCAGTGCAATCTTTTGTCAGTTTTGGGGTAAAGCATTGAGAACCACCTGCATGGTTTTTGAAATAATCCACATGCTCAGAGCGACTCTAGGTATGGATTTACAGAAGCCTTTATGTGTACTATCCCTTTCAGTTTGAAAAAAGTATCAGAAAAGCAGCTGAACAGTTAGTCAACCTCCCTCCAAAGACTCTGCCAAAACCCCAGCTCCATCCTCAGCCCCGGCATCCCTTTTCAGTCGTGAAGCTCAGACATGTCGATCAAACCGTCTCTGAGATGAAGCCGCAGCCTCAGTGTGAGAGTCCTGAGCCCCCCGCGTCTCCTCCGTCCTGCCGCCCTGCTATCTGTTTCATGACAAGAGTTCTGCATCGCCTCAAAGAGGTGGATGAGCACGTATCTGAGGTGAACGCTTTCTCCTGCTTTGCTTGTCTATATTCTGCTTTGCTCTCTTCTTTACACTGCTGCATGCTCCCATTCCCAAAAAAGGCCCTGCAGTGAATGATGATTATATATTATGTTCCCGTTATACGTTTTGGCTTGTGCAACATGCAGTCAGATGAAGTCAGCCCCCAATTATCTAGCTTTCCAGCAATGTAGAGCAGGCCAAGAGAAAACCTGGCTTGAGTTTATTTCTCTGTTACAAACTGCTTCGCCTGTGACTATATGTTGGCAGATTTAGAATATTTACCACAGCTTCTATCAGTGCAATTTGTACCAGGGAAACCAATATTTGTTTTATTTGCTTTCACAGAAATATTTGCACAATCGGTCCTCTGAGAAATAGTTGCGTAAAAGCCAAGAAGTCCTTCCTTTCAAAAATAAGCAGTTCTTTTTTTCAGCTCAAAATGTTGCTGGAATGACTTTTGCACTTTAAGACATCGCCTATTAAAATAGATTTTTATTCTTTTCAGTTTATTTATTTATTTATTTTAACATATGTTTGTTCAACCATTCAACATAATGGCTGTCTGCTAAGAGACCACACATTTCAAATATTCAGGTAATAGATGTAATCTTTTTTCACCATTTTCTTTTCTGTTCTAACTTTTTACCGGATTAAACTTCTCTAAAAATACAAAAGGTTTTTATCATTATTAATAACTTTCGCAAAAATTTAAATTAAGTCGTTTTTCAAGCCACAACTCTTCTGTCTCCAAATCTAGTTTTACTCATATAAATACCTTTTTTTTTAACGTGATTGCATTTTTATTCTGAAAGAAATGAAGTGATATTGCCTCAAATACCTGAAATGTTTGTACGTTGCCGTTTATTTTCTTACATTTCCCTCTGAGATGAGATTAACTGGAAGCAGCAGCAAAAACATTTTATGATTTTTATGAAGTTAAAAGGTGTATTCATACTAAAACACAACCCAAAAAAGTACAATTTATCAATATATTGTGAGCCAAACACCTTCCATGTTAACAGGAAGAGGTTAGGTCTGCAGAGGCTGGCTGCTGTTTCAGTCTGCCTGGTTAGCTGAAACCCATCCATTTGCTGTAAGTTAAATTAAAAATGCTGAAATAATTTTATCGTAAGGTTCTGTAATCTCCCAAAACCTATAAAATTTAAACAAAATGCTCAAAGCTGTTGGATTTTTGTGGAAAAGGGATCTGTAAATCCTTGTGGAGCAGAAACAAGAAAACAGACCGACCTGTTTACTTTTCTCAAAGAGACGCATACATTTGACAGAAATGTTTTGGTTGACTGTTTTCCGTTTTCTGGAGAAAAAAAAAGTTTGTTCTCAGCCAAAAGAGTGGTATATTGGTCATACTTACTTCTAAAAAAAAAAAATGCTTCCTGTATCTAGCCAAGTTTAATGCATGTGTGCATCCACGAAAAGAAAAGGTCACTGAAAATGTATGCTGATGCTAACAGACTTAAAATAAAACATGATTAGGAAAAGATTTAAACTCTGTGCTGAACCTAACATTTGTCAGCGTTTTTTAAGGCTGCATGGGAAAAAAAATCAACCTTAAAGATTTGAAAATTCTTCTATCAACTGGGGGTCCATAAATGTTTAATTGCGGTCTCAGGCCACATACAATCATGGCCCACATGTTAGACACCCATGGCAGAGTGACACAGCTTAGAATACAGCATATACTTAAAAACAGTCTCTTGTGAAAGTGTAGGTGTCTAATATCCATTGTATTGTTGTGTATTGCACAAATATTGCATAAACATTTTCAGTTTGAGTTGCTTTAAATGACCAAAACCAGCTGAATCATGGGCTGCATCTGACTTGCCATTTGCTCTCTACCTCTCTGAGGATTTATATCCCTTTCCACAAAGTTGCTGGGATCTGACCTATCCTTACGCTAACTTACTGATTATAGTTTCGCACAACATCCCAGAACCATGCCTTTGAGTCCTGACTGTAACCCTAACCAATGTGACTAAAACTAATCTGCCAGTTTACGCTGGAAACAGAATAATGATTGTTTTTGTCTCGACAATAGACACTCTTCGGGCCCACACAGGTCATCGCAGTTCTTAGTTTAGTCCACACAGTGAAACCTAATCTGTTTATGGGTGAATGTGTCATCTTTGTGCTTAAGGGACACGACTGCTGACTCTCCCTTTTGTCATCTTGTAGAAAAAAGCGCAGACACAACAAGTTAGAGAGTTTCAGACAAAGAGCATAAAGGAAAAAGCTGTTCACCTTAGAGGACTGTTCTCAGGACACAGTTCTGATGTTCTCAAGGTGACTATCTCTGGAACCGTGTGAAGCTGTGTTTTTTTTTTTTTTTTAACACCAGCATGCATTGTCTCCATTTTGTGTTCTAGTTTTACCTTCTAGTCATTCCTAAAACAACAAAACAACCACATCAGTGTGTGATTTGCCGTGCGGAATAATTGCATGTTTAGATACTGTAGTAAAAGGATTGCTGTGTCTGCATGAATGCTACTCTATAGTTTTCTTCAGAAATAATGTAAGGATTTTGTTCTGCTTTAGAGCTCGTTTAAAGCGCTCTTCCAGCTCCTCCTGTTTTTAATCAACAGCAGCCCTCAGAGAAGCGTGTGGTGGCACTTTGTGGTTTTTTTTTTTTTTTTTTGCTCCACCCAAACAGCCCTGTTTGACTGAGCATCCAGATGTTAGGGCGGCATGTAACGCACTGTTCAGGGCACCGCACGATCCATGAATTCACGTCAGCACCAGATCTGAACCCTGCAGGGCATCTTTTGACAGACGGCTCCCGTAGGGCTCTTAGTGTCGTCCTAACATGTACTTAGCAGGCTTAATTGATGTGAAACCGTTGCTGATTTCTTGTTTTTCAGGGAAGTTCGATAAGAAGGACTTTTTCGCAGTCGGCCGATAAGTGCCACTCGTGCTCCAAGCGCGTTTACATGGTTGAGAGGGTCTGTGCAGAAGGGCTCTACTTTCACCGGGAATGCTTCCGGTGTTCAACCTGCAACTGTTCTCTGCCACCGGGAGCGCAAGCCTTCAACTCTGAAGAAGGTATGTGTCTTGAATGCCCCCACCCACCCCCCCTTTTCATATATAGACCACAACCAACTTTCTCGAACAGACTTACTAAGATAAGCGTTCTCGCAGGGAAACTGTACTGCAAACTTCATTTCTGTCAACACAACAACGGGACAAATCTGCGGAGGACTGTTTCTCTACCTCCAGTGAGTACCGTGCTCCTTTAATCATCCCACTCTAAATCTGATAAAGTAGAACAACCAACATCTCTGTCCGTTGTCCTCCTCTCTTAGAACCGTCATCGAGCTCAGGGACGACTTGCTGAGGACAGCGAGAGCTCCCAGTGCGGCGGCTCGGCAGAGCTGCAGAGCGCGCCCGAAGCAGGTACCTGCACCTCGTTCATAAAGAAAAGGCTGAACTGGTCGCTGAGCGTGACTCGCGCTGTGTGTAACGCCCCCTGGCATCTGTCCCACTGCGCTCGCAGCGCAGCGCAGGCCCTCACCAGCCACCTGAGGGACAACGCCCATGACTACACGTTGTTGTATGAGCTGCTGAGCGTGAGCTTGCCCCTGCTGTTTGTCTTGCAAGAGGTTCTGCAGCAGATGTACGCCGACGTTGTCCCCGATGGGCCGAGCACCTTGCAAACTGCGCTGCTGTGGCTGCAAGAGCAGGTCGGGCACAGGCTCATCTAGTTCCTCGTCAGGCGAAAAGGAGCTTTACCCTGGAACGGTTGCTCCGTGTTTCCACCAAATTAGAGGCCCAGATGCACACTGGCTGAGATTTGTCATTATTTGTAACTGCACACACAGGCGCGTTCTTTTAGGTTTACTCGTTTGTAAGCGCATTCGATTGCGATTGTGCGTCAACCAAAGAGAAGAAGACCGGCCAGTGATGAGGTGAACGAATGCGTTGAATGGTTACTAACGCAGGTAAGTTAAACTGACCAAAATCAGTTAGTTGATGTCTGGTCACCGTTGGTGTGGATTTGACCTAGTCACAAACTGTTTCTGAAATCCGGTAAATCGCTCCGTCAAAGATATGACTGATGAACTTGATGCACTTTACCCCGGGGAACTGCTTAGTTGCAATAAGCTGTCGTCTTGGACAGAAAGTCCTGTCTCAAGTTAACAGCCATCACTTTGCGGCCTAATTCTTGATAAATGCAGTATTTAGAAACGTCAGCAGGGCTGTGTTTTACTGACTCTGTGGCAAGTGGCTGTTTCCTTTTATGGATTGTTAAGTTTTATTTTACATTTTCATTAAAAAACACACAACACAAGAGTCTGCCACTGTGGACTGTCCTTAATGCTGGAGCCTGTCTGGCTTTATTTTTGCTGCCATCTACTGCTGACCCAAAGAATTACAGCAGGACAACGAGACGTTCGACCTCAAATTACTGATTTATTTTTATGCTCACCGTTTTAAACGCTCCTGTTTGATATGTTCAGATTTGCTCGGACAGTGTAATACAAATGCACGCTGTAACCCATTTGAATGTGTTTGCCATTTTTCCAAAGCATGCTGTTGGAAAATCAACTGCAAACCCCTCTGACTGGAACCACCTAGCTGCTTCCTTTTAAAGTACGCGGTCTAATGATGCTCACAGGGCACTTTGGACTCAGTTTCACTTTTATTTGAGATTTATTTGAAATTGACTTTTGCAGACATGTGTTTACAGCATGGTTGAACTTACTGTTTTGTTATCAGCTTTGTGATATTAGGAGTTAAGTCTGCAACTAAGTGCCTTGTTTACTGTACAGGAGGAAAACATAAGCCTTTCAGAAATACCAAATGACTTTTTTTAGCACAAACTGGACTCATAAAAAAAGATAATTTATACATCTTTAAAAATTATGAATCTGCAATGGCTTATTGTGAATGTTTATGTTGTCATGTTTGCGGAAACATTAAATGCTTGTGTGCATTCCGGTGTTTTGTTGTCTTTATTTTGCCATCGGTGTTTCAGCTCCTGTTTCTCTTCTCTTGTTGTTCAGCCGACGACTTTTTTGAAGCGTGTGAGGCACACGGATGGTTAGGAGATGTGGCATTTTGAAGGTGATTACCGGCATGGTCACATGGTTTGTGCTGTGAATACATAGCTGACACAAAGTGTCTAATATGAGTGAAAAGCTTGCAGGTTTGGCTCATTTAAACCAGTGTTTCCAGTATATCATCAACCCTTGAGCTGTCTGGGGAAGGAGTTTCTGCTAACTTAGCATGGCATGAGACTTTGGCACTCACAAAGCGTGACTTATTCTCAATCCTTTTATTTATCCATTTCCACCTCGTCCGTTTCCACGTACTACTAGGAGTTCCTGAATTCTTCCCCCATATTGACAGAACCAAAGATCAATGTGCAAGAAGACAGGTCCACAACTGGCTGGTGGTTCCGATTACCTCACAGTTAAATTGTTTGCTTTTACCACTCAAAAATGAATGCAACTATTTCTTCTGAAAACCAATAAATCCAGCACAAGTACCACCAGAGATACTTGTACCACAGTTTGAGAACCATGCTTCATAAGTACAGGTACATTTCAGCTGCAGTCGGACGTTGGACTCTGAGCTCCAAGTTGGAAAAGCCTAACTCAAAAGTCGACTTAGGTCAGAATATTTGACTTGCAAAGTGAAATGTTCTTGACCAATCCTAAGCTCAAAAATTCAACATGGCTGCCATGCAAATAGTATTTCATTACAGATGCACTGATATACCGATTCTCTGCACTTCTGATGGGTTGATTCTCATTAAATCAGAGGCAAATATTGGTTAGGTTGATTTAGATATTCTTCTATAACCAGCAGATTCTCCTTTTAGAATAAAACTGCATCACTTGGAATTACCATGAATTAGGTTAACCATTCCATCTCCACTGATGCAGCCGCTGCCATAGATGTAGAGACACATATCTATGGTGTGTCTCTACATCTAAGGTCCAGCTCAGATTGGTGGACTCTGAATAATCATCTGCAGTTCAACGGTGTGTGTCACTTTCAGACTCTCTGGTGAAATAGGCTAACATGCATGGAACACTAAAACTAAGAAAAACATTTTTTTTCTTTTTACGGCACTAGTGGCTCTTATTATATATAGTAGACTGTCAGGAAAGGGAGAAAACATGTGGCGAAAGACCTCAGGCCAGAATCGAACCCGGGTCAGCCACGTCGAAGACTCAGGCCTATGTATATGGGTTGGGTGCTCTACACCTGCGCCATTGCGGCATGTTGCTGTACTTCATTACATGGGTGTCTACAATCTATTTTAACAATGCTGTAGAATTCAAGTAATGCAGCTGAAAGGGTCATGGTTTAGGGCTGTGCAGCAGCAGGACCTGGCCAGGCCAATTTCTAGAGTGTATCAGGGTGTGCACGAAGAGAATGTGACACCAGCTATTAAAAAAAAAAAAAAAAAAAAGAAAGAAAATTTACCCTGCGGCAGAACTGATCCCTGCAACATGACGATGACCAAAAACATACCAGTAAACCCACCAAGAACTGGCTGAAAATCAAGAAACTGAAAGTCCTGGTTCCAGTCTAAGCCTGTGTCCGGATCTCTGTGAGATGCTGTGGGGTGACTTGGATAGGGGCTCTACACGAAAGAAAGCTCTCAAACATCCAACAGCTGATAGTTTGGACCGGGACAAATCAATGAACATTTGTTCTGTTGCATTGCAGGGAGTTGTCAAAGGCAATAGTGTTGTCCACCCATATTCCTGGTCTATAGGCAAATCCACTCCAATTCGCCTACAGAGCAGGAAGTGGGGGTGGATGACGCCATCACCACCCTGCTCTCAACGTTGGTACTTATTCACCATGCAGGGGCAAATACCTTTGTTTTTTTTGTTGTTTTTTTATTGAGTTTTCATCAGCCTTTTATTGCATCCAACCCCACACACTGGTAGATAGACTAAAACTAACAAATGTGGAAACTGCCTTTATCTTGTGGCTAACTGACCTCCTGACAAATGGGAGACGGGTCAAGGTAAATGGCGTTTCTCTGGAGCTTGTTTGTTCTTTACACAAATATGTGGCAAAGTCAACATGAGAATCATCACATTATAAAGTCTGCTGACAACTCATTCATTGTGTCCCCTCTGAATGGTTGATGGGCCCCAACCCTGTTTTGTAGGACATTCTGGAGTGGTGCCAGTTGTCCTTTTCGCTCAAGAACAAGCCAAAAAGAGAATGAGCGCACAAAGATTATTAGAAGACTTCTCTCCTTCTCTCTCCAGTCTTAATAAATGAACAGCCAGTGGAAGAGGTGAAACAATGGGAGCAGCTGGGCACCATGACGGACAGTGAACTGACATTTGAGTCCCGGGCTGATGCAGTGTGCAGAAAACTCCACCAGAGGATGCCCTTTCTCCGAAAATTATGAGGCTTGAAGTTGCTCTGTTGCATCTGTCCACCTTTTGCCTTTCTTTGCTGGTTTGGTTTTCCAGATCGAAAAAACCCCTAACTGCTCACAGAGTATTCTCAAAGAATGCGGGAAAAATGATTAGGTTAAAATTTATTGACATTGTGAATCTTTTCAGGTCCAGTAACCAAAGCCAAAAAAAAAGGTCTTGGTGGACCCCTCCCATCATCTACATGCTCAGTTTAAGCCCCTCTCTTCAGGTAGAGGTAGACTGAGCAGCTGTTTTACCCCCACACTCTTTGGCTTTTAAACAAAACCGTCGATATAAGTGTCCTAATTTGAGGTCACTATAAAACTGCTGAATTTTAACTTCTGTTTTAACTCTACTTTATAACTGATTTATTAATCTTTTAAAGGTGATTTTAAAATTGATCTGTTTTTAACTATATGAAGTTGCCTCTTATCATCCTGTCTTGTCATTTGTCAGAGAAATTGCTTGCGTGATGGCTGCTACTACTAATGAATTGCCTGTCAAGGACCTCATTTAAAGTCTTAGTCTGTGTCTTTCTTCTACAGGAGATGTTTGGCTCAGACTGAGGGCGGTACACAAACAAGACGAGTAATTTTAGTAACAATGTTAAATTATTGTGTTGGATTAATTATGTCCATCCACTTATCTTTCCAATAAACTTTTCTGCTTTCAAAGATAATGTGTTTGAAATAAATGTTCCACGGAGTTTGAAACTCAGGACACATATAACTGTTTCATTTGATTCTGTTAAAATATCACCAAAAAGGCTTAGACATGATACCTTGGAGGGTGAGCCACACATTTTATCTCAGCTGCATAAAGGATGCATACTTCATTGTGCACACTGATGCTCCTGTCAACTTCTGTTAAAGAAAAGTGTTCCAGTTTCATCTCTAAAACTGTTCAGAAATGCATTTGTAACACAAAAAAATCTTAATACAATTTTTTTTTTACTTCTAAACTATAATGCATTATTCTTGTAAAACAAAAACAAAAAACAAAAAAAAATGTCTTTTGCTTTCAGGGGCTACCGTAACTATCTTGCATTTTACAGCAACAAAAATGCACTTTCGTTAATCGTTAAGACAGCACAGCATGTTATGGACATAAATTGTATATTTTGCAAAAGTAAGATTGATAGTTGGCCTGATTACTTAATATTCAAAAAAAGAGTAAAAGTTTGTGCAATATTTTTGTGTCTTTTTTTTACTGATACTATTTAAAGTAATATACGGTTTCTCTGTTTACCTGTTTAGGATACAAAATAATGATAAAAATAAGCATGTGCATTCGGTGTTGAATCGTTTAAATTTGTTTGCTCCCTGCATTTAGAAGCTGCCAAAGAGGAGGTGTGTGTCTTGTGGCCTACAGGACGGCAAGTTACAGTCTAAGCTTTGTTATTTAAAATTTCTGATCATTTTTTAGAGACATTTAACTCTGTAATGATGGATGTCTTCATGTACTCTTCATCATTGTCTGGATTTGTTGCTGGGCTGCTTTGACCTATACTCTTAAATTACACAATGTCTTTTTTTTGTCAGAAAAAAATATATTTAACAATTTAAAGGTGTTAAGCAAAGATGATAAGAAACTGAAAATGAGACTTTTTAAAAAAAATGTTTTTTACCAAACTTAAAAACACAGTTCCCTGCCTCTCGCCCATTGAATGCTGGAGATAGGCACCAGCACCCCTGTCGACCCCACAAGGGACAAGCGTGATGGAAAATGGATGGAAAAAGACAGTTCTTTAGGTGTCAAAGTAAAAAAATTAACTACCGGTATATCAAATATCTTGTGCATTACAGGTTCTGGACTTGGTCAGTCAATTGTTCTGTTACATTTACGTTAAGATCAGAACGTATCAGTGAGGAATCTTTACTACTTATTACTTCTGTCACTAAACAAACATGGTAAATATCAATATCAATGTCATTTACTAACCACTGTTCAGACATAATCTGTATAATTGAGATGAATAAGAACCGGTTATTAAAAGCTAGAATATCCTGTCAAGTTTCGGCCTGGTTTTTTAAATTTAACAAAATGCTCTTGTGTTTACAACACTGTTCAGGAATGTACAGAAAAAAAGTCCAAGGGCTGAGCCTTCACAGCTTTTCTTGAGCACATAAAGACACTTTTATACCCTTTGTTGAAGCAAACTAACAGCCAAGCAAACAAAAGAAATGTCCTTGACTCTGAAAAAATACTATTTATTTTGTGAGTGAGTGCTTTGGTAATTAAACATTTTATGCCATGTGGAAACGGAATGTAGGTTTTTTCTTTTAACTTTTAAAAAAATTACACCCGAACTTAATTTCCTTTTTCAGAATATTGCTTGTTTAACATATTACTTAATGAGCAACTGAAAAAATGTGAAGCATAACATATCACTTATTCACAGGGCTGATGCGGATCTGGCTTGATGTAGGACCAGAAGGGGGCGCTATATTGTACATTTGGATATGGATACTGCAGTAGCTTGGCTAAAACTGACATCAGATTTACAGTTGGTTGATTTATCCAAAACTCTGTTTCCTACGAGTTTTTAATGTATACCCTAAAATGAAACATAACTGAAAACACACCGTTTTCATAAATGAAAAGGGTTATTAACTAAACTAATCAAAACAGTTTGATTTGTTTGATTTTTAAAAATATACAATTACCTTGGTTTATAAATATTCTTTTAAATATTTCAGTGAATTTACACAGTTTTAGGACGCATTGTTTATTTTTATTTTTTTATTAATTCCAGCACAGTTTGGCTTAAAAGCCCATCAAAAACGTAACGTGTGAGTGAAAAGGATCAACAGAAATATTGATAGTAAAATTTCCAGGGCAGTGAAACTTTGAATCCGTGCTGAGAATTTCAACAGATGCTGCTTAATTTGGTGGATTTCCTGCTCAGCCTGCACAGAAAGCATACGTGCATGTTCCAGATAAACCTTTTGTTTCCTGGACACGTTAAATTTATTTCCTTCAGGTTATGTATTTAAAGGCTTCCTCTGAATATCATAAGTTCAATCACACGAAACAATGAAATATGTCCCAGCATGAAAGAAATGCTTCATCGAAAATTAATTTTTAAATAAAAACATATAATTTTCTTAGATCGGATTGGGGCATTTGGCTTCAAAGGATAGTATTGTATGTTGTGTTCTGTTTCTACCGATACAAGGTGGGGACTTAATGTGTATTTTAGGCACAAAGAATATACAGCAGGGTGTTGATGTCGACTATGTTGCAGAAGCTTTTGGTATCATGAGCCAAAAAGGAAATTTTATTTCCAAATTGTTTCTTACGCTTATATTAAAGTTTATATATTAATTTCCAGCAAACCAGACTGCATTTTCAAAAATATCTATAACATATCTTACATGCACAAGACAGTTTCAGTTTTTTAATTCAAGGTACTCCTGTCCACACTGAGCCATATTGTATTGTAAAAGCTACAGCAGCCATAAACACACACACACAGTGCTTAGAGAAAGTATTCATATCCCTTGACATTTTTAACAATTTGGTTGCATTGCAACCACAAATTTCAATGTCACTTTTGGGGGATTTTATTTACAGACCCGATGAAGCACAAGCATTTGTGAGGTGAAGTGAAAATGAAAAACGGCATGTGCACGCCCAATTCAGGCCCCCTGAGTCAATACCACCTTTCATTACAGCAGCAAATCCATTGGGGTATGTCCTTTGCTCACGAACTGACTAACATTTTTGTCAATTCTTCTTTGCTTATTAGCTAAAGTTCAGCCGGATTGAATGGGGAGTATCTGTTAACACCAATTTTCAAACTCTGCCACATTAGATTTAGGCACGGGACATTGACAGGGTGGTTTTTACATGTTAATATGTTTCATTTAAACTATGGTATGAATCTCTGGCTGAATATCTCTGAAGTTTCCAGTCCTTTGCAGCAGCTAACAGGTTTTCTTTCAGAATTATCTGGTATGTAACTCCATTCATCCTTCAATCAAACTGTGACCAGCTTCCCTGTACCTGTTCAGGAAATATATCTTAACTATATGATGCTGCCACCACCTATCACGTTGGGAACAGACCAGACGCCCTTCCTGTGCCCCTGTAACAAGTGTTCTTTAAACAATAGCTTTATTTCTACCTCTCCATGACAAAAAGTTGTCCGATTAATGGATTCTGCCACCTGAGCTGTGGGTCTCAGCAGCTTCTTAACAGTTACTTTTGCCTCCTCACTGTCGCAAGACGGATTGCTGCAAAATTTGAAACTTAAAGCATTAGACTGTCTACCTTCACTTCATGTAAGGAAGAGGGATTGATGCAAAAACACGCTACACAATCATCTTTGTTTTCTTTGACTGAAAAAGTTTTGATAAATAAATAAAATTTGAATGTCTTTCATAGACACTGCATATGTCTGAATAAATTGACAGAATATTTCTGTGCATAAATTGGATTTCTTTTTTTTGCAAACTGCTTTTGGCTGACATCCACCTGAATTAAACAGAATTCAATTGTGCCATACTCTGAGGTGTCCGAGTTTGCGACTTTGTGTAGTAACTGGTTGAGCTCTGAAGGCAAATGGTCGTGCTGGGTTTTATTTAGGGGCATCACAGTAAAGAGGGATGAATGCAAACACTTTTCAGATTTCTCCAATAAAAAATATGCTAATTAGCTCACACAAACTCTGCCAGAGAGATAAGAGAACACCGATGCTCTACACAGGAGGGGTCAGAGCAGACTCACCTGCATAGGAGGCTGAGATCTTTAGGAGAAGCAGGGGATGCTCCTGTGAAACTGTTTTGACTCTGTGGTGGCATCAGCCACCTTTCCATGGTGTGGTTTGCTGGAGCAGCAGTTTATCTACATCTGAAAGGAAGCGGCTAATGAGATAAGCTCACCAGGAAGACCAGCGCTCTGGGATACCCCCTAGACCCAATGCAGGAGGTGGGAAACTGAAGGACAAAAATAGCATCACTGTTAGACAGTTTCTCTCACCCCACACATGAAGCTGTTACAGACCTGGAGAGCTCCCTCAGTTACAGACCACTGGCATCCTAAAAGCACAAAGGAGCGTGATCACAGGTCCTTCTTCCCAGCAGCTGTTAGACTTCTTAACTAATAGCCATCTCTGCTCCCTAAAAACACCAAAAGGTGTCTACATTCCTGTTGCTATTGGAGTTCCTTTATTCTTGAGTGTGCTGGTGTTTCTTTAATGCATAAATATAACTTTTTTTAAACCACTCTAATTAGTTGCACATTTCTTTAATTACTTAAGCATTGTTGATAACTAATAACTGTACAGTATTTTCTCTTATGTTGTAAATCTTGCATAAACGATCTTTCTATTTTCTATTCTCTTCAAAGAGGACGGAGCACTGATTCAAATTATTTCACGGGCTACACACCCTAAAACTAGTTAGATGAACATTGACACACACACACACACACACACACACACACACACACACACACACACACACACACACACACACACACACACACACACACACACACACACACACACACACACAGTTTAAGTTATTTAATTATGAAAATATAGTATTTTAAGAATTGTTTTAAACTGACAAGGGATGTTGACGTTCTGTTAATTCAACAATTAGTCATATTAAATGTGTTCACTGGGTTTGATTATAAATTCATTACATTATTTAGATATTTCTCATAAATCAAATCTATTTGATTTATGTCCTGCTGTCTGTAATCCAAAATGCTGAATAAGTTATTTAATAAACCAATTCAAGAAATGTATTGGAGGTGGTTAAATTATGAAATAAAGAAATAGATTAATTTTCACCAAAACAAATGATTCATATTTATTCTCTTGCAAAATGTCCAGTAGAGGCATAGATAGGTTTGCTTTGTTGTGTTTTATCTCTGCGGAGTCTAATCTGTTTACTGACCTCCCGTAACTCGTTCATCTCTTTTTCCTTGTTAAATAAATGACTTTTCTTTAAATGCATAAAGAGTCAGAGAAGAGAAAACTGGGTGTGCAGTAACTATGATTCGCCTTCAAGCAAAGGAGCAATCAGAGCCTGAAAATTGCATTGAAATTACAGAAGCTGTGAAAGTTGATGAAAAAACAGAAAAAGCTGGATAGTCATAAATCTAAAAATAAAAATGTCATTATTTTTTGCACTTTTACGCAAATCATCCTGCATTTAAAAACAATTCTCCCTCCAGAGGAGACACACACAATGTTGGCAGAGTTGACAAACAATATAAATTTGCAGGTGAAAGTCAGAAAACAGTCATTTCACTATTTCATCCCCATTGTGCATACTGAAAAATTCAGTCTTTTAGGGAGTCCTAACTTCTGCTTGTGCTGCAGAACGGCAGAAAAGAACCGAGACAGAACCTGCTGCTGCGATATTGACAAACAAGAACAAAAAGCGAGGTGTCATTCGCCGTCTCTCCTATCTGGCTGCTGCAGTGAAGCAACATAAATGACAGACATACAGGCCAACCCTGAAGCTACTTTAAAGGAGAAATACAAAGCAGATTGTTTGACCCTCCTCAACGTCTATCTTAGCCAAACGATTGTTAACATTTAAACACCCGAAGACTTGTGTTCAAAAAAGCCACTTCTCCATAATTCAAAACGACAAATTTATTCCTTTTTGATTTCGGCAAAATATGTCAGATTATTAAATAATTTTTCCCCCCATTTCCCTCCTTTTATCCCATCTAGTGATTTATTTGTAAAGTTAAATGTGTTTTCTAACTATGTATATCAGTCTTAAAATGGCATAAAATATATAAGGAAATTATGATTTGAGAATGTTTTATTGTTTATGATGCTTGTATCATGCTTTTCATGCTTCTCATGAGTTTTCTTTTTTTTTGTACAATTTTGATCTTTTTTTTTTATTTTAGTTTCCAGCTCACCACAACTGGAGCCCCTATGCAATGAGTCCTCATTTAGCACACTTTCCCGTACAGATCCTGCCTAGTTTGTACATCCAGCAACCAGATCCTTCTGTTTCAGCCATGATCATCTTCTCTTTCATCATTCAAATGACTTCCCATATCATGGTTTCTTCTCTGGGGTATTACGTAAAAGTCTCTAGTTTGCTTCTGATGCAGCTTATCTTGTCCCTTCGTTTTGTCCACCAGACTCAAACCCTGAATGAAAAACAGGTTAATGAACAATACATCAATAGTCAAAATAACACAAAAACAACAGAGAAAAATTATCTCTGATGTTAGAGCACCAGTAAAATCAAACTAACTAAAACAAGCAAAGAAACAAACAACACCACCAACAAAAAATAAAAAATAAAAACTCAAGCATTTATGGTTAATGTGCAAAGAAGTTTATGGAAGAAGAATTTGGGAAACAATTGATGTGTTTTGGTGGCATCAGTTTAAAAAGCCTTGACCGATAAATATGAGACATGAAGGAAGACAAAAAAAAACAACCTAAAACATCAGCAACATGTAATTGTCAATAACGATACATTCTTGCTCACTCGCTCAGGTTTTTATAAACAAATAGAGAAAAGTGCTGAATTTATTAAGCTCAAAATTTCCCATTGCAGCTTTTTTTTATGGGAGACAAAGGAAAAAGTAAAAGTACTACGTTAATCGCAAAGAAATTACAAAGTTTTTTACCTATTGATCCTTTAACCTTTTAAAATTAATTTTTCACAGACAATCTTTGAGCATTTATCTTAACATTGTCTCTAACCGCTGACAGATAATGAGAGGATTTTTTTTTATCAAACTGAAAATTAGCTCCCTCATCCAAGAAATGCAAATAACAGATCATATTTTAAATATATTTAAAAAAGATCTGTACAAAATAACGCATTTACTTCCTTAGGCATTATTTGAGAGAAGTACAGAAATAATCTTAAGTGGGTGAAAAATTTCCTCATTTATCTTTATCTTATGTCTTTCATTGACAAAACCGCAACAAAAAGAAAAATATATGCCAAAGGAGAATTAAAAAAAAAAATCCAATAGTGAGAGTATTTAGATGAACATGCAAAATTTAACATATGATTTAATTTGTTTCGATTAAAAAGTTGTACAGTAGAAGCTTGTAAAATAAGACTATAAAATATCTTCTAGGCTCCAATAAACTGCATTTAATTGCTCATAAAACAGAGCTGTACTTGTCATTTTCTAAACTAATCACAAAAGAACTGCGATACAATGTAGTTTTTTTGCCGCATTTTCTTCTTGTTTATTATGTTTAACCATTTTTTTGTAATTCAAGAGAAATTTTGGTAATGTCAATGTAATTTAAAGACACATTTGCACTTGCAATCTCGAGTACAGGGTTTGTTTCAACTACAGAGCTACTTTATTTATTTTTTGTTCTCCATTCCATATCACCATGGTATATATGTTTCCTACTTGTTCGGGAGGTTTTAATATTTCAAATTCAGCTCCTCTTCACTTTGCATAAAGAAATTCCTCAAAGTTTTCTGTAATTCCTTAACTCAGCATTGGAGGTCTTTATGAACTGAACGTATTAGGTGGAAAAATGCTGCTGAAGATCCTTGAACAAGTTTTTATTTTCTTTATTATTATTTTTTTGGACATCTCTCCTGGATTCAGCTGGTGCTCGGAGCGTCATACACATAGCTGTAATTGCATTTTTAAAATCTAATCAAGAAGGACAAACATGACAGCCTTCGACGCAACCAAAGTCCTTCAGATTTTTCCTCTGTGCCTGAAGCAAAAAAAAAAAAAAAAAAAAATTCCATCAACCTGCTCAAATCATGCCTCTGCAGCACGTCGATTAAGGTGGACAAAGTGCTGCTAAGTCTTGTGCGTTGCTGCTTTAGTGCAGGGATGTTATCGTTTTAATTTAGATCATTTTCTCCATATAGGTGGGCAGAAAGACAAATAATTACTGTGCATTGTGTTACTGTAGAGTTGGATGGAAAGGCTCTTAAAAAAATGGAGAAAACGCAATTCTGGTAAATTAACTCAAAATGAGGAGGTGGAAATCAATTTAGATAAAAAAAAGTCACAGGTTATTACTTTAATTGCATTAATTGCATTCCACATACTTGCCGTTTCAAAGTAAAATGAAATACAGCCTTTTCTAATAATGCAAGCGTGTTTCTGTACTACATTATTAAAAAAAAAGCTGATAAATACTTTGAATTCTGGAAATGTTTTCATCTGCATCGACTAATTGGAACATATTTCAGCTGTTTCACTGAGTATCTTTTGTATACCTTTTCTAAAGATATTAATAATTAAATATATATATATATATATAAAATGAGGACATTTAAGTAATCTGTAAATCAGATAGGTGAGCTTTGTCTACACAAGGAGAATTTTAATTACTTGCATTTTTTTTTGTCAGGAAAATCAGATCATAATCATGACAATGACGCTGAATTTTCTCATTTTCTGTTCAAAGATCTGGTTAATTTCTCCTCTTGGGCTTCTCTTATAAAAATCCAACATACATGTGGACATTTTCAGCAGGAAATGCAGCCTTATGTTGGAACGAACTGAAAGAAGTCTGTTTTTTTCCCCCTGCACTGATTTACATCAGTAAAAGAGGCTTCCACAAGGACAGATGCAGCAGTCAGAAAAATGGGACTCGTAGATGAAAACAATAGATGAGAGGGTGGCACAGCTACCCTTCCTTCCATTAAATTATTTTCCAAGATTATTAATTCAAGTGGGTGAATAAGGAGAATAGATATTACAGTGATGGGCCAGAAAGAATATTTTAGGGGACCTATTCCAAATCTTTTGATACGATTACACAACATGTTTTTTTATGTGTGTTTTATTTATGCGGTTGGATAAAGAACTCAGTGTTAATGCAGCTCATAATGATATTTCAAAGAGTGAAACAACAGAGAGTACAATATGAGTCTGTGAAAAGCTGTTTTGATAAGAAAAAAAAATCAGTAGCAGAAGAATACCGTGATTAAATATAATTTTTTTTTTACCCGAGTATATCATAAACGGATGAATGTTAAATGAGGTAATTTCTACCAACATCCCGACCTGATTTGCATTTTCACAATTACTTTGTAGCTGCTCATCAGTAGTTAAAGAAACATCTCACTCACTAGATTTGTTCAGGTAGTTTGCCTGCTGTCAACCTGAATTTCTCCTTATTATTCCTGCTATACGGTGTATATGTATTAAAAAAAAATCCCACAGGAATTGAATGATCATTGCAGTCAATGATCTCTGACCTTTATAAAGAGGTCCTCACCTTTTTTTCACAGAGGTCTCCTTTCGAGATTGAGTTACATAATTTCCCTAAAACCTTTTTGGTGTTTATGATGCTTTGATGGTTTTAATGTTGTAGTGGCCATGTCAGAGTGGACACCCAAGTTCAAATCCTGATCTCAAGATCTTTGTTGCATGTCTTAACCCTTCTACTGCTGCTTGTTTTCTGTCTGATTACAATCATTGAAGGCCGTCAGATCCACAAAATCTTCTTTTCATATATTGAGGAGTGCCTCAACTGTCGGGTGACGCTCTTTGGTTTCTCAATGCTTTGCATTTTTTACTTCTTCAGATCTGCAGTGAAAGGAACTCTGACTAATGTTTAACTTTTTTTTTAATACATAAACTCCTTCAGGAAAACTAAGGTCTTGTTTTTGTTTTGACTGATAGGTATGTATTTGACACGCTTCATTTGCAGCCCTAAAATGAAACATTCCACTGCAGCTTTAAGATTTTTTGAATCTTTGCTCAGTAATATTGCAACTAGATGGCTTATTGTTGTCTGTCATCCTGATGTCTGTCAGCAGGCAACGGAAATAAAAGCTACAAAAGTATTTTCTCGGCTCTCTTTTTATTCTTGAACACCCTTATATCCTTTTCCGGATCAAAACATTGTTTGCAACAACAACAACAACAACAACAACAACAACAACAACAACAATAATAATAATAATAATAATAATAATAATAATAATAATAATAATAATAATAATAATAATAATAATAATAATAATAATAATAATAATAATACAGTTTATTTACCTGTGCCTTTCAGAGCACTCAAGGACATTGTACAAATCCAACAGGGTAAAAAAATCATGATAAAATCTATACACATTAATAAAAAGTTACAATTAACAGGCAGTTACAGTGAGTAGAACCGATATGTTGTGAGTTTAGACTTGAAGTGGGGAAAAAAAGTGTCAGTATTGCAGATGTTCGAAGGGAGAGAGTTCCAGAGCTTGGGGGCAGACGATTTCAAAGTCAGGTTAAGTTTATTTATTAGTCTTGAGGACCTTTGATGTCATACAAATGACTTCCTAATTTACGCTGCTCACCTATGCATAACGATCCAAAGTGTTTTCATTTAACATGATTCAGAAACTTTGAGACGGGAAATCCCTTTATTCACTATAATCAATTTTATTCAAGTTTTAAGGGCACTAACCTGAGGAGTTTTAGTATTTTAGGAGTGATTTTCCCTTATATGTTCACAAGTGCTTTTCCCTTATATGTTCATACAGAATTAAGTGTTGTTTCTTTGTTACTGTGAAGGACTTATCTTGATAACTTTCTTGTCCTGATTCTCATCATCGGATGACCAGAGGTTTTGCATTCTCCTCCTACCCCCCCTCCCTTTTT
Source organism: Fundulus heteroclitus (assembly GCF_011125445.2). Classification (NCBI taxonomy): domain Eukaryota; kingdom Metazoa; phylum Chordata; class Actinopteri; order Cyprinodontiformes; family Fundulidae; genus Fundulus; species Fundulus heteroclitus. Next base: position 3,534,310 of record NW_023396792.1, on the reverse strand, counting down.
TTTTGGTTTTTACAGCACTAGTGGCTTGTTTTTCATATAGTGGGCTGACATGAAAGAGGGTATGAGAGACATGTGGCAAAGGACCACAGGTCGGAGTCGAACCTGGGTCGGCCACATCAAGGACTAAGGCCTGCGTACATGGGTTGTGTACGCTGTTGTTTTTTTGATAGAAAAAAAGTCTGACAGCTGGGAATATTCCTCATTACTGATAGCTGTAGAATGTTTTATGTCTTGTTTTATTAAAGCATTCCTGCATGATTTCAACTGACTACATCAAATCCTCAACACACAATATATGTGGCAAAAAGAATCCAAGCATTGATTTATTATCTAAAGAAGCTACAAAGGGAATTTAAAGTGAATGGAAACATTTGACGTGATTTGATGAAAGCTATCAGGAAAGGTATGCTGATTTCACATAAATCCGCTAAAACTGAAAATGCAAACTCATAAAATGTTAAAGTTGTACAGTTTATGTGAAAGCTAATCCCGGTTCAGCAGCTGCCCCTAATTTTGGTTGTGGATGTTCGAAAAACTGAGTCCAGGGTGTCTTGCCAGCCTCCTCCTCTGACATTTAAGCTTGGATAGTGACAATGCATTTCAATAGCCCATTGTTCTGAACCTCTATCATCCGTGGCACCCAGTACCTGGATGCTGTGCTTTTTTTCACCAAAAAGCAGAAAATGATCACCCATAATCAGACATCATACACCAAGATGTCTTGAACAGGAGCATTTCCAGCTATTAGGTATAATTACAGCCCTGTATCTCCCTTTATATACCACTGTATTCATATCTAATAAGCCTCTCTGCACATGCTAAGACCATAGTCTCTCGCTGGCCTTTTTATAGGACAACAGCGGTTCAGGGAGCAGTTAAGAAAAACACCCTGGAAAAGTGTATACTTGGCAGAGCTGAAACTGGGGATGAGTGTTTTGTGTCTATTAAAGGTTTGGAGCTTGTATGTGCTTGTTATTGATTCGTGCTAAGGCCACAGAACGGGAAAATCTCACAAAAATTATCCATGCTCTCCACTGTTATCACATCTCTGTGTGGATGTGTAAGTGCATGTTTGTGGATTTTGAAAATCTCCAGAGAAAATCAGCACCCTTTTGGAATATGCACAAAACACCAGTGAAAATCAGAGTTTCTGCACGGATCTTGTTTTTTTTTTTTTGTTTTTTTTGTGTGTGTTTTGTTTTTTTGTATCATAATTTGAGCCCAACACATTTTTTTGTGCCAGATGGCAGACATTTGACAATAGTGTTAGTGGGTTTGAGAGGCGAGCCATAAAACTGTGCTCAAAAAGAAACATGCATCTGTGTGATATCACAAAATCCTCCGTCTGAGATACAATCTGAATGCACATCTGGTCATAATCCCATTTTAAACATTGGTTATGCAACAATCTGCCTTTAATGTCTGTGTCCCCATTGGCAGGACCACTGAAATGAGATAAAGAGATCTGTGGGTATCAACCATGTATGCAAACTGTTTAACTGTGATAAAAACCGGAGGTGCTGGGTTAATTAGGATTTAGAGAGAACATAATTCCATGGAGTGACACATTTTTTGATCACTCCTCTACTATCTGTTATGCCACTGCATACTCCAGTGTGCATGTGTTAGTACATGTGGAAAGTAATTTCTGCTGCAACTCATTTATATATATATATATATATATATATATATATATATATATTTTTACATTTTCCTAGAAATGCTTCATCCTTTGAGAAAATACTTACAACTATAAATGAGATGTCAACACTTTTTGAAATGTTGGTTTAGGGCATATTTAGAAATGTGAAGCTACAGTTCTTCTCATTAAACAGGTTTTTTTTGTGTGTCTGTTTGCATCCAGAAGAACCAGTTAGTGTTGATTTGAAAGAGAGAGAAAAAAACAAAAAACTGTTTGTCATTTCTTGATTAAAGCTGCTGTATAAAACAGGGGTATTTTCTGTCAGATTTGTTTTTATCAGGATGATGGGCCTTTGTTTCTTCCGTTCGGGTATTAAAGCAACACAATATTGAATGGTGGGAGTATCAGTGATGGTTGTAGTTGGAACAAATGAGAAAGACTTTCCTAATTCAAACCATCTTGAATAATTGACCTTCAGAGTATTTCTCAAATTAAGACAGGTATTTTATCTCCCATCAGAATAAAACCTGAAATGAAAATATTTTTAAAAGATTGATTTGGACTTGCATACCTAAACATTTTGTCACTAGATTGGCTTTGATAAGTACAACAATATGCAATCTTGTGCTAAAAAAATAATTTAGTAAGTTTGCGCTGTTGAAATATTGGAAGTACTGCTGAACTGAGCAGTTCATTTTGCACAATTCTCTGTGAGGAACCATAGAATAGTAATTTATAAATAAGACAACAATAGGTTGTGCCATAGTCATTTATTAAATACCAAAATCAAAAACATTAATCTCATTATAAAACTGTTGCACAATTGCAACAAATTACTATCTATTAGTTGGGTTTTTGGTCAGCCGTGCCTTTATTTGCACACATTTCCTCATTATTGTTTCCCAAAGGAGTAAGACCTCTGGCAAATAAAATAACCTTAACTTAAGGAATGGTTGCTGTTGACACATAACAGACACCTCACCAGAGAATCTGTTATAAGTTGTATTCTTAGTCACATTTCCATGGCAGTCTGCTGCAAAGACACAATCTGTTCCCATTTCTTTGGCTGAATTCACAAAACATGACAAAGAAAACAATTTACCAGACCGACAAAAAATATTTTAGCACCATCAAAAGAGCCATTAGATGAATGATGATGTATCTCTCAGGTTGTGTAGCAGGTCTTTGCTGAATTTCTTCTGTTTTGGAGGAACACGATTTTCAGAAATAGCTCATTTCACTTACTTTGGTTGTGTTACTTATTTTGTGAGCCATCTTTGCAGTGTGCTCACACCGTACCAATTTCATGGAAACAATTTTATGAATAATAGCTCTTTGTGAGATCAATTTGCTAGCACACAAATACCACTTTATGTGATGGTGTTTGTTTGTGAGATCCTGGTCCAGGCAACAACTATGGACAACCAATGATAATCTAATGTTTCTTCCTGAAATGGGAGTGGTTTCCAGGACGGCACTAAGGAGGAGAGGAAAGTGGTTATTTTAAGAAGTGATGTTTGATAAGATTTTGCAATGATAATGATGAACGAGTGGATTCCTACTGTCGTTGGAGATGAGAATCTTGGGAGAGAGGTGAGTATACCCAAGGGGGCTGAGGTTGACAAATTGTGGTGTTTGGAAGGAATTCCTCATGGTGCTTGTGTCCTGATTCCTGATAGAAGAAGCAGATGCCAGCGCAACGACTAAGCATGAACAGGTAGGTGAATCATAATGGTACGTGCAGCGGATCTGAGTAGAGGCGACTAAAGATGTGGTGAGGAGATTCTTTAGAGGGGAACTTTAGAAGTGAGTTCACCAGTGAACTTCGAGACACGAAGCGGCAGAGAACTGAAGACCAGAGGGAAGGCTGAAAACCAGAGTACGGATTAGTTACTGAAAGGGCACAAGAGATAAGCTAAAGCAATAGCTTTCAATTCTGCTCCTCGGAAACCATTGTCCTGCATGTTTTAGGTGTTTCCCTGCCTCCACACACGTCTTAAATAAACTGGCGATGGTGATTGGTGATGGAGGCCTCTGCAGCTCTTGATGGCTGCTGAGCAATTAATGCAATCATTTGATTCAAGCATATTGAGGAGAGAGACATCTAAAACATGTAGGACAGTGGGTCCTGAGGACCTGAATTGAAAACCACTGAGCTAAAGAACATGACAAAGGAATGGTACAGAATAACAAGAGCCCGGATTACTACTCTGTGAGAGATAACCATAGTATCTGGCATCTGCCTCAGCAGATCCACTCCTCTTTATACTCCTCCTGATTGGTCTGAACCTGCTCCAGCTGTGAGGACACACCTGCCAGTTACGCCCTGCGATCAGAGAAGGTAAGGAACACAGACGCACACAAACCTGCACACAGCCCTGTGGATATAACAGCAACCCCGGCTACAGTAGCTACAGTATGACTCACTCCAGAGTGACAAGAGAAGCGGGTTGTGTGTGTCAAATAAATGATCTGAGCAGATGGAGGATGGCAGATAGAGGGGCTTGGGAGGTCTCTCTCTGGGTTCTGGTTCATTCAGATCCCAGGAAATCAATCCAATTGCACACGACTGGGAAAGAATTGGTTCTGGATCACTGGGTGTTCTATATTCAATAGAGAACTGTTGAGAATGGGCATTGGGCTTAATGTTGGGGGATCCTGGTCAATAAGTGATTGTGACATTTAACCGGAAGACGGAAAGATGAATAACAAGGACAAAGAAAGAGAGAAAGGACAAATACACAAAGAAAACATATATATATATATATATATATATATATATATATATATATATATATATATATATATATATATATATATATCTATATATATATATATATATATATATATATATATATATATATATATATTAATATATATATATATATATATATATAAATACAGAACCAGACAACCAACTGCTTCAGAAAAATCCTCTATGGCCACCACGGGAAACCAGGGAAAGACAACCACCGAACACTTGCAATGAGATAACAAAGCACAAGTAACAAAACAAAAAAGACACACAGCAAAGATATTGAACAAAACTGCTGATACTGGTTTCTGTTCTGCTCTTGGAGATGATTGCAATGCAAATGGTTAGACAGGGCAAATGCACGTCAGATTGTCTTTGAGTTGTTCCCTGAAGTCATGCAAAATGCATTAAAGTAACGGTACCTGATCTTGCACAAATCCAAAATGTGAGTGAGGAGAACAGCTTAGTTTCAACTGTAAGCCCCACCCCAACTGTTTTTTCCATAATTGGAAACCCTTGACATACAAGAGACTAAACATGCACCTAATACTATTGCACAATCCTCCGGAGGAAAAAAAGGCTTCATCGAAGGTCTTCGTTTTCTTTGACAGAAATGGCTACGTGTCAGGTAAATTATATTTTCTTAAGTAAGTGGTCAGCACTTACTTGCATGCCATGCTATTTTGTTTACATGCCCTTTCATGCATGCACAGGAGGAGCTGCTGCTAAGCAACGGCTCCGCACCTCGTTGTGCCATTGGCAGAGAAAAGTCGTCACAGGTCGTCCCTAGTTAGCTGCTCATTCCTACTGGACTCATTCGATCATGCTATCAATTAGTCAATTGTTATTATGAAAATAGGTCTTTTAACAGATAATACATTGCATAAAAAGCATTTTTATTAACTTCCTGCTTCTTGGTGAAGGCAGACACTTTTCTTTTCTCTGCTCTCTTCCTCTCCTTTTGTGTTTCCTTCCCCCGTTTCCTTGCCTGCTCCTATCAATCTTTTTGGAGCCTCTTTTTACATATCTTCCAAACTATAGAATATGGATCTGGTCAGCTGGATTCTCAACCCAGTTGATCAAATTTTCTTTTAACGAGAAGACTGGGTGAAGGAGAGCCCTTGTGCCTGACAGGACATGTGCAACTGGACACACGGTGGGATGAGGATTGTATGTCTGACCATTTTGTCAGTCGAGGATGTTGAAAATATATTCAAAATTGGATTTATGATAACAGGATTTCTGCTTTTTGGACCTGGCAGTTACCTGGAGTATCGAGAAATTCTGAAAATTTCGGCAGCTCTTTCGGCCCTTGTCAGGGCTGCCTGAACTATGTGAGGGATATGTCCGCTACCAGCTCTCAGACTGAAATCCTGTGTAAGCAGAACTGCTGGCCAGTTGCGGTTTCTGAGCTTTCTGGCAAGATGGAAAAAAATTTGGAGAAAGCTAGAAGCTGGACCCTGGCAGAATGACCACAATTTTGGCTGTTTTGGAATTGTCATTGAGATGTACCAGTGAGACTTTAAGGCAGACAGAAAAACAAGAGTCTGCCTGCCCAAAACAAATGGTATTATCCAAACTGGCTCCCCTGCAATCTTAATTTCTCCTGGACGTTATGTAAACAAGACACTCTGTGACATTTGTGACCTAGAACAGAGCACACTGAACTGAACTGCCTGATAATGTTCCATCACTATCAAAGACACACATATACACATGATTACACCAAGACACACAGGCACACACACCGCCTCTACTGTGCTTTCTTCCCTTACTATGATGCTTTCTGTTTTAGCTGTAGTGTCAGATCAGAGACCTCAAGCTGTAGCTTTCTCAGAATTTTTAGTGATGAAGCTCGTTCCAGTGAAACGTTATCCTGAATAGAAACAATTCTCCCATTTTAGCTGTGGGTTAGAAAGGTCAGATCAGAGATCTTAAGTTGTAGCTTTGATGGATGTATAAATAAAACAAATGAAACAAAAGTTATTCTATTTGTAGCTTAGGAAATGTTGGACAAAATTACTTTGGATCATAAATCCCCAAGAATATTCTTAGTTTATTTCTTATTATTAATAGAAACAATTAAGTATTTCTGCATGTTTGTTAATGCATGAAAGAATTCTAGTCAAGGAATTATTTAGCTTATTCCTTTGTTTTCCTATGCCTGTAATGTTTTATTTCTTCCCTATGTCTGTAATGTTTTTCTGTTCATGTACAGCACTCATCTTGATACTGAAAAGTGCTATATAAATAAACTTACCTCACCTTACCCTTCTTAACCAAACAAAAATAAAATCATGTATAGTTCCTTTTAGAGTGTGTGTGTGTGGGGGGGGGGGGGGTTCTAGCTGGCTTCAGCAAGAAGTCCAGGAATAAGAGGAACCGAATTGTAAACAAAAGCATTTTTTTACCCGATAAACTTCATGCTCAAAAGCTGTTTACCTCGTGCTCCAGCTATCTGTCCCAACCATGGCATAATTTGTGTTGTGCCCTTGTCCCTCAGTTTTAGTTTGGTTCTTTTCTTAAAGCCAAGATTCCAGTTGTTTTATTATCCTTGGGAAAACAGTATTTCCAACAGAAATACTTTTTTTGGTAAATGCCAGTGGGACACATCCTCTTCATGAGTTCAGTTCCATGGAGCTCACCCAGAGTTTGCACATAGAAGATCTTTGTAGTAAAAACGCCAATTGCATCTATTTTTTGTTGCAAATAAACAGCCACACATCGATTCAACATATTCCCATTAAAAATCCCTTTTTGAAACACTTATTGACTGATGTGCAACAGTAGTTCATCAGACCCTGGGGATTTAGATGACACGTCATCATCCATATGGTACTCATTAACCGTACTCACTAACAGGCATGGTTAAAAATATTTTTTGTTTTGTTTTTTGCTTTCAAAAAGTGCTTTTAAAATTATTTAAAATAAAGGTAAATGTCAATTGTGATTTATTCATGTATCATATTTCAAATATGTCAGTAAATATAGCTTCATGGCTCCGAAATTATGTATTTGCTCTTTAACAATCTTCTAAAATGTTTGATTTGCTATAGAGCCATGTGGATAAAATTAATTAAATTAGACTGACCAGGAAGCACCAATGGACGAGGTATAGCAATGCTCTTAAAAGAAAGCTCAATTAGTGATACAACAGTGTTTTAACTTTCAGAGGCTGTGTTCCCTTTGACCACTGGATAACCATGGAAACCAGGGCACTGTGGCCATCAAACTAGGGAATGATTCAGCAGATGAGGTCTTTTGATCCAAAAAGAAAGATAATTAAATTCAGCAGAGCTCTGTGTAACTACAGGTCCATCAGTAAAGATGGTTTTCAAAGTGCTGCTTCTGGATTTTGACCCAGTAATTCTCTGTGCAGCAGTTCACAGACTTTTAGCTGTAATAGTGTTTGGATTGTTGTTCTCAATGTTGGGATCATCATCCGGAGATAGGATCCAGTCTTTCTGCCAGCTTGTCTTGTTTTTGCTTTCAAGTTTATGTACTTTTTTAAACACATCAACAAGCATGTTTAGACGATTGAGTTGTCAGAAAAAGATCCCTTACAGCACACCTTCTTTAGTATGTAACCAGTGCCTTGAGATCATTCTGCCACTTTAAGGGGTGATGGAAAGAGACCCTGATTTGAAAAAAGTGGACACAAAAACTGGGTTATTGTGTCACCATGGAAACTCCCATCCCCACTGTAGTTTACTGCATATGCCCAATGATATTCACTGCCTTTGACTGCTTTCATTTTCATTTTAAAACCATGCATATCCACCAGAAAATCTTGCAAATTTTGCCCATTTGTGACAATTAGCTTATGTCTAAAAACACAGAGCAGATATCTTTCACTCTCCCACTCGAGGTTGGAACCATTCTCCAGTATGCTATTTAATAAAAAAGAGTTACTGGGGTATAAATAAAGATTAGGGCACTTTTGGTTTCAAATGTCTATACAACTGCATTTGAATCGTTTGCATTTGAGAATGTGAAAGCCAATTACCCAGAGGAGATCTTGAGCAGAAGAAAAACAAACAACTAGATACAGTCTTTAAAAGCACATTTTCTTTATGATGTTGCACAGGTGCGCCACTTTAAATTGCAGATTTACCTAATACAAAAAAAACAATGTGAGTGCAGCATAAAGGTATAGACAGATCAGAAGCTGCGTCGGCTGAGCAGTGGGTTGCCCCACTCCTTTTCGTTTAACCAGTAAGTGGCCCTCACTAGTCTCTCTCTTATCTCTGAATAAAGTGAATCAGTGTGGCTGGCTGAGCAGTCTAAGCGGAGAGCCAGGAGAGCACCTGGCCTTACATGGCGATCTGATTAGAGGAGGTTGCAGGCCAGGCTGAACCAGACCAGGCCAGAATGTGGCAGCAGCAGGGCATATGTGAGTGAAGTGAATAAGATCAGACTAATTCTATTGCACCATTACCTTCCCCTCTTTGAGGGAGCGGGGTCAAATCAAAGCAATGCCACAGCACAGATCAGCCTTATCAAGCCCAGTAACAGGAATGGGGCACACAATAGACACAATATAGCCTTGCTGGTTCAGAACAGATGGATAGAGTTCTCTGAAGCATGTATTTAATAATCAAGGGGAACCAAATTGGCTTTCAAATGAGACTTCTTTCACATATTGTTCTCAGTTTAAAATTGAGCGAATGTTGAAAGTAACACAGAATAAACTGAGGCATTTTGGAGGTTTCTGGGCATATGGTATGGTTTAGATAAAACAGAAATATTGTTATAGCATAACTGTGTTAAGGATAGTAGGTGTGTGTTATAGTTTATCATATCAAATTCATCTGGACCTGTTTCCTGATAAATTTTTCCCTATCAAGTCATTCTTTGTCATTTGCTAACTGTTTACGGTTTGTGTTTTTGGGAAACATGATGCTTTAACTGAGGAGGTTATTTCTTGAGAACTTGGGTGGAGCAGAATTCAACATGTGTCAACATCTGGTTAGTCAGTTAACTCCTGTCTTTGCAGTGTTGAACTCCCAGACACAATGAGATGTAGCTGTAAAAACAATAGTAATTCAATTCAATTCAATTCAATTTTATTTATATAGCGCCAATTCATGAAACATGTCATCTTGAGGCACTTTACAAAGTCAGAATCAATCATATTATACAGATTGGTCAAAAATTTCCTATATAAGGGAACCAGTTGATTGCATCAAAGTCCCGACAAGCAGCATTCACTCCTGAAGAAGCGTAGAGCTACAGAGAGAGTAGTCTGCATTGTCCATGGCTTTGCTGCAATCCCTCATACTGAGCAAGCATGAAGCGACAGTGGAAAGAAAAACCACCCATTAGCGGGAAGGAAAAACCTCCAGCAGAATCGGGCTCAGTATGAATGGTCATCTGCCTCGACCGAGAAGATAGAGCAGAGACAAAACAAGACAGACAAAAAAGCACACATTGATCCAGTAATATGTTCTACATTAGATGGTAATAGCGAATGATCTGTCTTCCTTGGATGATGGCACAGTTAACAGAATGTCAGACCAGGTGTACCTACTATGAAGAAAAAAGAGAGAGCAAAAAGTTAAAAGCTGAAATGACGACAGTCATTTCAATGTAATGCAATGCAAAACTGGAGAACAGTAGACTGGAGAACAGTAGAAATCAGTAGAGTGAGAAACATAGGCCCTGATGTCCTCCAGTAGCCTAAGTAAGCTATCATAGTCTTGTTTGACGCATTAGAACATAATGAAAAGTATATTTTCCTGTGTTCTTATATAATTCAAATCTAACCCCACCTGCACAAACTAAAAAAGATTCTGCAACTGTTTCATAAACAAATATGAAACCAAAATTAAAAATGTGTTTGGAAAAAGTACTCTACGATTCAATAAGATGAAGCTTTGATTTCTCTCTGCCTTTATCAAATTCTCGGCACATTGGTGAGAATTAATTTTTGCCGTTTGCCAAGCTTCAGCTGTCAGACTGATTTTGCCACAAACTTTGCTCATGCACAGTTTGTGGTTGACTCAGTAACTGTTTTTTGTTTGTTTGTTTTTTGCCAAATGTCCTGACCTGCATTTTCTAATTTCATTAAAATGTTTAGATTTTAAAACTTGACCATATACATCAATAAACAGACTACATATAAATGAGCCATTAAGCTACTTGTCATCAGCAGTCCTTGTTCATTATGTAATTAGGCATTCAGTATGTCTCAGTGGGATTATGCACACTACTATGAAAGATCCTCCGGCATGTCTATTAACTGCTGATTTTAAATTAACAGTCTGACAGGGGAGGTGGGTCAGTTCCTTCAGAATGCTATAGATTTGGAAAACAGTATGATGTATTTCTTTAAAATATGACCATTATTTTTATTATCCAGTATCTTTGAGTGATTGTTTGTATACTGATTACAAGTATTTTAAAGTAGCAGGATTTGTGTTAGAACAACTATAAAAAAGTAACCACTGTGAGAGAGAATCATTAAGAAATGGTTGTAATCAAAAGTAGATCTCTGAGATCTGATGGCTGGTGTTAAACCGCTTAATAAATAAAGTTGATGATCAGGACGATGATGATGATGATGACATTCAGTTTTTTGTTACATTCTTCTATAAACAACATCTGATGAGCCAGTATGTATGATTATCCAAATCATATACTAACGAGCCTTCAACTTCTCTTGTTTTAAAGTCAGTAGAAATGACAGACATCCAAATCAAAATCAGATCAAACCAGTTTATTTATATAACGTCAATTTACAACACATTTCATCTCATTGTAGGTCACAGGGTCAACTCAATCAAATCATACAGACAGATTGGATAAAAGTTTTCTATATAAGGAAAACCAGCTGATTACATTGAGAATTCACTCCTACTGAAAAATCGTGTAGCCACAATGGACAGCCACCTACATTTCGTCATTAAACTTTGCAGCAATCCCTCTTACCGAGCATGCATGTAGAGACAGCGACAAAATATCACATTGGCCACATGTGCAAAAGGAAGTCCTTATTATTTATACTGCAGAGAACTGCACCTAGTACAGAACTCTGTGGGACACTCACTGATAAATGTAGGGAAATGGTTTTAAAATTTCCAATTTAAATACTTTACATTATGATCAAGTATGTCTGCTGTGGTTTCATCTCGTAAAAGGAAACTCTCCTACAAGTCTTGTGATCCATCTAGATGCTACTTTACAAACCTAAGTGGGGCTACCATATTCCTTTGATAAGAAGCTTTCTCGGGACACATGCTCCAAACAAGCCAGACTTGTTGCGGGTTTCTCCAGCTGAATTGTGATAACATGTAAAATTAGAGCTAAGGCTTATATAGTCCAAACACCAAAGGTCTGTGGACCTCTTTTCTATGGCCATTTAAGGTAGGCCAGTCATCACATGTGTTTAGCCCAGAAAAGTGCACCAAAGAGTTGACAATTTTAGACCAGATTTCCTGTTCAAATTTAGTCTTAATGATGAAAGCAGGCCTGGGTTACCCCATTTCATCTGCTCTAACAAAGTTCCAAAAAAAAAATTTAGACACCAGCATGCATCCTCTTTTAATGTTTCCCTTTGCAACGACTTGTACCCATCAGTCTCTTAACTCATTTGTTACCCAACATAACACGTGACTTACACGACAGAAACGTAACAGTGTATTGCCCACTGACTGTTTTCTGTTAAACAAAAAGACAATCTTCATCTTCTCAATCTTCTTCTTTTCATACTTAAGCTGTCGTGATCTGATGAAGCAATCATGAGAATTCTCTCTCTGCCGGGCTTTGATGAACCTGAAAGTTACTCACATCATCTCGTTTTTCTCCTTTTTTGAAACCAGACCATGAGAATATAGTACGTCAATGGAACTTAATTTATATAGCACCTTTCAAGATGGCCAGTGTTTGCTCCAGCTCCACTGTTGCATTTATCTTCAGGGTCTAACTAAATGTAGTGTCTGATATTTTTCTGTACAGTAGTTTTAGGTGACATGGTAAGGGATGCTTTGTGACGATATCAAACATCTAAATCACTTTTCAGGGAGCTGGATGGAAAAGCACGGTTCTTTTTATACCTTGTGCCTCCCTGTGTCTCACTCGCTCCAAGTTGAACGTGTGGAGGCAGATGTTGAAAGGTGTTGATGGATGTCCTCAGAGGAGCAGTCGTCCATCTTCATGCAGGCATTTCTTCTGAGGGATCGGTGTCAAAACCTTAGCTTCTAATGGAAGACTTGTTTAGACAGGACTGACTGTGTTTTCTGTCACACTGTGTTTGAGGTAATTCTTGCTAATTTGTTCAAGTCCAGTCTTTTAAAGCTATGTGTAACATGTTTATATGTTTAGCAACTGGAATTGATACAATTAAAAATATTTCACAGATCTTATGTGAAACTAGAAGCTTTTAGTTAACACATTGAATGTAGCTGATTTTGTGAAGTTTATTAGTCCAATTTATTATTAGCTGATTTCATTCAGGCAGCTCTATGAAGGAAAGGAATGCAAAAGATAGATTGTTTACAAAAGAGAGTTTAAGATTACAATTTTTTTCAACCTTACATGGTTTTGCTCATGTCTTCATATAAGGCTGTTTATTACCTCACCAGATTTGTGAGCTTAGCTACGTTAACGTCGTATAAAAAGCTGCTCTTTCATGTCATTAATGTATTGACATAAAAATTTTATTTCTTTATGCAGAAGTTGTTTGTGTTGATCAATTTCTTTGTAACAATTAAGTACTTTTTATCAATGTGCCCTTCCCAATATTCAGACATTTTCCCTCAACAGCCTGGTGTGGATTCATATTATTTTTAAAACAGCAATCATTGTGTAAAACTTTAAATAATTAATTGTTTTAAAAGCAATACCATGGATTGTTTTTTTGTGTGTGTTTTTTATGACACTGAAATGTATCAGAGTGTCATTCAAATTTCAAAGATAAGCCATTGAGCCGTTTTGATAACTGATAAGTCTTTCACTGTGGAAGAATATGGGCTGACTTTTTTGCAAAAAGTCCCTAATTTAGCTGCATTTGGAGGGTAAATTTTGAGTCTGAATGGCTAGTTTATGTAACATAATCCTAGTCAGACATAAGTCCAGACACTGACGTAGCCACTCCGTTACCTTCATTCTGTTTGCTTTGTGTTATGTTGGAGTCCTGACACCTTGGAAATGGCTTTGCAACATATTCCAGATTGATAGATGTCAGTTATATTGTGCGCAGCATTTGAAATTTGTATGTCTACTTTATTTTGTCAGACAGGTGTTCTTTATTCTGCTGATCAAACATTAAACACGCTGGATGATAGTGAAGTCAAAACCACAAAATTGGTTCAATTACAGTTCATTCATGATTTAACAAAGGGCGCTTTTATATTTTCACATAGAGACTGGTGGATTTGGATCGCTTCTTTTCTTTTCAGACCTAGGCCTATAAAATATTCTTCTTTTCTCAATTTTCAAAGTATTTTAATTAGGTTAGGAGTAATTAAAGTTTATTCATAAATCAAATAAATAAAAATAAGAAATATATATATATATATATATATATATATATATATATATATATATATATATATATATATATATATAGGGGGGTATTTTAAATAGTCTGTATATACAGACTATTTTGTTGCAGTAATAGGCCTAACATATTTCCTACCAACACTGCAGCAAAATGGGACAGTATGCCACTGGCACTGCAGCCAAGTATTGGTTAAATGTGCTCTCATAAATTAAGTTTTCCACCCAGAGGCGCACGTATATGCAGTCTCGGTTGTCATCTTGTGTGGTGTATCTCCAAAAAAAAATTGTGTATGTATATATATATATATATATATATATATATATATATATATATATATATATATATATATATATATATATATATATATATAGGCCTATATATATTTTTTTTGGAGAAACACTCTAATTTGTATATATATATATATATATATATATATATATATATAATCTTTTGGATATATATATATATATATATCCAAAAGATTTTGGATATATATATTGAATGGCCGGGAATTTATTTTTTTCCGCTTGACCTCTGTTGCTTGCAGCTGGTTCCATTCGGCGAAGCTGAGAATTCGGAGTTTTCCGGATGTTCCCTGAAGGCGTCAGCTCCTGGGATGTTCAGTGCCCTCCTCCTCCCAGTCCCCGCAGCGCTGCTGCCGCTCCGCCGCCGCCGCCGCCGCTGCTGCCTGCTGCCCGGGCTGGCTGCTGGCCGCTGGGGCCCGGGATGACGCCACCTCTCGCTCCGCCCCGGCGCAAACTCGCTCCCTGCGTTCATTTCATTCCTGCTCTCATTCCGAGCATTCTTCGCATCTCTGTCAGTGCGCGAAGCGATTCACCTTTTCCTGGCTGGCCCAGAAACACCAGAATAACTTGACATAGTATTAAAAAAAAAAGAAAAAAAAGAAAGAAAAAATAGAAAAGAAAAAAAATCCCCACTTACATCACATTAGCAAAAGAAAAGGGATATTTGTATATGACATATCAATAACGAGGTAAGTTTGATTCGTAGTTGCAGGCTGTAGACTTCTGCTCCTGGGGGTTTAGTTGAGATGTCTTAGAATGACTGCACAGTGTATTAAAATGTTATGTTCTGCAGGTATTTAGGAAATATCCCATCTGGGGAAGTAAGGTTTGGTCGTTTGTTTCCTCGGTGGGGATAGATAGATCTAGATAGATAGATGGCCGCTGTTGCAACAGGGCGCTCACTTTAAACACCGCTGTAAGCCACGGCAGCGAAAAATCTTTGACATTTTTCACATTTTTGTTGTTGTTGAAAAGAAGCCCCCTCTCCTACGCCCCATTGTAGAAGCCTAGTAGTTGGCTCGTTTGACCCGTGTCAAGGCTGCCGGAGGGGGAGATAAAAACAACAACAACTCGTTTCTGGATTCTGGGAGCGAATTTAAACAAACACGCGAGAAGAATTGCAGGTTGTTGGGTTTTTTTTTTTTCTTCCTTCCCCGGGACAAGATGACGGTCGAAAACGTTGCTGTTTTCCTCTCCGTAGTTGGCTCGGCCGGGAGTTGTTGGAGCATTTTCGGACCACCTCGGAGGAAGAAAGAAAGACAGAAAGAAAGAAAGCAAGCAAGAGAGAACCACGGCGGCGGAGACTTGTTGCTTCAGCTCGGCTGACGGGGCTGCTTTAAAATCGCCATCGAAGTTTTTGTTTCTGTAAGTATTGTTTATTTATTTTTTGTCTGTTTCGTGTGTGTGTGTGTGTTTTTTTTTTTTTACTTCTGATTGCTTGTGATTGCTCTCTAGCCCGCCCGTGTGTTGCTCTTCCATGTTGTTACTGTAAGTTACGAAACCGAGTGAACAGTATGGAAAACTATTTATTGTGTCACATCATCAAAGCTCCCCGAACGCCGAATTTAACAGTTTCTCTTCACCTTCTGTGACCTATTTTTAATGCTCTGAAACAGTATCAAAGCACGATCACTGTTTGTGTTTCATTAGAGAAAACGTGACTATATTTATCCCTAGTTTTCCATTCTTTTCTTTTTTCTTCTTTTTACAACCGACTATTCCTTTTATTGAAGCAAAGAAAAGCTCTGTGCCTATTTATTTGAACTGGGAGCTGCTTCTATATGCAGCTTATAGCGCTTTAATTTGGGGTTTCCTTCACCGTTGTCCTTTTCCTCTCTCTGCTTTGGGAAATGCCTGCTCAGCTAAAATTGGACCCCCCCTTCCCTTCCCTTCCCTTCCTTTCCCAGTCCAACTTTGTTTCACTGATTTCGTCCACAGACATTTAGCAGGACTCTGCAGGCGACGACTTTCTAAATAACGACTTTTAATGGGGCTCAGCTTTTATAAGCCACCTTTAAAAAAAACATTACATGTTGCTATTATGATTTTTCTACATTTGTATTTCTTTCTTTTGCTGACTTTGCTTAATGGATGAGTATAGTGAACTTATTAACAGATTATAACACAAATACATGCATATAGTACCTTGCAAAACTCATTGAATGTTTTCCACATTCTGCCAGGTTGCAGCCACAAACCTGAACAGTGGAGAGTTGTGAATTAGAAGGAAAAGGATGCACGCCTCTTCTTCTTTTTTACAACTACCAAAAAAAAAAAAAACCCTTCTGAGTTTGCAACCGTAATGCACTGCAATGACAGCTGCAAGTCTTTTTTTTTTGGAGGGTGTCTCTACCGGCTTTGGAAATCTCAACATCATCTCTCATGATCGGATGGAGAGACGGCATCCGACAGCAAAAATCTGCCACAGATGATCCGTGGCATTTAGCTTCAACCTTGACTGTGCCACCCTGGCACCTTAAAACGCTTTGATGTGACTCTGATTATATATTTAGGGTCGCTGTCCGGCTGGAAGAGCAGTTATGTGCTACTTTGTGCTGGTCAATAGCACAGAATACGTAGAAGCTTAAAGGTAATATATGACAAAAGATGAATAAGTTCAACGGATATAAATACTTATGCGAGGCTGTCATTTTTTTGCACATCCCCAAAACTGTATTGCAAAGATACGTCTAGACAAACCAGGGATACAAAATGTTTAAACAGATTTTCATTACATGTTTTGCAGAAGTTTAGCAGATGTGACTTATCACATCTGGGAGACAAATAATGCAGAAGTATAAAGGCGTATTGCAATATTATAATACAAGATAAGACATGCAGTTTTGAGTTCCTAAATATTTTGGATTTCACACTTTGTCACTTTGTCCTAGGGCATGAGGAACATAAACACTTATGAGCCTACACATACTGTTTTATATTGTGCGTATTCAACAGTATCCACAATACAAAGGCGAGAATATCAATGTCCCAATTCCCAATAGAAGGTCAGAGAGGATTTTGTAGCTTGCTGCATCAGATCTCTCTTTAAATTATATGTTATTTTCCCCCCACAAACGCATGCATACATTGTTCTGACTATGCAACAGGTAACGCCCAGGTCACAACGAGCTTTTCTGTTTTAACTGCTGCAATTTGGTTTGCTTTAACAAACGGGTCATCAGACCACAGCTGACGCAGCTCTGATAACCTGATGTGATTTAATCAAGTTGTTTTTATAGATTATTAGTTTAGCCGAGAACGCTACAACAAATCACGTAATCCTGTTTGGTCTCTCGCCAGCTCTCAAGATGTGTTTTTAAATGCCTCATTAGGGTTACAGACATGTTATTTACATGACAACAAGAACGGCTGTAAAAGAATAAACAAAGCACTATCAGTGCAAGTGTGTCTCTGTAGACGTCAGATCTTTGCACCTTTTTTTTTTTTTTTTACCTGATGCGAAAGCAGCTTTTCTCACTGAAAGAATGCATGCTCTCAAAACAACAAACATACAAGAGGAAACAACACGTTTCCTCTTGTAGTAAACTACATTGAATGTCACTTCGTAGATCAGAGATGCAAAGCACGCACAGAGTTTAATCATAGTAACACTAAATGCATCAGTTCTTGGAAATCAGTTTTGACTACTGTCAGGTGTGACCCCCGTCACGGCACATTAAATCAGCTTACTAAGAAGGGGGGGAAAAAAACAACAATGCTTTGTTTTTTCATATTATATAACCAGTGGACCTGTTGGACACAAGCCTGCATAACATTTGTGCAATAATAACTTGTTGTGCCTGTTTCGACTTTGGATTTTTAACTCTCCAACTTGTTTTTTTATTCGGCTTTAGTGCACCTAAAGCATGGCCAACAGAATGTCGGGGAACGTGCAACCCCTGCACTCACTGTCATGATGAGAATCAGCCAGCATCTTGCAATGCGTTGCGATAAGTCTACAGCTTTAGACAAATGTGCATGAATGAAGGTGTGCTTAAAAATTTATATTTCGGAGATCATGTGGTATCATTGGTCACAGAAGCAGATTCGGTCACATGTCTGAATGAGAAGGGGTCGAGCTCGGGGATATGTTGCCTCATTGTTCGGGCTGTCTTTCTTTATGTTGCCTTGTCTCGGTCAGAGGGCAAAGCTGCAGAGAGTGTAGTCTATCTGTGCAGAAGTGTGGACAGAATAATGTGCTTTTGTGAGGCACAGAGTGGATTGTGTTACTTCTTGGAGCCAAGTGAGACCTTTTTTTTCCCTCTCGTTAAGAACAGTATTTTGTTAAGAAGTCATATCAAATATCTGTTTTGTAACAATTTTTTTTGAAAGATGTATTTTCTACAGGTAATCCTGTATTTATTTATTTTTTTACTTGGTATTAAAATATACCCAGGCTGCAAATATCATTCTCATTCTGTAAACTCTTTGCCCACAATAACGAATAGCATGAAGTTTGAATAATTTAAAAACTCTACAGTAATAAAGTTTTTTTTTTTTTTTTTGGTACTGCAGTGCTTCAAATAACATTTTCCAGTTTCTTTAGTAGCATTTACAAATGTAATTCAAAACAAGAAAAATAAATACAGAGCTAGATTTAAGAATTTTACTTTCATTAATTTAAAAATTAAGCACTACTTAAATGTCTAAGCATATGTTAGAGCTTTTGATACTCACATAACTGCAGATTATTTAGTATTTTTAAAATGACTCTTTCCATAGGGTTGGAATGAAGTCTTTCTGTGAATAAAAGTCCGGCCTTTAAAAGCTCCCTCCTGATGGAATAGCCGCTGCAGCGATTTGCCCGTGTTGCTTTGCTAATTTCTTCACTTTTTACCAGCCTGGTGGATCAATGTGAATGAAAGGTGTTGCAGGGAGGATGTAACTTATCTGTGAGCGTAGTTTCTACTTTGTTACCCGTTCCAAATGAAACTTGAGGAGGTGCAGGATCGCTTCCAAGTTTTATTTTATTTTTTTAGGTATGGCAGGCATTGAACAGCATCTTGGCTTTGGTACGTTAGCGCTACCTTGTGGTAGCTTTAGCATCCTATTATAAATCTGTTTTTAGTTGCTTTTCAACATTAGACTTTGCAATTTTTTAGCAAATGTAAAGCTCTTGTCACAGTGTCTCTTATTGTGCTCCAAAGTAGAGGATATCTAACACTTGTATCAGAATAATTAAAATACATTTTGTCCTGTTATGCTCTGGAAGTATGTGCATTGTTTATGATATGCCAAATATTATGTGTACATGGTGATGCACTGTATAAAATTTATAGTAGGCTGCTGCATAAGAACAGACTTATTTCTGTTTTACCGTGACATCAGCAAGCCTTTTTTCTGTGTTTTTTAATACTTGATGGTTTCTTGTCCATCTTGAGATGAAATTCAATGTGCACAAGTCTATTATTGCTTCTAAGTTGTCAGATAATTATTATCTGAATTATTTAGAAAATAGCTCCAACTACCTTGCAGTGGGAGCCACTAAGCATTTGGCATTTTGAGGTGAGCGTATTATCAGCCGTGCACACAGTCCACCTGCATATTGCATTATAAGATTAAGTAATGTTTTTGTCGTGTCGTTGCTGTCAAATAATAAAAAAAAAAAAATCCACTTTTTTCATGTTACTAGACAGGAAACGTAATTCTGCAGCTGCCATATGCTGTGAATGTAAGAAGTGCTGTTTCTTCTGTACACCACAAAGATGTCTCGTGTGTTTTCCTCAGAAAACAAAAAGAAATGAAAAAGGAAATGAAATAAAAAAAAAAAACGTATGTAAAATTTTTGAGGATGGACAAGGATTTGTCCAACATAGCAGTAGCGTCCCGAAGTCAGAAACGTTCACTTTACAATATGTGAGGAGGAACGTCACAGGGTGAACCATACTTTGCTAGTGCATGGTGAGGTGTGAAGGGTGTCAGAATGAATAAATTAACAAATAAAGACAATAACGAATCGATAATAATGAACAAAAATAGCTTGCATTTCAATAACATTTTGTAAAACAACAGGTCAAATAACCACTTTTTTGAGATTAGAAAATCAGATTATACAAAGAATCAGACTGGTTTAACTGGAGATCACATTTTGTATCACAGGTGTTGAAAAGCAATGGTGACGCCTTATTTACTTGTGTCACAACGTTAAAACACAATAGTTTAAAAAACACATTTGTAATAAGTTTAAAGCTTGGCCGGTTGTGTAGTTTTGTGTTGTAATGTTGATTGCTGTTCAAAAACATGTTTAAGCTGGACATTCGTCTGTAAAATTAGGTGGTAAAGTCATTATTCAAAATTTATTTTCCACAAAATTGTAACTGAAATGATGGCCAGTATTTTCTGGTCATGAAAGACCTGTTTTTTTGTGCGTTTGAATTATGAAACATAGTCATTAACTGGGCGATTGGATGAGCTGCCGGTGGCTGAATGGCAGTCGGAGCAGAAGAGCTGCTCCCCTGCAGGCCTCCAGAATGTGTGTGCCCACGAGGTAAACGTGGTCTAGAAAGGGAATTTTAGAGTACGTGCTCTCAGTAGGGACCACCAAGGCCAGCGGAGAGAGCAACCAAAAAGGAAACACTGGCTCAGAGTCACTGACGTCATCTAAGTAAATCTGCTCCAGTAACGGGGGCCATAAAATGAATGCCAGTTACCACATGCACTTTGACCCTGTCAACCACCTCAGTAATAGTAGCACTCACCTTTTTCTGCTCTTTGCACTTACTTTGTAGAACGCCTTGTTTAGATACAGACATTAAATAGCTGTTAAAAAAAAAACAACAAGTTGCATCTTTCTGGTGTTAAAGGAGCACTGGACACAAAGGAAATCTATGTGATTCTGATTCATTTGGTGAACAGATACACCCAGACATGCACAGGTTCAAGCTAGGGATAAAAAAAAAGGGTTTAACGTCCTTAGTTTCCAGTTAATTATAGCTTCTCATCTGAAGTCTACAACTAGATAATTATCTTATACATGCTTCAAAGAAATTTGAAAAATAACTTTAGGTGAAGTTGATATAAAATCCCTGAAAAGTTTATCTCTGCACAAAGAAAACCAAGACATTCTGAAACCACAGCTTAACACATTTAGTGAAGCAACGTAAGACAGCCAAATCAGATGAAGGGAAGAAAAGAAAGAAAGAAAGTAAAAACCTCAAACTTAAAAAAAATGTGTTACAGCTAACAGAAATATCAGGTATTTTTTCATATACTAACCGATCTGTTGTTGTTGTTGCAGTTCTGTTTGGCATCCTGTTTGTTCTTTGTTGGCATGCAGACTGATAATCACTTTAGAATAGACTTTAGAATAGATCTTTAGAATAAGTAGCTTATGTTTAGTAAAACTAAGATTTTAGCTGCAAAAGGTTATGAATAGTGGATGGCGATTTTGATAGTAAACCACTAAAATAAATTCACTAAACTCTCATGTGAGCCTTCTGTAATTTTCTATGCGAATGCATGGTTTATTTTTCTGTTTCTATGAAAAATACTTTTGATTTACAATAGCTGAAAAACAGCCTTGTATGTGGCATGTGCATTTGTTTCTCTTTGGTATGTTATGTTTAGCTGTTAAATTAGAACAAAAGGACGAATGATCACTATGAGTGTGTATACATTACAGTCCTCTAGAAGTAAAATCTGAATCAGTCAAAATTGGTATTGGCAGGTCAAACCTCAAAGAAAACTGGAAATAAAATTAAAGACAGTATTTGTAATCTGGTTGGGATTTTAGTTTAAGTCTTTTAGACTTAGACTTAGAGACTTAGACTTTCTTTATTGTCATTTTGTAGCACAGAGTGCATACAGAACGAAATTTCGTTTTTTCATACAGCTCAGAAAGATTGCAGTAACTCTACAGGATACCTTGCAGTGAATTTACAGTACAGGATAAGAAAAATGCAGTGGTAAATCTCAGTCGAATACAGGATAACTTTCAATTAACTTTCGGATAAAGTGCAGCAGTGAGCAGTAGGCAGATTGAAATGTAAAAACAATGTAAGCAATGTAAACAATTATGCAGTAAGGTGCAGCAGTGATTTAACAATAGGCAGTTGCATTGTAAACAGTTTTGCAGTACGTTTCCGGAAAAAGTGCAGCAGCGATATTGAAGGATACATACAAATGTGCAAATTAGCGGGTCGAGTGTGGTACACAGTCCGTTTTTATACTTCAGCAGTTCAACAGTCTGATGGCAGCAGGGAAAAAGCTTTTGCAGAACCTGGTGGACCTGCAACGGATGCTGCGGAACCTCTTTCCAGAGGGCAGCAGGGAGAATAGTCTATGGTGGGGGTGTGAGGGGTCCCTAATGATGTTACGGGCTCGAGACACACAGCGCTGCGATGAAATGTCTTTAATGGAGGGAAGAGGAGCCCCGATGATCCCTTCTGCTGTCCTCACCACTCTCCTCACGTTCTTCCAGTCGGAGGCACTGCAGCCTCCACACCACACAGAGAGACAGCTGGTCAGAATACTCTCTATGGTGCTTCTGTAGAAAGTCGTGAGGATGGGCGGGGGCAGGCGGGCTCTCCTCATCCTCCGGAGAAAGTACAGTCGCTTCTGTGCCCTCTTCACCAGTGACATGGTGTTCATAGTCCAGCTGAGGTTGTCCGTGATGTGCACCCCCAGGAACTTGGTGCTGCTGACCACCTCCACAGCTGAGCTGTTGATGAGCAGTGGAGCATGGTGAGGCCGGTTCTTCCTGAAGTCGACGATGATCTCCTTCGTCTTCTCCACGTTCAGGATCAGGCTGTTGTCTCTGCACCAGCCCACCAGCTGCTCCACCTCCTCTCTGTAGTCCTGGTCGTTGTCGTCTCTGATCAGGCCCACCACCGTTGTGTCGTCCGCAAACTTCACGATGTGATTGGTGGTGAACCTGGGGACGCAGTCGTGTGTCATCAGGGTGAACAGCAGGGGGCTCAGGACGCAGCCCTGAGGGGAGCCCGTGCTGAGGGTGATGACATCAGAGGTGTTCTGTCCGACCCGGACTGATTGAGGTCTGTTGGTTAGGAAGTCCAGCAGCCAGTTGCGAAGGGGTGTGCTGAAGCCCAGATGCTCCAGTTTTCCCACCAGATGCTGTGGGATGATGGTGTTGAACGCTGAACTGAAGTCCAGGAACAGCATCCGCACGTGCGTGTTCTTCTCCTCCAGGTGTGCCAGGCTCAGGTGAAGAGCAGAGGAGATGGCGTCCTCAGTGGAGCGGTTCCGTCGGTAGGCAAACTGGAACGGGTCGAGTGTTGGGGGGAGACTGGAGACGATGTGTTCCTTTACCAGCCTTTCAAAGCACTTCATCATGATGGGAGTCAGTGCAACAGGCCGGTAGTCGTTGAAACAGGTGACTTGAGGTTTCTTCGGCACCGGAATGATGGAGGCAGACTTGAAGCATGCTGGCACTGTGGCTTGGTCCAGCGAGGTGTTAAAAATGTCTGTGAGGACACCAGCCAGCTGACCTGCACACTCCTTGAGCACCCGCCCAGGTATGTTGTCGGGGCCTGGGGCCTTTCGCGGGTTGACTCTCCTCAGAGTCTTCAACACGTCGGCAGTGTCAAGGCAGAGGACCTCCTCTTCCTGATGGGGAACAGCTTTCACTGCTGGAGTGCTGTTTAGTGCCTCAAACCTCCCAAAGAAGTTATTTAGTCCATTGAGGAAGTCAGCATCAACTTCACCCACCGGGGGGGAGGGCGTGTTGTATTCAGTGATCGCCCGGATGCCTTTCCACATGCTCCTGGTGTTGCTGGCATCGTGGAAAAGCTCCTGGATTTTCTGGCTGTGGTTCCGCTTTGCAAGCCTGATGGCACGGTTCAGGTTGGCTCTCGCTGTCCTCAGAGCCTCCTTGTCACCAGACTTGAAGGCTGAGTTCCTTGCTTTTAGCGCTTGACGGACCTCCGCAGTAATCCAGGGTCGTTGGTTGGCTCGGGTGATGATGGTCTTGGTGGTGCTGACGTCCTCAATGCATTTGTTGATGTAGGCTGACACGGTCATGGCGTACTCATCAATGTTGATCTTGTCCTCATAAGTTGCTGCAGCTTTGAACATGTTCCAGTCAGAGCACTCAAAACAGTCCTGGAGCGCCTCCATTGCTCCATCAGTCCACACCCTCACCTGCCTCGCTGTAGGTTTTGCTCTGATCAGCAGGGGCCTGTATGCAGGAATTAGCATCACAGAAAGGTGGTCTGAAGAGCCCAGGTGGGGGCGGGGGGCTGCTCTGAATGCTCCTTTTATGTTTGTGTAAACTAGGTCTAGAGTGTTCTCTCCCCGAGTTGCAAAATCCACGTGTTGGTAAAAATGAGGGAGAACAGTTTTCATATTTGCCTGGTTAAAATCCCCAGCAATGATGAAAACACCCTCTGTGTGTGCAGATTGCAGCTCAGAGATAGTCCGATAGAGAACAGTCATAGCCTCTTTAGTATCAGCGCTGGGAGGGACGTAAACCGCTGCGATGATAACAACAGTGAACTCTCTAGGCAGATAAAAAGGTCTGCAGCTAATAATCATAAGCTCAATGTCCGGAGAGCAGAGACTTGTGACTAATCTAGCATTTTTACACCAGGTGTTATTGATGTAAACGCAGAGTCCGCCCCCTCGGGTCTTACCGCAGAGTTCTGTCTGTCTGTCGGCGCGGAAAGTAGCTAGCCCCTCCAGGCTAACGGCGTTGTCTGGGATTGATGATGAAAGCCATGTTTCGGTCAGAATGAGAGCGCAGCAGTCCCTGAACTCTCTCTTTGTAGAGAGCTCGAGTTGTAAATGGTCCATTTTGTTGTCCAGTGAGCGAACGTTGGAAAGCCAGATGGATGGTAGCGGCGGTCTGAATGGGTTAGCCTTTAGCCTCGCTGCTAAACCTCCTCGGCACCCGCGCTTCTTCAGCCGGCTACACCGCTTCCGCGTCGCTCTCCTCCGGCGTGAGCTGCTCGTCGAGGCCGCCGCTTCACAGGCCTCCGGGGCTGGTCTCCGTAGGACGCCACAGTCACGTAAGCAGACGAGCGTGGTATTTAAAAGTCCAAAAACACAACTTGATCGCAACTCCAGCAGGCGTTCGCGGTCAAGTACTGATCGGCTGGGTAGATGAGTGGTTTCCAGCGAGTTTGGCGGCATTTTTATGCATTTTTATGCAAAAAGTCCGCGAGTTGGTACAGAGCTGTGTTCGGCTGCTGCCGCCAGGGGCGCCGCCGGAAGTTTTCATGGGCTACTTACGTCTACTAACTTTCTTGTACTGCTTTAAATATGTCATCACATCCCATTGTTTAATATTCAGGACTTACAGTGTTTACAACGTAGCAATCTCAATCATGTGTTGCGTAAACAGGAATTTCAGCTCCATAACCACTCTTTAAGGCTCGAATGCTTCAAAACCGTTTGAATGAAAAATATGCTCTTTCCCGCAGTTATTGCAGTATTTTTTTTTAAAGAAAACAAATGAATGAGCTTCCTCCTCATCACCCACTGACAGAACAGAATGCATACTCCATGAATCATTTTATGAGTCAGTTTCTGAAACCACTACAAACATTTCCAGCTTTTAGCTGTAATAAAAGCAGGAAATCTGGGCTTCAACAACTTCCTTTCTAAGTGCTGACTGCAGAGGCAGCGGCGGTGCTCAGCTTGGTCGTAGTGAAGGAAAACGCCTGCACCTAAGACAGAGTTGCTTTATTTATGGAAACTGTATATATTCTGGCTTGTGTTCATGAATGATCTTTTTTTCATAACTACTTCCCTCCCTCCGTCACTGCTTGGATTCGAATTTTGCGTGAGCTTTTATCAGTGCCTGCTGCTCTGTTATCATGGCTGACACAGATCAGCAAGGCTCTTTTTCTTTGCCCTAAAGGTGTCCTAGGTTGAGTAAAAAGGCACATACAGAGCTGAATGTAAGCTTCCAACAAGACTATGATGACTTTGTCTGGTGTATTAGTTTTTATTCTGTTTTACCACTCTGCAGGTGAGTGCTGCCTTATTTTCCATGTTGAATCTGGCAAATTTTCTGAGATATTTAAAAATCTCAACAATGATCTTAGATTTATTTTATCACAGCATACTTTAACAGAGATACCTCTTCCAGAGCGCATAGGGCAAATATGTATTCTTAAAAGTACTATTTAGCTACATTTTAAGTATAGTACTTAAAATGTACTATAAATGTACTATACTATACATGTCACACGTATGAAAATGAAGACGAAACAAAGGACAGTATCCGAATAATCTAATGTAGTCATCATTTTGCTAAACCAGTCACTGGTTTGCATCAGGCATACTGTTAAATAAAAAACAGACATTGAGGAAGTTTCTTTTCTGATCTTTTGGGAAGAGATGCATTAAGAGCCTAACACCATTTACAAAACAGGAATATACATAAACACAGGCGTA
Organism: Fundulus heteroclitus; assembly: GCF_011125445.2. Classification (NCBI taxonomy): domain Eukaryota; kingdom Metazoa; phylum Chordata; class Actinopteri; order Cyprinodontiformes; family Fundulidae; genus Fundulus; species Fundulus heteroclitus. Next base: position 3,507,749 of record NW_023396792.1, on the reverse strand, counting down.
GGTATTCCTGCACGTTTGATCTTGTTAAGTTGCAGAATCAGCTCGAGGAGGGAGACAGTGACAAACAGCGAAGGCTTCAAAGTTTAAGTAAAGTTAAAAATGGACTACGCAGTGCTGTGAAAATGTACTTTTCCTTGTACAGATTTCTAATGTTTTTCTTTCCTGTCACACACATTTCAAATGATCAAATAATTTTGTAGTGTCAGACAGATAGATAAGCTGAGTAAATACCAAACACATGATGGCTTCATTCATGAAGGGAAAGAATGCACTATCCATACCAACTTGGCCCCATGTGAAAATATATATCCCTCTGTTAAATCGAGAATTAACTGTGATTAAAACATCGTTTTGGTTCCGTTTTACGAGCCACACCAAGGCCTGATTCCTCCCAAATACCGTACATCTAAATACGGTACATGCAAACAGCATTGCACTTAAACCTTGTCCGACCATCTCCTCGGTATCGGGTGGAATATATGCCATCTTGAGCACTCTGGTGCGCAGTTTCCATTGGCCATTAAATGTGACGTTAACAACAGCTGCTCTTCCTTCTTAAGCAGCTGTGCCGCAGGTGCCACATCAACATTTGAAATTTCCTCTAGTTTAAACCTCCCTGTCTCTTTCGCTTCTTCTTGTACCCATGCTTTTGGTACAAACCCAACACATCCCATCACCCGAAGAAGGCCATCCAGTCATGGTGGTGGCAGCAGACTGGAACGGAGGTTCACCTTCCAGCAGGACAATGAAACGAAGCATACTACTAAAGCAGCACTGGAGTAGGGGTGTGCAAAATACTTGTCATGACAATGCATCGCGATTCTAATTTTCGTGATCCAATGCATCGATTCTTGACACCAAGTATCGGTTATTCATTTAAAAAAATGAATCAATAAAATTACATGAATGGTTGGCGAACATCAGCTAAAAACAAGTGAAATACAACTTCCGGTCCAGTAGATATCGCTGTGGATGTGTTGACGCCCGCTGCCTTGTGTCACAAGCATGTCACAAGCGGTATACTGCGACGAGTCATTCATAAACAAAACATGGTGGAGACTGAGAAAATTCGCCCGGCTCCATCACATTTTAGTCAGATGTTTGGGCGCATTTTGGCTTTAAAAATAAAGAAGGTAAAAACGAAATTGATATGACGCACGCAATTTGCAAACACTGTTACATCGTAATGAAATACTGTGGGAACACAACAAACTTAAAAGCACACATGCAGAGGCGCCATCTAGAAAAACAAGAGCCACCAGCACCGCAACCACTGATTAAACAAACAACATTCGATTGCAAGCTAGCCCCAACTTCTACACACGCATACATTTGAATGTTTTCATTTAATTGGTTTAAAGGACCACTGAGGCCATGTAAACGGCACTGATTATCCTTATTTTGTTATTTTAAGTTTTATAAATCCTGAGCACTTTTTGTCAGTGTGTCCACTCCAGTAATAGTAATATTTATTTTCATGGCAATACCTCCAAAAGTCGTTTCAATAAATACAGCTATGTATGAATTGAGTTGCGTTATGTATCAATTGAAGACACTATCCAGATCATACACAGCCAGTCAGCCACTGGTAATGGCTGTATTTTTTTCTAACAGTGTTCAATGAAAATATCGCAATGCATCGCAATAATTCAAGTATCGTGATGCATCGTGATAGAATCGCATCGTGGCATATGAATCATGATTCGAATCGAATCGTGACTTCTTTGGCAATACCCACCCCTACACTGTAGTGGTTAAACGGAAAACATCTAAATGTTTGTGAACAGTTGTGCACCCTGACCTTTTCTGTCATTTTTTCCTGTTTGATGTTTGTTTCGCAATGAAAAAAAAATACATCTTCAAAGTTGAAGACATGTTGAAGGCATGTTCTATTAATGTAATGTTGCAAACTCTCAAACGATCCATTTCAATTCCATGTTGTGAGTCAACAAAACATAAAAAATGCCAAGGGGGTGAATACTTTTGCAGGCCTTTGTATTTGATGGAAATAGTTGGAGCTTTTAGTTTTGATACATTCAATGAATTTGAAAAAAGAACCAAAATATTTTCGATTGATCACAGATGATCAAGAGAAAATTGGCAGATTCTAATCTCCAGCCAATTAATTGGTGCATCTTTATTCATAACTCTAAAGCTACTGATAATCTTTGGACAATTCTTGACTGTAAATAAACCTGAATGCACCCTCAGGTATCCCTGTCTCAGTCACAGAATGCATACTTGGTTTGTACATGAAATGGATTTTGCAAAATTCACAATGCTCACGATAATTTTGATGACACAACTTTCAGCAGAAGAGTTTGTAGTGCGTAGAATCTTATCGGAGAGCAAAAAGTAGCGTCTCTTATGGAAAACAATAACGGAGGACAGATACAAGGGGATAAAGAATGGCTAGAGAAGCAGAAGGAAGGAGAAGAAAGTCATTGGGAATTGGCAGCAGCAAATGCAAATGGCGGCCTTCATGCTCATCACCATGATTTGTTTTTGTCGTGCCCGTCCGCACGCGTCCTGAACGAGCCAGCAGCCAGCCCCAGGCCTGCTCTGCTCTCATAACTGTCAGGAGATCCTTTATCTGACAGACCTTTATTTACAGCTTTAATTTCCTGAGCTTTATGTGTTCCGCTCACTCTCCACGCCGCCGTGACATGGACTCACGCCGCCTGGAATGCTCTGCAAATTTTTGATAGGCAAATGTCCCCTGAGCTGTCATTACATTTCGTGCTTGTATGGTAAATTGTCTATTTTTATATAGTCTAATAATACAAGCAGAGCAGGGATGTGTCTGGAAAAAGGGAAGGTTTTGTCATGCAGATTTATATATTTCATTTTTCCGTTGTTAAGAGTTGAAGACCTTTAGCTATGCCTTGTTTGAGGTGGCGGTGTCTTTTTCTATTGTTTAGATCTTATTATTGTTGTTACCGTTTCTCAGGCTGAGACAGGTAGAAAGGGCTGCTTTGACAGAACCTGTAAATCAATCTAAAACAAAGATTGATCCTGCAGTGGCCCGGTGGTTGCTGGGTAGTTGGATGCAGGCCTCATGTTTGAGAGAGATGATATCAGACAGGCTCATGGCTCTTACGCCTGTCAGTTCAAAGAGGCATGAAATAAGCACGAGGCTATTGTCAATAACAAAGCCAGCATAAGTCAGCTTTATGGCATCTACTGGACTTTTTTTTTAACATTGTTCTCAAAACTATTTTGTTCCTGAAAAAAATATGTAAAATCTAATACAGAGGAAGGCGCTAGTCATCTTGCAATCAATTTATTTTCAAAAACTTCTTTGAAAAATGTTTTTTGCATTATTATTGAATCAGTATTCAAAAGTTGTTGCATGCCTTTACTTTGCTTTAATTCTGCATGAATTCAGAATATTTTTCTTTTTACGTTATTTGTCCAATAAACTGCATCTGAAGTTCCTCAAACCTCATTCCATAAACATGTAATTCTCAAGGTAGTTTGTTTGTTTGTTTGTTTGTTTGTTTTTCGGGGTGGGGGGGGGGGTTGTTTTGTGATAAAAAGTGGAATTTTAATACTTTGTCACTGTTAATGTACATAGTTACTTGCATAAAAAGAGAATAATTTTGGCATCGCTGCCATAATTATGCAGAGGCCGGGATATGTCTTTACAACATGTTAAAAATGTCGAGTTTTGAAATCACACGGTAATTACAGTTTTGCACATTGTGGCCTTAGCTTGTGTGGGCCATTATGGGGTGCACAAAAGTCATTCACAGAATCATTATTGCACCCTCTGAGATAACGGCACAAAAGAACTCCACATGGAAAATTACATTTGAGACCTCTCATCTGCTATTTCATTACCCTGCTCTGTCTGATGGGTGAAATGGCTTCTCTTAATTTAAGGAGCTGGATTCCAGCTTGGTGAGTGGTTTATGTAATCTCACGGTAAGTGTAATTTCCTATAATTCCATGTCACACCTACTACTCTGCTTAGCTACCGCATTCAGTTCTCTCATTGCATGCCGTCTTTTACAACAGCATCTTACAAATAAGCCCATTTCTATGGTGTGCAACCTGCAAAGACAGAAGTATGCAATTATTTTTTAAGCCACAAGTGTTTCTATGGGTGACATTCATACCTTGCTTTGACAGACATAATTAGCCCACGGATTCTGCAGCACTAAGAAACCATTCGTATTGAAAATTGCTAGGTTATTCACATGTTTAACACAGCAGAAGCATCTTGTTGATGCAGATTCCTAAAATTTAGTTGATACAAAATAAGAAAAACAGTTGGGCACATGTTTTGTCCATATATCGGAGTTCTGATAAGAAATAAACAACTATTATCATAAAGGTAAACAAAGCAGCAGCTGTATGAGCAAACCACGACACATGTCATACGTGTGAACTGTGTAACATGTTGTTGATCAACTCCACACAAATAATTTTTTATCAAAAATACAAAAATAATTTGGTTTGATAACTCTTGAAACCTTTAAGACTCAGCTGCCAATTATGTTGTGAGTTATGTTGTGATTATCTGTTGGCACTGCATTGAATGGTTGTAAGTTATTTTTTGTGTTTAGCCTATGTGGAGTTTTGCTAAAAATGCATAACGGCATTGCTATGTCTGTTGTTTCAAAGGGCCCTGTTGTTCTGGATTTGTTAGACTCCACTGCTGCCTTTGATGGAATTAATTGATCTGTTCTTCTGTCATATTTAGACAGTCCTACCTGTCGTACCTGACATACTAAACTTCCTCTGTAATGGTCGGTAGCTCCCTCCTCTTCCACTCCTCCCTCCTGCGGGGTGCCACAAGGCTACATTCATGGCTCTCTCATGTTTTCTCTTTATATGCTGCCTCTACAACTCAGCACTAGCTGTCCATTCAGTCCTTTAATGATGATTTACAGATTTACCTATCCTTGAAGCCAGGTCGCAGTAATTTGTCACTCCCTTCTTAGCTTCATCACTGCTATCAAACAGTGGCTTAACAAATTTGTTCTATTTTAAATGAAGGAAAGACTGGATGTGTTTTGTTTAGTGACAATGCTACCATCAATGTTGGTTCTCTGACTTTTAGATTAAACATTTATGTTACAAACTTATGAGTTATAGTTGACAAAGATTTCAAATTCCATAAGCAAATAATTAACTCTGTTGTAAAATTCAATTTTTATGATTTATGTCCTCTGGACAAAGTGTTAAACCTTAACACTTAAGTGTCCTCCTGACCTTGAGAAGGCCATTCATGCCTTCATCAGCTCCAGAATTGATTATTACAATTGCCTGCATTTCATTCTCTCTTATTCATCCCTCAATTGGCTTAAGTTGTCAAAAAGCAGCTTCTAACTTACACCTACTAATGTGTAAAGGGTTATATAAATAAACTATTGACTGATGTGAAAGCTCACTACAATTCTACAAATTAAGTGAGAGAAAAATAGGAGCTGCAAAGTGCTGTGAAAGAACACATTGCAACCGCAAACAACCTGCATGTTCTGTCCTAATATTTATAATTGATAAAGTTTAAATATAGAAAGATATGGCTAAAACCGAGCAACGGCTTTTAAAGAGACTGTCTTACATTTCTGGACTTGTCATATTTCCACTGATGCTAGGACAAAAGCCACAAATCAATGGAAACAGAACTTTTTTTGTGATTCAGGAATCAAATTAAAACATTAGAAAGTAGTTTAAAACCGTGATCCAGCATATTAGGTTTCATGAGGTGTTTGTTACACATGACAGATCTTATTGCACTGATTAAAGTAATAGCAGATTAAAATAAACATAAAGCAAAGAGAACCAAATAATTACATTATTCTGAAGACTCTGGCATCTTTAGCAGCTACAAAAATGTAAGTTTTACACTTTTGAAATAATCCCCAGATGGTCATATTCAAGATTTTATTTTTTTCACATGTTCAAATTTAAGTATGTATGATTACTTAAATATTAAAAATTCAGGAGTAAGCATCTTAAATCATCCTTTCAAGTTTTATGTCTCTTGTACCTCTACAGTGAACTGGCTGTCTGAACTCCTTGCGTTTTCATTAATAGAATGCACAGAAATATTCCATATGAGTAGAAAGGGACAACATATGATGACATAGGATACAGATTACACTTAAGGTGGAAACATTTTTAAAAGTTTGAGCATAAATAATATTTCATTGTGTAACCAGACTTTGCTCTAAAATGGAACCTGGCTGTGATTAGGAGCTCATTTCATGATTCTTTTTTTTTTTCTGGGATGAAAGGCACAGATCTAGAAAACGTCCGAGGCTTTTAGTGGTTGAAATGGGAATGTTTCCCCTCCCTCATCAGTTTGTGAGTTCTGCAGCGTCAGCAGACAGCACACAAAAACGGAATTCAGTAAAAGCTCCCTCTGCTCTCTGGGAGGTTCCCCCCCCCCCCCCCCCCCCCCCCAAACAGCTTATTCCCATCCCCCCTTCCCCTTTTTCCCTTACATGTTGGAAGAAACATATGCTACTTTTCCTGCTTCCTGACAGCTTGTGCTGCTTCAGTGGGATCTCGCTCAGGGAGGTAGCGGTTGTCTGGGAAAACAAGAGAGATTAAAAACAGAAACTAATATCAATGGATTTATATCAAATGGACTAAACTAAAGTATTTTAGCTGAGTTTAAGCATAAAGGCAGCAACAGTTGACAGCTGGAGCAAATGTTTTTCTAATATGCTGTACAATTTGTGAATATAAAAGCATCACATTATAATAACTTTGGATGTTTTCCCTTAATATGAAGATGCCTGATTTATTCAGTCCCTATAGTGCAGATTTAGATGTTTAAGTGAGCTCACTTGCCCAATATGCAATCAACTATATGTTGTGTGTTTAGGCGAAAAAATAGATGAAAAGGCTAAATAACACTTCAGTTTGCACAGTCTGTATGAAGTGGAAACAAATATCGTAAAGACAGCTACATTGATCTGAAAATTGCAGTGGTAACAAGTGTGGATAATTCTAAAGGAGTCCCTCAAGACTGGCTGGTCAATTAAAACTAAACTAATTCATTGATGCCTGAGCACTTGTTACCTGGAGTAGGTGTAGAAACTGGGTTAGAGGACTTGCCTTCCACAAAAGGATATTCCTCTTCATTTAGGCCCAGCTAAATGAAGAGAAATTTAGTACCATTTATTTATTTATATATAATCCAATCTGGACTAAGGCAATGGTTTCTGCAGTGGAGCTCTAGACCCAACTCTGGTTGATAAAACACATGGCAGCATGTATTTTATCAACCTTTATAAAGTTTAAAAATTACCAACTGTATAAAGTTGGTAATTTTAATCAAAATTATCAAGTTGGGGCACCAACTGGTTTACAGGAATTAATAGCCAAACAACTCGCAGTCTCTGTCAGTTGTTGTTTTATGAATATCTGTCTGGGGAAGTGCAGTAATATAGATCGAGTAAATGACGTTCTCAAAGAGAAAGCACTACACACATGTACAAAATAGTCACAAACAACTTTTCTCCAAAACGTAAGAAATTATTAAGAAAATACTTAAACTTCCTGTTAAAATACTTCCATCAAAAAATTTACTTAGCTTGTAACACCCAAATTAACAAAGTAAGAATTAAAAGAATTAGGACAACTAATGAACTACTAGAAAAATTATCAAAAATTATATATATAAAAAAAGACTAAAACTAAAACATAAATAACCAATAAAATAATGCAGTGACATTACAGCTCAGTGTGGGTGTTATCAGCAAGGGTTGCTAAGGGCTGAGATAAAGAAAAATTAGCTTTATATCTAAAATATATAATCAAACATTATTTTATTAAAATATTGTTTCCAAAATAATTTGCTAAATTAGAAATCAATAACATTTTGGGCAATTGATCCATACCATCCATATATTATCGATACCCGCTTATCCTTTCAGAGTCAGGTGGGGGCTGGTGCCCATCTCATGCAGTCATTGGGCAAGAGGCGCTGTACATTGTGAACAGTTGATTCTTAATGTTGTAATAAATAGCCATCGCTCTGATGGACTGATTGGGGAAGGTGCCGGAAAATTGACACCAACTCACAATTTGGTGGAAGGACGGTAGGGAGGTTGGGATTAGGGGGTCAGTTAAAAAAAGAACAGAACTAGTGGTGGCTACTGTGTTAGCATTAGCAGCTGCTATAACAAAAACACAATTTAGCACGTTTATGACTCTGTTGACATATTTTATGCAGGTTAGTGAGAGGAGAAGTAGGGAAAACACAGATAAAATGGGAAAAGTTCAAGTAACTGGACCAGACACAACTTCTTCCTGTAACCGGTTCAGATTTACATTGGAAGACCTTCCATGGGCCAGTGAGTTGCATGGAAGCTGCTCTCGGCCTAGCAGCTGGAGTGCTCAGTTGACCTTGTATTTAGCACGTAGACCTACGGTTTTATCACCGTCCTCTTTAGGCAGTGGGGAAAACCACTTCATTGATGTGATGAGACACTGGGGAACGTATGATCAGATTCTTTCTGTAGGATCTCTGTTTATGACTGCTAGTCTTTTTTTTCTCCGGAAAGGGTACGGTCATCACCGTACACAGACATCAGACCATACTTTACTCTGGATCCAAGTTTTCTTTTGAAGATCCAGTCTTTTACTCAGCTGATAAGATCAAGACATTAACACGTGTCCTTCCCAATGCAGCCTGTGCAAAGCTACGAGCAAAAAGAAAGAAATACAGCTCCGTGCCAACTTTCTTTGCTCTATGGCATTATGGGGATTCCAACTGTGAAACCCCTCATTCCTGGAGGTTGTCATGAAAATCTGTAAATGCTGTGCAGTCCTGAATTCTTGAAGTCTATTTCGTTTGCTGTGTGCAGTTTACTACTTGTTCCTCCCCATGGCCAGGGCCAACTATGGAGATTTAAGTCCATTGCACACATTCTAATTTGATCCTCGTTTTATTACAATGCAGTCAGATTCAGTTTTTAATGCAAGATGGAAAAAGTGAATGACTTACTAAAAAGTGACCTCCTAAAAATTTAACGCAGACCTCACGCCAAATAAAGAAACTCCTATTTCAAGAACATGTGTTTAATCTATGATAATCAAGTCCAGATGCAACGCTAAATTAAGTTAAATGCACTGAAGAAATCAAGGAACTTGATCCTCACAGTGCTGCCTGCTTTGTCCAGTGAACCATGGGTTTGTTGAAGCTGCGTTGAGTATGATGGCATCTTCAACTCCAACTCAACAGCAATAGGCAAACTTCAGGGGGCCATGATATGTGATTATTTGCTTTCTCAGGTAGGCCAACAGGAGTCTCTCTAGAGTCTACATAATGTGGGATGTCAGGGCAACAGGTCTATAGTCATTAAGGACAGATGGGTTAGTTTTCTTTGGTACTGAAACAAGGCAGGAGATCTGCCACATCACTGGGACCGACTCCTGGATCAAAATAAGGTTGGAGAGGTTTTGCAGAATCCCAGAGAGCTGCTACGCACAGGTCCGAGGGATCCTGGGACTAACTAGGGCTTGACAATAATTCAATAACAATATATATTGATTGATAAACATACATCTATGATTGAAAAAAACGTCAATAAAAAGTTTGATAGCACAGTTTTCCTTCTTTTTCAATTCTAGCCTAACATGTAGGCTAATATTACAGTCATTACATCCTCCCAACCAATCATAAACGCGAACCCAGGAAGGCTCCGCCCCTTTCAAAGAGTTCAGAGCGCACATGTTCTTTTTATTTTTTTAAATATTTGCAGTTTTGGTAAAGAGTTGGTTGAATAAAGGGTTGAGTTTGAATTTAGCGTTTGTGTGTTCTGTATCAAAAAACGGGTCGCTAACAGCATAAAATGGCCAGGGCTGCACTTAAAAAATATATGATTTGAATTTGTTGATAATAATCGATATCGATCAATTTGATTTCTACTTTTTTTTCCTGTATGCTTTTTTTTTCTATATCGTCCAACACCATATGGACCTGCAGTCTTATTCCAGTTCAGTTTCTCCATGCAGGCAAATGGGGCAACAGCATCACCTGATTTGGTTGAAGACAAACAAGCAGAATGTTCCATAGCTGAGGTGGAGGATTAAACTTTAGGTGTGACACAGGAAAGCTGTGGGTCAGAGGAGGGCAGGATGTCTGTTTGGCTGGGGGCGTTAAAGATAGATGCTGATCTCGTTCCTTTATCTTTGCTGATACTTTTATCCATCGACCCTCCGTCTGCTTGAAACTTGTGATATTCTTCATTCGTGACCACACAACTTATATTTCTGTGCTAAGGCTTGCTCTCCAGCTTCTTCCTCTACACCAGAAGGCCACTGATTTGTGGGGCAAATAGATAAGCGAACCCAATGAGATAATTAGGGAACCTGAATGTCCAAATGTTTTAAAAAGTTCCAGAAAAATCTATAAATTTGTGTCTAGAACTCACATTATAAAAAAAAGAAAAGAAATTACTAATTGCATATTTTTTTAGTAGTGGGTGAATAAGATAAAAGCATTATATGAAGATATAGATGTAATGGTTGGTGGGGATATGTGTCTGGTCTCCTTTCTCATGTTTAATTAGTTTATGATTAATGTGTTTATACACTTGAATCAATTATAGTCTCTGGCACAGCTGTTTAAGCACCATAGCTCCAGTGGTAACGTATAAAAAGTAAAAAAATTAAGCTTTTTCTAGAAATATTTGAACTGTTCTCTAAACATGCGTTTTTTTAGCTTCCAATAAAAGTAGAATGATAAAAAAACATTAAAAAAGCAATCATACATTTGCAAAATGTATTGTTTACATTATTAAAAATGGCTTACATCTTTTTAATGTTCATACAATACTGTCTCACACTTGGAGTTGGACTTTAAGACCGTTAACATGAGTGCAAAGAAAGTCCACAAACGTACCGAAATATAGATCTCTGGTATTTAAATCAATAAGGATAAATGGAAATTTTCACGAGATCGCATTATTGTGCGATTCTGTCGGATTATAAATTTGCAAGCTTCTTTTTATAATTTTATCTATCGCCGATCTTAATGATAATTTTTTTTTTTGTATAATGAAAGCCGGCTGCTTGAAAACTTGATTTCTACCCGCACTGTTCTTCTTGCATTTGCTGTCTAGTCATTGTAAATACATGTTGTATTCCAAAAATGGCAGTCTTAATCAAACCACTTTGATTATTTGTCCATGCTTAATTTTCTGTTCATTTCCCAGAAGCTAACACTAAGTGCTGTGCATTGTTACAAATTAATCTCGTCTACTGTTTTTTTCCCCTTTTTTCTTTTTTTTTTTTTTGGTTTAATGATGACTGGGTTTCTCTGTGCTCCTTTGGGAATTCCAGGTCTCTCCCTAGTCTGCTCCAGGCTTCAGCTTGGAGAACCCAACCGCCAAGATTGATCCCAGCAGCTGGAGCGGCAGCGAGAGCCCTGCCGAGGACATGGAGCGGATGAGCGACTCGGCAGACAAGCCTGTGGACAACGATGCCGAAGGGGTCTGGAGTCCTGACATCGAGCAGAGCTTCCAGGAGGCCCTGGCCATCTATCCTCCATGTGGGCGCAGGAAGATCATCCTGTCAGATGAGGGAAAGATGTATGGTAAGTAAGGATGTGCTGTGACATTAAGACTAAGCTTCAGTGTATCTGTTTTTCTCTAATCTAACAAAAACGGGCTTTGTGTTGTTGGACTGTCTTTCTCTTTTTTGGGAATCTGGTTGAGAATATCAACATGACATCTGAAGCTAGAGGCAAAAACATGATAAGCTTAGCATTAAGAGTGAATTGGCAATGGCTCCATCAGACACAAAATCTGATGGTTACCACTGTGAAAGGTTTTGTCTCATTTTCGTGCAAAAAATAGTAAATAAAATGGTTGTCTTGATTTACCGGCTGTTTTGTTTTTGTTTTGGGGAAGTTTGTGGACTTGCAGTATAATTAGACCCCATCTGTATTTGTTCTTAAAACCAAAACAGTTAAGTGTTTGTACGTCTTTCCAAGAAGTCAGCATTGGTATTTTCCAAATATTGGACTTTTCTTACATCCTTAGATGTGCTTTCCAGTAAAGTATGATAATACTGCAATGGTGACCAGACACCATTCCTGGTTCACTCGAGTGCAAGTTTATGAGTAAAGCAACATGAACTATTAGCCAGAAGCAGATGGTACCACGGCTGCCACCAGCTGTACCCCCCCCACACCCTCTGTCCTTCACCCCCTCACTCCCCCTTCCCCGTTCCTGGCTGGGTGATGTCATGGAAAGAGCGAATATTTTCTTTTTGTGGTGCTGGACCGTCTCTCAGCCTGTCAGTGTGAAGTGAAAGCAAAAAAATCCCGCTGAGCATTTGCTCGCAGCTGTCATGCGACCCCTCTGGCCAAACAAAATGTAAATTTCACGAGTTGCATTGAGACCTCTCAGTGGCCACTACAAAGATGTAAGCTCAGACAACACCTCCCTCCCCACAGTCTTTTCCTCCAGTTTTGTCCAACCCAAACAGAGCGTGGCTGCCTAAAAAGATAACTCTCTGCGGTGGATTATTAAAGGAGGTTCATTTTATTCTAGAGTTACACACAAACTATACTAACATGAGGAGCCTTTTCTGCTCAGTGCAGGTTCTACCCCTGGATTTATTAAAAAAAAACATATAACATTAGTTAAATGCTCTTTCTGACATAATTGATCTCACCAACTTAAATAAACCGGTGAATAACACACAACATTTGTTCTTACCGAGTGTGTTTTGTTTTAGTTTCAAAACCCTGGTTAACAAACTGAAAGACATTTTCTTTGTTTGTGGTGCATGCTGAGGAGAGATTTTGCATCGTTGTTCGATGTTTGTCCCACCAAATATGCTCTGGATCTAGTTACAGATGTTCAGCCAGTAGCACTGGTCTCAAGCTGTGTCCTTTTCTTAAGACATGAGAATTATAAGAGGCACCACTGAAATGTTTTTCATTTATTGATGGGTAATGAGACACAGAAGCACAAAGGGAAAATGTAAAAAATAACACCTAAATTTAAAAAAATTTAGTTTTAGCAATTTTGTTTTGTTATAGATCATGCTATTGTACTTGATAAATCAAAATTATGTGGTAATGTGTGGTGGTAACCATTGGGTGCTTTTCCAGTGGAGAATACTTGTCATTCAGCTTTGCAACATTTGTTGTGTTTTAGCAGCAGTCTTATAACAGGAAATATGACCTATTCCCAACATCCATCAAGTCACCATTGGTCTATTGTTATATAAATCAGCTGTGTTTTTATGAGAAACGCTGTTAAAAGAATACAATATGTTCTCAAAATTGTGGCCAATTTGTCATTTAGCCCTTTAGATAGAAGCATGTATGAAGCCAGTCAAACATGACAGCGTTGCTGCTGCTGATAGCCCTGAATCAAAGTGCTCAGTTAAATTTCCTTTTTAAAAAAACGGCAGTAAAATTAGAGTTGTTATGAGTTTGGACATTTTGTTCCATTTTCCTGTTCTCCTGAAATAACTGAGTGACTGTTTTTGATTTGAACTTCTTTTTTTTTTTCTAGTCTGATTTAACTGTTTCTAAAAGGGGGCCTAATCCCAAAAGTCTGGATTATAAAACAATAGGTTGAAAAGGAGTTCTAGTATCATATCTCAGGTGTTTTATTTAACTTGCATTAGTGGTGTTCATTCTGTGTATTTCTTAATGAACATCTAGATGTCCAATCAGGGGTTTCAGCGGTATTACGGGTCAGATGTTTGATAGCTGGGTTGCTGATGGAGTTGTAAGAAAAGAAAGTGTAATTTTGCTAATTATTCTGGACACAATGTATACATTCCAACTTGTGAATTTACAGTTAAGCCCAACATTTTTCATACCTCTTGACAGGTTTGGTTTAATGTCATCCTTTACCACATGTTGTTGCATACTGTTGGTTACCTGACTGAAGCAAAGCTATCAAATTCTTCCATTGTTTCAGGGAAGAAGGTAAATGTTTAGATGGATTGATTATGAGTGGGATGCCATCAAAGATGCATTTTCTTGTCATTTTTGGTACGTTTGAATGTCCGTCTTAAACATAATATGACAAGTTGTCGTATTCCTCTTGGAGGATTTTTCTAATGATGATGCAAGCTATGGTTGTAACCCTTAAAAAACACACACAAAGTTCCAAAGAAAACCTCTCATGGCATCTGAAGTAAATGGTGGCAACAAGAAGACAGGTATTTTGTAGTTCAGAGACTCTGGGGATGGCATAGTGTTCCATACACAGAGCTCATCACAAGAGCTGCCCTGAGTGCCCTTAAGCCCTTTGTTATCCTGGGGTAGAGTGCAGTTAATTAGCAACAGTCTCTATAGCAACCGTGTTGCAGTACAAAACAATTTCTAATTTCTGCTTCTTAGCCTATTGTGGTGTTTACCTGAAGGGCTTCGAATGTGCTAAGACCAGTGTTGGCTGGCACTGCGCCCTTTGTCTGGGACTTATTGTGGCGGCACTGGAAGACAGTACATCTGCATAGACTGCTTCACTAGCCCCGCAGTTTACTTACGAGAATATCTTAAGGAAAAAAAAAAGTAATGCAAAATGGAGGGCACTGCCGCCTAGCCGAAGGCCTAAGATGCAGCACTTGCATAATTTACCTGCTGTGCGCGGCTGCATTCATTTATCCTAGAAATAGAGTTGATAAGTGACACAACACGCTTCACTCAAATTGTATGTTTATTCATTGGATTATGTATTTGCTCTACCCAGCAAGCTAAATATCATTGTCAAATGTCTATCAGTTACTGTCGAGCAGAAACAAACTGGATTTTATTCCATCTATAGACAAATAAATATGCTAATACTTCAGTATATTTTTATTGATTTAATATTATTAGTATAATTCATATGTGATTTAGTTGCATGGTGATAGTTTCCTCTATACAAGAGCTCAATAGTTAACAGTCCTTGTATTACACGCCAAGTTTACGAACAAAAGGTTACATTACAATAATCAAATTCATATCACGTCATATTTCAAAATGTACTTTCCATACAAAAGACCAAAATCAACATGTTATGTAGTTTGTCTTTTAGATGTTATTTTGCCATCTACATGTCTTTTGATGTAAAGCTTTTTCCTATCATCATTCTGCTGTTTGCTCTGCCATCTCATCAGAGGTCCAGCTAAGACCCCTCCTGTGGGAACTAAGTGGCACTTGGTTTGCAGAGATGCCAAGGATGAGTTAGATATAATGAGCAGACCTGGCTTGCCCCTGATGGCCCAGTGCTGTGCTCCTCTGGGGCTCGTCTCATCGGGCCAAGCATGCTCCGAGACGGAGCGAGCGGACCTGATCCCCCCTGCTGGGCAGATAATGAGGAATTCTGGGATCAGCTCAGGCTCCCCGAGTCACCTGCATTCACTCAGAATAAAGTGTGAGGAACTTCATTGCAGGAAAGGCATCACACACCTCTAGAATAATCCCTAATTTGCTCGCCTGCTATTGTCAATAAAGGACTACTGTGTTTTCACACACCATGGTGGTGAAAAAAGTCCAATTATTTGATGCCTTTCTTAAAAAAAGTAACTTTTGAAAGTGTAAATGGTATTAATGCAGCAATAGGAAGGAAAGGAAGAACCAATTTTTAATTTAGAACCAAGTTCTTAAAAAAAAGGTTGTCTCAAACGACTCTTTCAGCTGTCTTGTGAGTCATGGATGAGTAATACCATGTCATCTTAGCCTCAGGTCTTACTTCTTGGTAATTAATATTCATGTGATAACAGAAATAAAAATTTGAATTAGTTGTATCATAATCATTAACATTGATTTAACGTTCAACAGAACACTCAGGGGAGGCTTCAACAATCGCCTGGATCACAGACTGCCTGACAATCAGACCACAGTTTGTGAGACCGAACGGTCGTGTGTCTAACAAGGTAGTCAGCAGCACAGGAGCACCACAGGGGACTGTACTATCACTGTTACTTTTCACTCTTTACATCTCAGACTTCCAGTACAAGACAGACTCTTGTCATCTGCCAAAATACTCAGATGCCGCTGCAGTCCTGCGGTGTATCAGAGATGGAAAAGAAGCTGAGTTCAGGGAGTTGGTGAACTCTCTTGTGGGATGGTGTGAAAACAATCATCTCATCTTGAATGTAAATAAAACAAAGGTAGGTGATTGTAGATCTTAGAAAATAAACCAATAATAGGTGGTAGGTAGAGGAGTATAAATACCTTGGTGTGCGCCTGGACAACAGACTGGGTTGCCGATGCAACTATGCAGTCGTCTACAAGAAAGGGCAGATCAGACTTTACTCCATGAGGAAGGATAGGCCCGTCAGTGTTAGAAGCAAAAAAGTGTATACCTTCTATAAGCTTGATGTGTAGAATGTGATCTCTTGTGCTGTCATTGTTTGGGGTAACAGCATCAGAGCTAATAAAGAAGGCTTGTTCTGCTCTGAGGACTCCTCTAGAGCCCCTGGAGATGATTGCGCCAAAGGCTGGTTCACACGGCAGGATTTTAAAATAATAAGATGATTTTCAAAGCCTGAGAGACACCACACATAATGATAAAAAAATCTTAGATAAAACACACAAACAGATTTTACTCAGGATTGTTCAGATTCTCAGAAGGGAAATCTTGCAAATTCTCTCAACATCAAACGTGAGTTCAGAGTAAATAAACATAGACAAACAGGACAAATAATGGTAACAGTTTGTGGACAGATTTTAATGTAGGAAAATATAACAAAAAGAAAAACTGTTGGTTAAAAGAGTGGAGACAGCGAGACTGGGGGGAGGGGGGGGAGCTCTACATCTGCCACACTATAATATGGAGGTGAGTTGGTCGGATTTTTTTTTTCTCTCTCGGGGGTTTCTCTCACCTCGCTTTCTGATTGGCTACAAGTCACATTCAACAAGTTGCCTGCTTGTTTGTCCTCGGGGAACACCACACACACTAGGATAACGGGGCAAGACAATCCAACATGTCGATTATCCTCGATTCCAGGTCAGAGCGGTCTCGACGTTCCACCAAGCAGACCAGATCACTCTTAACACACCACACGCTAATAGTCAGCAGAAATTGGGCTAAAAATTCTACCATGTGAACTGGCCTTAAGAAGGATTCTTCATAAAATGAAGAACATTATGGACAACCCTGAGCATCCTCTTCATAGAGCTATCATAGAAAAACAGAGAGCCTATGTACAACACTACACTTCTTAAGGTCCGCTTTAACACAGAACATCACAGAAGATCCTTCATGCCCACTGCAATCAGCATCTACAACAAATCTTTGAAGAAACCTGCATAATAGGAGTTACAACACAATTTAATTTCCCTTGGGGATTAATAAAGTATTTTTAAATTTAATTTAATTGAAGTAACATAAGACTGGCGACCTGTCCAGGGTGTACCCCGCCTCTCGCCCAGTGTACGCTGGAGATAGGCACCAGCACCCCGCGACCCCATGAGGGATAAAGCGGATCAGAAAATGGATGGATGGATGGATGAATGAATTAACACACATGCATGTATCACACTATTGTCTATACCCAATTTTACCCACAAAAAAAACAGCAGACTTGAGCATTATATATCCAAACTCGAGTGACCACCTGCGCAGCCACCTCTGTGGGTCGATTGGCTACATGCTGGAGAAGCAGGCACTTTGGCCCAGAGCTGTCTCGACTATATTTATTTTTTAAAGAAAAGCAGTTGGAGAGGATTTCTGCACAACACCTGTTGTATAACACCAGCCATATATTAAACGAGCCAGCTACCTACGCACGTATACCTTCCCAACAGCATCATATGTGTATGGTGTGCTATGAAAGCAGTATATAAATAATGAAACAAAGAACCATGGCACCTCAAAACAAGCGTATTTCTAAACATATCAGTTCTTCCATACTAATGGACCGTATGCGTCCATGAAAAGTAGCGCTGCTCTTTAAAGCTCCAGAATACAAATTCCGATTAATGCACTACATCCACACATTGTACAATGACATGTACAATGTAATCGGTTCTCACCATTGCACAGTCCCAACTCGGTCATTAGGCGCATCGTCTTGTCGGCCATGATGGCTATCGTAATCAGAATCCCAGGCCAAAGAGTTTTCACTTGATCTTGGAGATCCAGCTGTCGGTTTAGGTTTCGCACTGGTATGGTTGAACACCAATTACTCCCACGAAATCTTCCAACTTTTCTTTGCATTCAAAAAAGGCTTCTTCCATTTCTACAAATAAACAACTGGAGAGTATTGGCGTTCTTAGTTCATCAGAGTTCTATTGTTCTAAAAGCAAGCTATTTATGTTTGAGAAATGGCATTTTTTATGGAAGTGTTTCACTAAATGATACTGCAGCTATATCAGTATTTGCAGATTTTATTTCATTTTCCATTTAGGGGGGATTTCATGACTTGAAATCCCCCCTAAAACATGACCATTACACTAATGGTCATGTTTTTATGTTGTGGGATGAAGCCAGAGTACCCAGAAAAATGTACTCTGAGAGAACATTCAAACTTCATGCAACAGAATCTCAGGCCAGCATTTGAACCTAGGACCTTCTGGCTGCAAGGCAGCAGTGTTAAAAACTGTGCAGGAATAGAATAAACAGTAGCATCTGAAATAGTTGATGGTATTTGTATTTTTGATTAAGTCAGCTTTCCAAAACCAAAATTCAACATAAATTATATTACATTGTTTTAATAGAATTTTACATTTTGGTTCTTGTTTAGTAAAATAATATTTTCAGGCTTTAAAGAAATTTTAAATTATGACAACAGGTTCTATTCATCTTAATCTCAACAGTGAGGAAAACTAACTGAAAAAAGCAATTGTATTATTCAGCTTTCTAAAAGAAAGCAAAACCTTTTACATGTATTTCAAGCCTCTTTTTTAATTTCATGCTTGTTTCAACAAACCGTTCGCATGTTTTTTTTTCTGCACTTGTTGGTTTGCAGCACGAGAGAAGTGCATAAATAGATTTCCAGTACTCCTTACTCATCCCCCTTTTTTAACAAATTATTATTTTGCAAAATCCATGTAACGGGTAATCTGAGCTCAAGTCAGTTTCACTGTATCTATTATCGCAACTTTACATTATCCATTTGAATTCTGAATGTGTTACTGGTTTAATGTTAGATCCTGTAGAACAATAGCACAGGGTTTCTCTGGGTTCTGTTATATTCTGCTGGATGTATCTCTTGCAAATGTAAATACAAAGAGTTTTTTTTTTTTTTTTTTAGTTTTACTGTTTTTTAAAGTGTGTAATGGAAAGTGTCTGACAAAAACAAATCATTTTGACTCCATTGAAGATAGTCTTCTTTCCTCAGTAGATGTGTTTGCAGGGAATGGTTAGATAGCAGGCTGTGGCTCCATGCCTGCATGAATCAGGAGTACTCGGGGTGTGTCCCTGCTCTCTGAGGTCTGTGTGAGGCCCTTAGAGCCAGGCTTCTGGTTTCAGATTGCATGTTCCCAATTGGCTGCTTTTGTTTGACAAAAACACAGTCAGTCTCCAGTTTCTTAAAGATGCAGTGTCACTTTAGATCCTCTGTTTACGAAAACTTTGCCGTGTTTTACTGAGTGCACAATATCCTAGAGAATAAAATACTTACATTCTGATGAGACGATCTAAACTGTTGTGTAATCAAAATATGAATGGAATTTTAAAGTCGCCTTTCAGCTACCTCAAGAACACGGGGACTACACTCCAGTGCTGACACAGTCTGTCATCTCTTTCTGTGCTGGTGTGGAGAAAGTCTTTTAGCACTGAACTACACCCTTGGAAACAAAGAAGGTCTGTAGTAGTCACGGTAAGATGATCATAATAGTGCTGTTTTATGATCTAATGCTGAAACCATATCCTTTTTTTAAATTAAATAAAAGTCAAAATGAGACTTATTGTCTGCCAGGTCATATAGCAACGAGTGCACCACAGAAAAACAAAATAAAAAGGCTTCAAGTAACAAAAAGATTAAAGCTACTACATCGAGACTTAAGCTAGTCACAAAACACAACACATCGGCATAGTTATCAGTAGTACTGAATAAAATATAAAAACAAAGGAACCGGAACGAAGATAATTATTTCATGTAAAAACAATGAATTGTGGTTGAAAAGAAAGAAGCAGCTTATGCAGAGCATTACTGATTTACTTTGCATACTACTGTAAATTTAACCAGGTGAACAAAAAAATATAATCATATAGCTTGTTTCATTAGTTGTGGCTGTATAGGTTGCTTCAGTGTCTATCAAGAGGTCAATTTGCAAATAGACTTTAACCAAATTATACCTTATAGGCAAGCCTCCATTTCTGTTCATAATTACAAAACAACGTACAGGACATAAAAACCTGTCATGACCACTAAGTTTGACTTTTCATTTATACATATCGGCCACAGACAGCATGTCTTTCTTTGTGCTCAGATGCTGAATTGATCCTGAGAGATTGAAAATATTGATTGGACTCAGTGTCTTACTTTGTTGTGGAGAAGGAGGCCAGGGCACCTTCCTGACTGTTAGCACCGTGTTCACACGTTGGACCTGACACACTGCCAGTTTCTCTGGAGACTCATAATTACAGCAGTCCTTTCAGATTAGTCTAGTGGCCAGCCCAACTGTGGCCATATAGTTCATCCTCTTTGCCTCTCCTGAGACGCAGACCTCAACACAGTGACCATGGCAGCCTCTACAGTAATGTATGTGATGATAAACGCAGCAGCTCCTAATTGATAGAGTGATTCAGACAAGGCCTAGCTGTGCAAATTGGTCCCCTGTGAGTATATTGCATAGAGCTGAGACCATAGCGGGTTTCAGCTCCAGCCTAGTTTGAGAGGCGCAGAGCCAGGAGAGAGGAAATAGAACAGGCTTGGACCCGCTGAGTGATAAAGAGGCTGTCTTTACGTCTGTGTACAGCCACAGTTCAGCAGAGGTTGGCTGCTGTAATCCCCTCGTGTCTCCAGGAAGGCTCAGGTTAGTGACCTGCTGCTTTGTGATGTCTTGTAAGATTTTCAGAGAACACCTCACCTTTAATCCCCCACTGCTCAGCTAACACATTAGCTCAACCGCTCCTGACCCAGCCTCTGCAATAAAGCCTTTTATCTAGCTCAATAAGGTCATTTGAAGTTAAGTATTGATTTCTTTTGCTCTTCAGAGAAAAATGGATTTTTAAAGAGCTGTTAATTACACTTGCTCACTGCGTTATATTGAGAACTTAATTTCTGTGACTGTATTTTGTAATCTTGGTTGATGCCGGGAAACATAGGTTAAATGAAACATCTGTCTGTAGAGACTAAACTTTCAAACTGCGAGAATGATGCACCCAGAGCCATACATTTGGCAAGTTTAACAAAAGCTGTTTTCTATCCAGCTGAGGTGAAAAACAAATAATGCTAGCAAAGAGTGACAAAATTGGCTTTGTGAATTAATGAGAATTTGCAAAATTTGCCCAAACTTAATCCCTCCTAAAGAGATCAACAATAGCAGAAGAGGATTAAAGGATGACAATTTAATCTACAAATAATAAAAAGCTAAACCGTTTTCTTACATTATTTTATCTAGAACTGAGCAATGAGTCAATCAACATTGCCATAGATGCTGGTGCAATCCATCGCAAAAGAACTGTTGCAGTATTTGGTTAGGTGTTATTTTAAGTGTGATGTTTGCACGTTCTCAATTCCAGTAATGTATTTATGGTGTTTTTTCACTGTCTTTGACGTCTCCACTTGATATGTAATTGTGTTACTTAGATCCAAAAGTTCTCCAAAATGGGTGAGATCATCATGTTTGTGGAGACTAAACAGAACATTTTGGAAAATTACAACCGACAGCATCATCGCAATATTCTTGCAGAATATTGGCACATCATGTTTTCCTATTATTGTGGAGCTCTAGACATATTAATTTAGTTTAACTGAGATTAAACACGAGCTTTTAAATTAGCCACTGGGTTCCCTTTCCTCTGCAGCAGCTCTTGCTTCATTGAGATCATACTTTTAGCTCAGGATCCACATTTGTACTACTCGCCTCTGCGATCCCCTGAAATGGAATGGAAGGTCAAATTGACCCTCTGCTATTACGGCTCTGATCCACCCCAGGAGGTAATCACGAAACCATAATGGCCAAGAGATGAAAGGGTAAAACCGAATTGCGGGGATAAGCGGGGCACAGTCGATGCTGAGTTTTATGGTTCCACAATCCTGACTGCAAGTTTTAAAACACAAGCCCCTTTCAGATCGTAGTTCCAAAATAAACATGCAAGCAAAATTCCTCATTTACAGGTCACTTTCGTCACTCAACTCATGCAAGGCAATCCTGCAGATGGGAACGCAGAACCAAAAGGGTGTATCCTGCAAGTCTGTGGTGTTCACCTGAGCAATATGTAAATAGTAAATGCTCTGTATCGCTATCCCCATGTTGGCTGTCCAAATGTATTCAGTGCTCTAAATATAAGGAGATTGCTGTGTACCATCAGCAACATTTGCTTTAGATTCTGTCAATCCACATATTTCTCACATTAGATAGACAGTAGAGGATCATCTGGTGCCTTTACTGGACTTGACTGTGCTGCTGTTGTTGCTGCTATCGTTCATTTGTAAACTGCCACACTTGTGCAATCACGTCTTACCCTCACAGCTCATAGTGTTTGTCGGATTCTGACCTCCCAAGTTGAATCAGTATCAGTATTAATGGGTCAGTTCCAACCTCGATTCCTTTTTAAGTCATTTTACTTGATTTCAGCTGAAGTCACAGGCTCTCACTGGATCTCGCCTTGTGTGATGTGAATGATAGAGTGACTCTGAATGGAGGATTCGTACTTGAAAGATCATCAAAAAACCTTGATCTGAAAGGGGCTAGGTTGTTGGATAGGGCAGACATGTCATCACATATTGGAACTTTGAGAGATTAAATACATTTTCAAATTTAGTACAGTTTAGAAATTGCCATCTTCTGCCATCTAAGAACTCTGCTTTGTAATCTCTTCTTGATCAGGTAACCATCTCCATCCAAGGGCATTACAAATAAATGTTTAACAAAAAACAAAACAAAAAACTTCGACGTTTAATTGTCTAAAACAGGATTTGCTGGCATAGCATGAAAGTATACGGTTTAAGTTTGTTATATAATCGGTCTGTAAGATAAAATAAATATTGGAAAAGAACATATGAAACAAATTTCCACATAAGGACCTGTCCTTTGTTCAGCAATAAGCAATACTGTTATATCGACAGAATCTTTTCAGTCAATCTGGGTTGGGTCGAAGTAATCTATTTGAGGAGAATTCAACCTATTTACCAGGACTGACGCTCTGTTGATTCATTTTCATTAGTTGTTGAATGTATCAACATTAAGTTTGCTTATTTTTTATTTATTTTTTATTTTCTCATCTCAGTAAGATTTGTCTTTATTTACATACAACATACAGCAACATACAAATAACACAAAATGTTTGATACATTCAGTTTTTAAAAAAAGTTGTTTACATTTTTACTAATAATCTAAAGACCTATTTATACACATATAGCTAATCAAAAAAGCTATTTTTGTGGTTTAGAGTTAGAATGATGCGAAAATAGTAATTCTTGTATTGTGTTTTCTGGGAATGGACAACAAGAAGTCATTATAGTTAGTGTACTCTGTTAAAATGTTAAAGAGTTCTTCTTTCTTGGAAAACATACTTTAACTTGTAGATTTTAGGCAGTTTGTAATCATTAAACTAAAAAGGATTAGCTGAACGTGTAAATAAAATCATCATCAATATACAGAACAGGGATTGTCAGGATTGCTTTGGTGTATGAGTGATATTACTATGAGGAATACAGTGTACATTCATAGTATACTAGAGGGGAGAGGTGTGTTGTCCCAGTCTGTTTTCAGTTCAGAAATCACTGTACTTTGAGTTAAATGAAAGGGTCATAAATCTGTGGTTTGTTTGTACTTACTAGATGAGCTCTAAATAGAGCCTTTAAAAAAAAAAAAAAAAAAAAAATTAAGGGGCTACCACGAGTGTGAGAAACCAGAAAACAAAAAAGTCCCTGGGACATTTGGAAACTGCTGCTTATAAATTGGGCAACAGCATGATGTGGGACTGCTATGATAATCACCTCCCAGCGTAAATTGACGACAATCTAAAAGCTAAAGGACTATAAAAACATTCAGTACGCACAGCAATGAAAGGTATTATTTATTTATGCGCTGTGTCCTTCCCAGTTATTATGTGTGTATAAGTAAAGACTGAATGGAAGGCACATTATGCCACATTAGGAGAGGATGAAGCTTAAAGCTTTGCACTTTACCCACAGGCATTGGGATGGTTTTCCTTAGTTTGAGAGTGTTGTACAGAGGAGGGATTCCTATTGTGCTGAGGAGAATGGCGCTGGTCTATGTTGTCATCGTTGCACATGTCACACATGCACTGTTCGGCCTTGAAGTCTTTCTTATGGGCTGACACTTGTGAGCATGAGAGCCCAACAATGCTGGATGTTAAAGCACTCCTCACAAGCTGCTGGTGGATGTTATGATAAGCAGAGATCTCAGATTTTCTGACTCGATAGGCTAGGATGTACTGACATGAGCAGAGAGGAAGTGCACATGTTAGTGTTTTATCTTCCTCTGGAGACATCTGCATGGTTTGCATATTTGTAGCGATTATGTATTTATTACTGGTAGTCACTTTTGCTTACACGAGTGAAATGGTGTTCTCATCCTGCGAGATACACGTGATGTGTATTTTTTTTTTTTTTTTTTTGCATCAATAGGCTCATCATCTTGCCTTTGACCTCCAAGACATGGCTAACATAATGTCATGAATGGATGCCATGTGGATTTCCCCATATAAAGGGGACTGTCGGAGTTGCTTTTGAAGCCTGAAGTGAGTGGCTCTTCTTTGCCGGGCAAGTATTGGCTTCCCAGTGATATTTCAAGTAAATGGCTTGCTTGCCCCCTTTCCCGTTCCCAAAACCTGGAGCGAATGCCTTCATATTGTTGGCTCGGTCTTTTGTGATGCTAATGTCTGTCTGAGACCACTGAGTCATCTATCATGGATGACAGGAAAGCTGGGGGCATTGAGACAGTCAACTGCTTACACACCCTCCAACACATATAGAAAAGCCTCAACTGGATACACATTTTACATTGAAATCAGTGCGCCCATGTGTTTCTCCCCCCCAAGGCAGATAAACCCTTCCCATTGCAAGTTGCATTGTGGTTCTCCTCAATGCGCTGTCACCTACAGTCCAATTATTGATCTCTGACACAGCACAGCATACTTCAGAGAGAGGAAAGGCTGGCATTCAACCTTATTCACGAGCCTCCTGAATAGAAAAAGAAAAAGAGAGCTGCACTCACCCTGAAAGCTCTGAACTCAAAAATAAACACGTCCACTCAGTTGTCAAATCTTCATCGTTACGTTTTGGTAAATGCTCTGCTATATTATTGCTGAAGCTGATTTGTACAAATATGGGGTACAAGCTATTTGAATTGTTTCTCACTAAAAAAAAAACAGAGCCAAGTGTTGACATTCTCGTACGCTGAAGCAACAGTGAGCTGTTGGTGAGCCATTTACCTTTGCTTTGTCGAACTACAATCAGTAAGCAGAACAACTCTGGGTCTATTGCTCAGTGTAGTTGGTTTGTTTAGAATAGAGGGAGCTGTGTTATGTGGAAAAAAACACCTAAATCAGCATCACACATTTTTTTCAAATAAACACCTTTGTGTCACGAAGAAACTTAAAAGAACTCATGAAAGGACATGAGCTGGTATCTCATCCTCATTAAATAATAACCTTATGTAAAAACATGTCAGCTTTAAAGTATTGTGCTATTACCACACAGATTACAACAAAACCCTATGCCTTATTGTCTAATTGCTTTTGTTTAAAATAGAAAAGAAGGTCTTTCCTATTGCTGCTAAAATAACATTGATTATTACAGCTAAGACGTTATTCATAACATTTCATTTTTTATTTAGATACACAGATTTAAGATAACTAAATTCACAATTAAGACCTTTTAAAATGAATCTTGGTTTACAGAGGAATATAAATACAAGTCTAAAGCTGGTATAAAGATTTTAATTTGTCAGTAGATTTGAGTAGAAATTCCCTAGTTCACACAGCCAAAGAACTTCACACAGCCAGAGAACGCTCTGGTCACTCAAATACTTTGTTTTGGATGCAGTTAAAAGGACTTTAACCTGAATTTATGGTGTTGTGTGAACATTTTGCCAGAAGGAAAACCAGAAAATTTTTAAAGCCTTAGTAGACTTTGATAGCAAAAACTGACCTGTGACTATTCAGAAAAAGATTCACAAGAGACAACTGGTTTATGAGTTTTATATATATATAAAAAAAGCTTTCATCGTCCACACTTCTTTCAGTTTCCATTGGTGGGGAAAAATATTTTTGGTCTCACTCCCATTTTAAGACATTTGTGTAGTTTGGAGAAAATCTGTTTGCTGTGTCGGACTTTTCTAAGTTTGGAGTGCTCGCCACAATTCACAACATAATGTATTTTGCAAAAAGAGTTGAGTGTTTAGCAGATGAGTCCTGCTTAATCCATTAGATTAAGCTTTCAAAATGCAAATACACTTGGTTTCCTGTATGCACAATATAGTTTAAAATAAATGGTCCCGAATTGTGGCAGAGGTATTAATTGTTTACACCTTTGCTTTGAATCTTAGAAATTAATTTTTTGTTCATTTTTAGTGCTTAAGTTTAAGTCAACTAGTGTGATCTACAAAGTATAAATAAGCTGAAGTACCACTTTCACCTTCCTGATTGTTTACAACAGGTATAAAAAGAAAATGTAAATCAGGTAATTCAATAAAAAGGTAATGTGGTTTTGTCTTGCAATGGATTCTAACCTTTATCTAATTTGAAAACTTAGAACAGCTAAAAGCTACCTGAACAATAAGCATCTAACTAGACCTGTCACGATAACAAATTTTGCTGGATGATACATTCAAAAAAATGAATTATCGTGATAAATCGTAATATTGTCATTTGGAGACCTTTTTCAAATAATATGATAATGGCACAATAACACATGTATATCCTCTTGAAGCACTGCTTCAGATATATGAAGTTGTTGGCCAGCATCATTTGACTTAAATCCCACCCCCCAATAAATTTGTTCTTTTCTTCAATTTTGGTTTCAAACTAGTATTTCTCCCTCACAACGCTCTCATGCTAAACTTGTGCAGCACCGATGCACCGCACTGAAACCTTTTGTTATCCAGTCTCAGAGGGAGGGAAACACAAGGTGAAAAAAAGCAACACATACACAAATTATTAAACTTATTTTAATTAATCATGTGGTTTAAATTTATCATGCGATTAACTGTTTTATTGTTTATCGTAACAGGCCTTCGTCTAACAGACAAAAAAAAAAAAAAAAAAACTGCCAATCTTTAGGTTTTATGGATAATTAACTGTGTGAGAGAAATGTTTTACCATAATGTGTTATCCTAATAAAGAACAATAAATAATGTTCCTCTCTAGGTTTTCTAGGTTTTTATTTATTGTATTTAGAGTGAAATCTAAAAGCGACAAAATATAAATAGTATATATTTGTTGTAGAGCGGTAACAGACAGTGCTGTTACAAGCCACCAGTAATGCTGTGGCTATTCCAGGTTTCCAAGTCGATTACACTTTAATAATTTCCTATTATCTGCATACACTATCCCTCTCTGTTCCTAAGCTTTGCTTGATTAGACTCCAAACACAGAAAGTGCATTCGAAGCCACATATATGCGGGCAATCTACGGGCTGATTTTGGGCCAGGCCCAGCTCTGTCTCATGGCAGAGAGCTGGGCCAGATGTGACTGTGGTTTTGCTGGCATTAGAGGGAAATAAAAGGCTGTTACAGGAAATGGATGCTTTTAAACGGGGGAAAAGGGAATCAGGGCAGTACCCTAGTTCAAAGACAAAACCCAGTGAATTTTTGGCTTAATATACTTAAATTAGCTCCAGTGTTTAGGTCGTGCAGGGTTTTTTGGAGGCTTCAGTCAGAATAAATACACAAACGATTACGGTAAACAGTAACAATGAAGATTTAGCACATGCTCACTCAGTTCAACAAGTTAAATTTATTTTAAATTGAACATTATAAAGTATGAAGGAAGAGGCCTTATTTGTGGTTGATTCAAGTTTTATTGGAAGTTTAATCATCTTTGGATTAATATACAGTATGAATATTTTAGAAATGAGAATTTTTTTAATGAGCTTGAAAGAA
Organism: Fundulus heteroclitus; assembly: GCF_011125445.2. Taxonomy (NCBI): domain Eukaryota; kingdom Metazoa; phylum Chordata; class Actinopteri; order Cyprinodontiformes; family Fundulidae; genus Fundulus; species Fundulus heteroclitus. The sequence goes on along the minus strand of NW_023396792.1, from coordinate 3,479,584 downwards.
TCTTCCAGCTCATTCAGGCTAATTTCCAAAAGCAACAAGTTGGTTAAAAAACGTTTGCTTGGTTACATTTTGGGCGCCATCCTCTTAGACTAATTAAATGTGATTTTAAAAATAATTAAAAACAATGGAGGAAAAACATTTGCAAGTCTGAAACAATTTCTCTGATAATTAATATAAAAGTGTACCATAACAGAAAATATCAGGCATTATATTAAATGAAATGACTTAAAATATGTAATCTTAGAAAAATTATTTTGTCAGTCATGGCAGGGATTTATTTTATTTTTTTTAGCATCTGTTGGCAATCTTTTAAAAATCAGTGTAAAAAGACTTGATTAAAGGAAAATGAGACAAAAAGTGGTCCTTTGTTTAAAAATGTTTGTTCATGTTGATTTATGGGAACTATAGGTATGTAAGAGCTTTGACTCAGGAAAGCAAAATGTATTTTCAAACTAAAACCTCGTAACTGATGGAAAAATCACAGTTTCTTGAGTCGCTCTGTTGCACGCGAATCTCTGAACCCCAGCAAGCTGATGGAGTTATATAAAATAAAAAATATAATAAGAAATAATGGTTCTAACTCATCAATTTATGACTGCAAATGCATCTAGTTTAATATCTACACAACAACAGACCTTTATATAGAGAATATAATTGGAATATGTTTTCCTTCTCGATGACAAGCAGCTCCAACTTTAGATTTTGAATGGGTGTTTTATGTTGAGCCACTTTTAAATTGATATCGTTACAGCACAGTGCTCAACCTTGGACTCTGGATGTTTTTACTTGACCCAGAAAATAAAATTATGATTTATGTGATACAAACCCAATAAATGATAAAAGATAGCCTGGCAGAAAGTATTCTTTAATTTAGTTGCTTGGTTTCTTTTTCAAAAAACTCCCAGGCAGCAAGGTGTATTGTTTTTCCCCTTGTGTAATATAGATAGTTATGATCTGAGGAGAACAGTCCTTTACACTTTGTTGAAGTCTTAGTGGGAGAAATCTTTGAACATCCAAATGTAAACTCTTTCTTTTCAGGGTTCTGGTTTAAATAAGGATTCAGATCAGATCTTAAATATAACAAATAATATGAAATGTCATCCTATTTTATTGCCCATGTAATTATAACTACGTAAGCCTTACTGTTGAGTAATTATTGTTTTTGCGAGGTCTGTGTTGGAATAGTTATTTGGCTGGTTTTGGTATTCTCAGTGCACGGATGCTTTTTCAGGTTCAGTTTCATGTTGAGGATTACATTGGGTGAAAGAAAAATCTGATTCTTGGGGATTGTTTGGAGAAAGTTGGTGTACCGTCCCTTTGTGGGTTTGCTGCTGGAGTGCCAATCATATGTGATGGATCCTCCAGAGTCATCAAGATTCAGAGAAAAAAGTTCACTCAGACCAGGTGGAGGAGTTGCTGCTCAACAGAACAGATGTTTTCAGGAGTAGCACTATAAATATTTAATTCCCTTTTCTGCTGCTTTGACTGACAAGACATTCCTTTAAAGAGTTGGTTTTCTATGTTCTCCACAAGCTGTGGTGGCTGGACTCTGCTGTGGACTTTTAAAACTTACAATAAAAAACGTTTTTAAACAAAGAAAATGCTTTGTTTACAATGCTAATAAGAGAATAATCACATTGCTATATTGTCATGAAAAAATAGGATAACCCGTTTGTTGTGGCGATCTGGTTGGAGGTGTGGCTGTGTTGGTGTGCCGCTCTCCGATGCACCACAGCAGGTGAATACAATCTGGTTTAATCAGCTGCCCACACTTTGAACTTATACAGTAAAAAACATACCAGTTTACCCCGTTTACACTACCTCTTTTTAACCGTGCCGAGACCTGTCCGAGCTCGATAACCGAGATAACTATCGAGTGGAGATGATTCTGCTTAGCTGTGTGATGAACCTCAACATCTATCGTTGTTTCCTGCGTCCGTAAGCCCTGATTAGACGTTCGTTTGTCTTATCCACGTCCCAAAAGCCGACTCTGTCAAGTAAATTCACCAAAAGTTGCCGTCTTCGCCTGAGTCTCCGCAAACAACGAAATATAACCAAACATAACTTCCTGAATGTTACGGGCGCCGCCATTTTTATTTGCTTGATTTCCTCCTTCCATGCAGTAGTACCGCAGATCGTCACTAGGAGGCGAGGAAACCAAGGAGCCGAGATAGCGTGATGTGTAAACGGTCGTCAGAACCAAGCTCGGCTGGGTTAACTGATCCAAGCTCGGACCGAGCTCGGCACGGATCGGTTTACTAAGGGTAGTGTAAATGGGGCTTTTGGCCGCAGTGCACTGAAGCTGAAGACAGCAAACGTGGTCACTAAAGGAGCACTTTAAAAAAGGTTAAAGCCACATTTTCATTGGACTCAGCTGAAGATAGAATCTGGGTTTAATTTGTTGCAACCTATGGGAAAATAGAGGAAAAAAATTACACTGTGTGGGTATTTCTTTAGTTAAGGCGATAACGTGTATAAATAGTTCAAATGTAGTAAACCCTTTATTAAAACTAGGGCAGGGTATTAAGAATCTCACAATTTGAATAAATTTCCATTTGATATTGAATTAAATGTTTTGATATTGATTTATTTTGTAATAAGTAGAAGTATCTGACTCTAGATTTTAGATATTTATTTATATTTTTTCATATGAGAAGCCATAGTATCTTAAGTGCATATGTTAATATTTTTGAGCAATTAAATATCAGTATTGGAATACCTGCGATAGACTGGTGACCTGTCCAGGGTGTACCCCGCGTCTTGCCCATTGACAGCTGGAGATAGGCACCAGCAACCCTCGCGACCCCATAAGGGATAGACGTGTTAGAAAATGGATGGATTATTGGAATACATTGATGAATCAATATTTTCATCCACCCCTTAATTAAAACACATGTCAAAAAATTAAGGAGATAGTTTGTTGTTTAAACACTAAATAAAGTCTGAAAATCTCAAAGGTTACGTTTAAATGCAAAAGAAACCGATAGCTCAGCTCATAATGTATTGAACATTGTTATTGTTTTGCTTTGTAGTTTGTTTTATTGCTTCCTGCTTGCTGGTTTAAATAAATAGAAGAGCGATTGAAATCTTGAGCCTAGTCAAGTCCTTCCTTTGTTAAGTGTGGGAAGCCATGATGTTGTAAAGTCACTCAACACCCATTAAATATTCAGTTCTTGAAATATTTATGATTACAATTCCCTTTCTGGAAAAGAAAGTGATTTATGAACAGAATTAACCTTGTTATTTTTAATAAACAAAAGTTATCAACAAAAGGACATTTTCTAGCTAAAGAAAAAGTTAGCACACCCTACATCAGGAGTGCCCAAGTCAGGTCCTTGGAAGTATATGAATGGCACAAATGAATGGCTTGTTAATAAACCTCTGCAGAGCTGCATGATATGATGACGAGAGGCATTCAGCCATTTGAATCCAGTGTGTGGGTGCATGGATGTAAAGGTAGCTCTCTAGGAAGACCGGACATGGGCACCATCTGTGGTTGAAATGGCTTCTGTGAGATGCTTCTTGTAGCCAGTCTACAATTTTTCTGACATCAGACTGAGGAAAGTTTTCCCCACTCCTCGCTTTCAGCTGTAAGATGCTTCAGGGGAAGTTTCTTTCATGTAAAACACATTTTCAAGTCACCCTACCACGTCTCTATAAGATCCAGTTCAAAGCTTTGACACTACCCAGGACTCTCTGTTTGTTCTTTGGTGGATTAACTGGTGTGTTTTGGTCATTGTCATATTGCAGTGTTCAGTTCTTCTGTTTTGGATATGCTCGCACGTTTTTCTCAAACCACATCTGCTACACAGTAGACCCATGGTGGGTTCTGACGGTGAGCTGGCCTGTTGCTGCTGCAGCAGCGGCTCAGCGAAACATGACCCTCCCAGCTTAATGATTCATACTTGGTATGGGCTTCTTTTCTTGAAATGCTTTGTTTGGAATATGCCAAACATCCTGTCCAAAAAAATTTAATCATCTGTCCAAAAACACTCCATTCCAGACGTCCTGGTCTTTGTCTACATTCTCTATGGCAAACTTTGGTCTGGCTTTTAAGTTTTTCTTAGAGAGCAAGGGAACTTCCACAAAAGTTAAACGTTTGTAGTCTCTTTTTGGTTGTACAGGCATGCAGTTTCATATCAACAATATCAAGAGCTTGATGTAATTTTAAGGGTTTAGGAAACTTTGTTTTAGCATCTTGTGAGTTGTTTGAATGTCCTCCACTTGTAAACTATTGTCAGGACAGTGGAAAGGCTGATGATTTCTCTTCTGTGTGTGTGTGTGTGTGTGTGTGTGTGTGTGTGTGTGTGTGTGTGTGTGTGTGTGTGTGTGTGTGTGTGTGTGTGTGTGTGTGTGTGCGTGGGAGGAAGAGGGGTGAATCCCCCTATAGACCAATAAGCTTCCACAACCTTCTTTTGAACAGCTCAAGCGATGCTTATTGTGGTGTTCACTCTCACTTGAAGAGTTGCAGGCACACACTAAACAAAATGTTTGCGGTATAAACAGCGCAAACCTTCTACAGCATACTGAGTAATGCTGTTCTGATCATATGCACCTGATGTGAAAACTATGTGTAGTTTTAGTCATGTTAAATGAGCATAACTCTTTTGAGAGTTATGCTCTCAAAAGCATAACAAAAGGTGCCTTTTTTTACTCTTCATGAGTGCTTTTGGATAAAAACTGTTTTTGTACCTGAGATTTTTAAAGTCCTGAACCCGTTTCTAGATGTACGTGGAGAGAAATGTGTGTCCGGGTCCAGTGGGGTCTATTGCAATTGCGGTGGCTTTCTTTTGGAGTGTGTGTGTGTGAATTTTACAGTATTGTCAAAATTAATATTGAATGTCTAAATGTCCAACTATGTGAGAAACACACATGGGCTGTCAAACAACTTTATGTATTATTTAGATGCTAAAGCAGTAAATGCTCAAAATAAATTAAGATGATATTCTTGATGAACCAAACCTTTCCCATTTTTTTTGCGCGTTTATCTTTAGGTTGCAGTTATACTTTAATTTGTGTTATTAGCACCACAATTATACAGCTTTTAAAATATTGTCTCAGGTTCTACAGTTTTGCATTTACCATGATTGAATAACCTTAGACTTTTGCAATCGAAACAAGATTGTGTATAGGCTAACTATTAAATAGCTGCATAAATAGGTTCTTTCAGACTCTATTTTTTACAATTATTTTATGCAAAGAAAGAAGGTATGCTTACTTTAAATATTTTTTTCAGTCAATATAATTTATAAAAAAAAACTGAACTTTACAAATCTGGTCATTGATATATTTCTAATAATATATATAAAAATATGTACCAGCTATTCATTTGTCATACTTTAGTATGTGTATGTTTTGTAAACTTCGGATGAGAACAAATACATTTTTTGTGTTTAATGTGTGTAGTTCCATTTTCCCTACCTGCCATTGTTTTGCAGTGAAGAGGGGAAAACATTCAGGCTTGCTTGGACCCACTGGGCTTTTTTTCTCCAGTGTGGTGAAAAGAATGAATTATTCAACAGTAAGCAAGCTTTCAGCTGCCCATTTGTGTGCTTTGATGTCAGAATCAGGACTTTGCATGAATGCCTGTATTGTCATGTTGCGTGTCCACTGTGTGTGAATTACTGAAAATGATGCTGATCTCCGCTTCATCTGGTGAAGTTTGCAGAAAGTGGAAGTCCCCAGATGTTGTTTTTAACGTGAGAGGTCATGTGACAAGGCTCCGACTGGACTGGTGTAAATGTGCAACATGAAATGAATGTCAGGGTTGACCAACCAACTACAGCGTCAAGTTAAATCTCAACCCTCTGGACTCTGTACCTGAACTGTGGTAGTTATTAAATATATAATAGTATTACATATTGTTTTAGTTTTACTATTATTTTTTTTGCATGAAAACTACATTCAGCTTTTTTACTTTAATAAGTTCTACATCAGCTTTAGAAAATCTTTTTTCTAGGTCTTTATTTTACCATTTTTCTGTAACTGATACAAATGTTCAGTAATAAACAAAGTGAATCCATTTCACCACGATAATGAGAAAGAATAAAAAGATAATTGGTGGCATTTTATTTCAACCTTTGACTCTTGACTTTTGATGGCACACTTGTATGGATATGATGAAGGTGACTCAGGTCTCATCTATACACAAAAGTGGATTCATTTGATGCAATAAAAAGCTCAGTTCTGATAATAAGGATAGTTTTATTATTTTGAGATTTGAAACTCAATATTAAAAGTTGTGACTGACCTTTCCATTTTAATTACTGGCATCGCTGCTCCTTTGCAGATTCTGACAGGCAGTATTAATTAGGCTGACTGGGAGCAGTGGGTCAGTCCTCCTAATAAACATCAAATATTGCCCCACAAAGCCCACAGGGAGGGTCCATATGCCTGGTTCTTGTTGGCAACTTTTTTTTGTTAGTTTTTACCTCTACACTAAACAAAACTCCACTGATACTATGAAACTAGGCCACCTGTTGACATGCTGAGTTTATTTACTTACCCATGTTATGTAAGCATAGCTTTTAATTTACTAGATAAAATATTCGATTTTTCCTTTAAAAATCCATGTTTCTCTGGTGTTTGTTATGGCCCATGAGCCAAGTGGTTTGTCTGGGATAAGAACTCAGGACCTCTCAAACCCAAAGCGAGAACCATATCCACAGACTTTTAATGATTATTAAGATAAAAAAATCTAGTTATCATTTTCTTGTTTAGTGATTAAAAGTTTAATGCTTCCTTAAAAATGTGTCTCTGTGGGGTTTTTTATGGTTTGTGAGCCAGGCAGTGACAAACTTGTGATTTGTCCCAGACATATAATCAGGAACTCTCAAACCCCAAGCATGACCCACAACCTTTATTAAATTATTAAAAAAAAATTGTTTACATTTATTTTGGCCCTAAACGTTTGCCTGTGTGTCTGTTTAGATTTTCTGATATTTTAAAAGATTGTGCACACATTGTTTTATTGATTTTTTGTTGAAAACGTGAAAGTTTAGCTGCAATTTCACTGCTCGTGTACACCAAAACGGCGCACGTGTGGTTTGAAAACGGCTTGATTTGAACGTGGGTTCCAGTGTGATTTTTATTTTTTGTAAACATCACGGCATCTGTTGTCATGTCGGCGGGAACACCTCAATCTACCTGGATAGGGAAGCACATGTGCAGTATGTCCTACTGGTGGCACCTTGAGTGTTTGTACCCATGCGCATATTTTTAAGTTTCAAAGAACCTACCTAGTAGTAGGTGTGGCAGGGAAAGTACACACTTTTTAACGTTTTATAATGTACACGGAGATCAAACTCACTGTGTTTCCATTTGATGAGTAAAGATGTTCTCTAAAGAACAGATATATCAGATTTGTTTTCCTTCCCACCATTTAATCTTCTATTTCCTCTCATGTTCTCCTTTTTGTGATGTGTTGCCTTTGATGAAAAATGCTTTTCCTTCTGATTCCCAAAGACATGCCTTATAAATACATGTGGCACTCTGTGTGATCCACGGCCTTTTTAATTGATAATGAAGTATAGCTGGGGGGGAAAAAAAGGCTTCATTCTGACGATGGTTTGGCAAATTTCATGCAGGAGTTCGGCAGTTCCATGGCACTGGCTAGCTACAGCTGGGCACATAATTAGAGTGCCTCCCTACCGATAATTTGTGTAATAGTTTTGGTTGGCAGTGTGTTATTACCATATGAAAGGGCTAAGCAGGGTCAATGCATTGCTACAGCAATTAGAGCGGAGCTGAGGGCAGAAGAATGTTTTGGGTGGTTGTTAATTGGAAATTTCTACAAAGCTATGCTTTAATTATAATTGAGTCAGGGCTGCACTGTTTTAAACCCACTATATTCAGTTGCCATTATTTTCTGTAATAGCATGAAAAGCTAGGTCTGTTTCCTTTCAAAACGTTGGGCTTTGAAGAGCCTGAGGTTGAATTAGATTAATTTTAAAGGCTCTGCTGCCACAAGGTTTTTTTTTTTTTTTTCCCAAGCTAATGGAGCGCACTGTTGTCACAGGAGAACCGGATGTGAATTGTTGCAATGTACATAGCTTATGTTTGTAAGTGGTCAGAAATGTATATTGCATACAAGATGATTATTTATTTTAAACTATGCAAATGATTTCAGTAGATCTTCCTAGGTAAAATCGGATCATATTTTGCGCTTATATTTAGTCGGCTGGAATGTACTAGAGAAATATTTGCACACTTAAAAAAAGTATGGACATTATAAGCTTGTTCACTCGAATTCCTAAAATTACACGATGCACGTCGGTATTTTTACTGTTGTCATCCAGACAAGAAAACTGCAGAATGTAGTGTAATTTAAATTAGCGGGGGTTGTTTCTGCCATCACTAGCTATGTTTATCTCCACAAAATTTCACAATCAAATTAAAATGTATTCGGATTAACCAATCGGATTGTACCACTTATATGGACACACAATTAATCAATCCGATCATAATGTGCGTGTATATGTAAGGCAGTAAGTAAACTTTATTTATATTGCACTTTTTACAGATAAAAATCACAACATGCTTTACAGAGGGTAATAAATACCAAATAGAAATATCACAAGAACAGTTTACAAGGACAACATAAAAAAAAAAAACATGCATTTAAGTAAACGCTTGTCTAAATAAAAGTGTCTTCAGCTGCTTTTTAAAGGATTCAACAAAGTCGGCCACACGGAGAGACAGTGACCGGGCATTCCACAGTCTTGTTTATATCACGCTATTTTATTCTGATCGACCCTTTATTACGATCACTTTATTCCATGTAAACATAGCTAATGAAAAAATAAGTAAAAACTTATACAGTATATTCTAAACGGTTTTAAACAATAAAACTTTATAATGGACATTTTTCCCTAACAGAACAATGCTGGACATTTAGGTGAAGAACCTCAGTCCACTTCTGCAGCACAACTAGCCTCTGTTAGCAGGAAAACCTCATGACTTAAAATAAAAACAGTAGACATGCAATTGAAATGAAAATATCTTTATGTCAACAACGCTCCCTGTGAAACAGCTGTACAAGGAAACAGAAACATGTTATCAAAGAGTAAAAATTGAGCTGCAGAATACACAACTTGATGGATGAGGTGCTGACAGAGGTGGATGGTTTTATCTGAACAAAATATTAACAACTATTGTATTTTCACGTGCAGGCAATAAAGAACATTTAATGAAATGAAATGTCTTTAGTTGGGAAGTGATTGGTAAATCAGCCTGTCCAGGCTCAGCAAATAGGACTGACAGGTCAACCTTTTAGCTAAAACAGCTGAAAAAGCTCAAATATACAGGATTGTTTTGAGTTATTTCACAATTTTGTGTTTTGATACATAATTCTATATATGTTAGGGTCATAGTTTTGATGTCTTAGCTATGTATCTGTAATGTATAAACTCAAAATAAGGAAAAGCCATTGAATGACAAAGGTGAGTCTAAGCTTTTGACTGGTAGTGTATATGTTTTTCTTGTTTGTTTTTCTAATGTTTATCACACTTCTGTTCTTTTAGGTCGAAATGAGCTGATAGCCAGATACATCAAGCTTCGGACTGGAAAGACAAGGACCCGAAAGCAGGTAAGACAAGTGACCAGGCGCTCCTCTTGAAAAGCCACATCACTGAAGCAAACAAGAAAGTCAAACAAAGTTTAGTCGGCAGACAGACGGGCTCCATCAGGGTTCTCTGATCAGGATGTTTAGATCCTGTCACAGCTCGCTGAAAGTGCAAATTTGCTGATACTGATCAACAATAACATGAAAATCAGCCTTTAGATTAGTGATTATTTGCTGATTTTATTTTCACTCTAACAACATTGTAGATATTAAACTGAGACATGAGAGTCTCATTCTTTCTGAGTTAATTTATTGTGATCTTAATACTGTCTTTAACCAGAGCATTTTAGTGATTAGTGACTGGGAACAGTTTATAGCTTAAAAGTAGTTTCAAGCTATAAACTAGCATTCTAAATAAAAACTAAATCAAGTGAATTACACTTAAATTATTCAAATTAAGAAATTTCCCAGTGGGCTACTATTTGACCCTTTTGGTAATTTTACCTCAACCAAAGGGGGAATAATGTTTTATTAATCACACATCATTCAGTATATTTTCAAAACCTACTACAGTGATGGCTGTTATCTATTCATATACCGTTTTTATCTGTTTAGTCTTAGGGGGGTTTGTGGAGTTTCATGTCTGCATTTAAGTCCAAAATTGTTAATAGTATTCATTATTCTGATTCAACCAAGAATGTTTCTAATAGGAAAAGAGACTGGCATCTCTCAAAAGATGATAAAAGAATATAAAATGATTATTTTATAAAACATCCACAGCTTGTAGCAAACTGATCAGTAATCAGGGAAGAAATCTTTATTGGGATAAAGGCAAGCAAACCCTTCCTGTAATTGTTGACTAGCTAAATGCATGTTTCCACTGCTTTGACTATTTATTCAGGTCTTTGAAGTTAGGGGGCCTCCTTGCCGCCTAATCCTTAACTCATTCAGATTCAAGTTGGGACCCCTGCCAGGGCACTCCAAAACATTAATACTGCTTTCAGTCAGAAGAAACATGTTAAAATGACAAGATTACTTGTATTACTTGATTATATGTTAACTCTATGCAGAAAGACCCCAGGTCAGGATTCAGATCCAGGACCTTTTTGGTAAAAGACAATAGACTCGTAATAATGGCACCCCTATGCAACCTGATGTATAATATTACAAATATTGATTTATTGTACAGGAAAATGGTTTAAGAGTTTATAGATTATTTTGTCTGTTCCCACAACTATTCTGTATTGGTTTTATTCTAACGTTTATTGTTATTTATTAGATCCACATCTTTTTAAAGGAAATTGCGAATATCTCAACTCACAAAAGCAAATTAGAAGCACTGTGCTTTCTTTCTCTCTGTCTGTCTTTTATATTCTAAACTGGGACATGTTTCATCACATGAAACAACCCTAGATACTCAGCAGACTTTCCTTTTACTGTCTAATAAACAATAAGAGAAGCACTGTTGGGTACATTATCTTTGTGCCATCATTCAAACTTAATCAGGTGTGTTTAAAAAGCGTCTCACTCGACTGGGATCTTTCGGCTCAGTGTAGATCTGACCTGTGGTTTTCCTAAATAAGAAAGCAAATATATTCCATTTTTATATCTATATATAAACATCTTTCAAGATGAATGATTACATAATGCTTCACAATAAAAGAATTAAAAAAATGTATAAACATTAAATTAAAAGGTGGTTGGAAGATTAAGTAGATAATTAAAAACAATGATATAAATATCATTCAATAAAATTATTTAAAAAGTTCTTAATTAAAAGCACAACTCCTGACTCATTGATCAGTTGTATTTTAGTATATTTTACTTATTCATGTACATACTCCAGCTCTGACATGTTTCAAAGATTCAGATAGTCTTTCCGTTCTTAAAGGTATATAGCCATGTTATATGCTTATACCAAAAAGACCAAAATCCAGTTGATAATGGTAAAATAAGGCTATATACTGCAAGCATCTGTCCAGATAGTGTTTTGATTGTCCTTTTGAGCCTAAAAATAACCACCTCATCAGGCGCATTGAGCAGATATAAACAAATGTTATCATCTACCTTCAGTACCGCAGAACTATCAGTTAATTATTAATTAAATATTAATTAAATAAACCGTTCTACAGCAAGTCTCAAACATGCCCAGTGTCGTACTTCCGTTGTTATTATAATAAACACAAAGGGCTCTATTTACTAACAAACTGAGCAAAAACAAAGTGTAAAGGCCAAAATAACAACTTAATTCAACAGCAGGACGTGGTAATATTTCATAAAAACTTTGTATGCAGCCAGTGTGAGTTACTGACATTTAAAATAAAAAAAAGGCAAATAACGTGGCTATGCACCTTTAAGATGCGTTCACAACAAACGTGAACAAAGCAAATGATTTACACTTTATCCTTATGTAAAGGTGGGATCAGGAGCGAATTAACGGTCGGCGATGCGAGCAACGTATTTTGAGCGATACAAATGGCGCGAATTGGGCAAACAAAGCCAAGTGAATCTGTGAATAGGCACGATGGACACACAAATAGGGCGAAGTGAAATTTCGCTCCTGTTCAGCAATCTGAACTTTCTGTCAGTTCCATCCCTTTATTTAAGCAGGACATTTTTTTAGATGTTAAATATTTAGACAGTAAGAATAGGCTATATTTCTATTGATATACTGCGATTTAAATCTGTTGATTTACTGCGCTCTGCAACGGGGATATAGCGTATGTAGTTTGTGTCCCGGAGGGTGATCCACCCCCCCAATGTGGGACACCAAGTCCTGGGTGTTGGACAGACAGAAGTACCACTGGAAATGTCATCCAGACTCAACTACTGGAGCAGGTGGCGGTACCAAATTGGGTGTGTCTCTGGAGGATCTGGTGGACGGGGACGCCAACGCCATTGTTTGACTTTTCACGTTACATACATCACTCGCGTGTTGAGGTGAAGTGAGCTGGATAAAATTTTGCCACCTTGTCCGCACCTGGTCTGCATGAATTGTTTGCGAGAGAGAGGCGAAATGTGAATAGGCAATAAACGTGAAATATGTACCTTGTTCTCATTCGGTGTGAGCGTACCTTTAGAGATTCCACTTTCAATCAACACAATTCTGGAATTTTCTGTGAATAATTGTCTAACATAATTAGCAGATGTCGATGAATAATATTTAACATTATTTAACAGCAATTATTTTCCTTATTTCATGTAATATAGGAATTATGCTAAGAAATACATAAAGAGGATTAAAACGACCTATTGGAATTTTCATAATGATGACAATTATCAAAGCACAATGACATTTCCATTAAACCATGGAAACCCGTCTATGATTATCTCAATGAAGTGATAAACAAGGTGGTGTCTGCAGTGCAGCTCGATCACTGAATGTGTATTGATCAGTCTGGACCAGAAAGGCTGCATGGTTTCACAGAATTAGGCTCGAAGACAGTTGTTTACACACAGCTATACCAAGAAACACATCTTTTCCTGTGGTTCGATTGGATATCATACACAATCCCATTACATGCTTTATTTTAAATAAGTCTGTAGTCAAGTGTATGACTTGTTCTGAACACAGTGCAGTAAATAAATGAGTTGTACAGGCCAGTCATATGTAGTTTTCATCTTTAAGTTTCTCCAAGACTTTTTAATGAATATTTGTTGGAAAACAAGCTGATGCTGCAACAATAATCTAATTATTGAAGTACATTTAAAATCTTTAAATAAGCTAAAACCCAAACATGGATGATCTCAAATGCTTAGTAACCAGATAATTGTTACAGTCATTGTTCAGATGCTAAACTAAGGTAGGTATATCTTGATATTTGAATAAAGTGTATGCATATTTTTAGATTATTCAGCTGAATATTCAGCACCTGCTGATGCCTTTCTGTTGAATCCCTTTACCCCTGTTACACTATTCAACTTAAGTTGTGGGATTGGAGTCAACACAACCCACCTCTCAAAGCTCCCATTAACGCACATTACTTTTTAATTAAAGTGCTTCTACACTGTCTCATCTATGAGTACAGGATCATTTCGGACTGCGTGAGCAGCTGAGGTAAACTTGGCTGGAGAAAGGCCTCGCCTCGGCACCAGCAAGATACTAGACCAGCCGATTTTCATTCAGCACACATTGGATCACATCTGTGCGCCGTTAATGTGTGCAAAAGGAGCCTGCATCTTCCCTAATCAGCTCACTTAAGTCACGACAACACACTGTACATCGCCTTTATTGGTTGTTAGCTTGGTGTGTGGTCTCAAAATGCTTGCTTATGCTCCTTGAAGTGTCTTTAAACAAAGAATCTGTGATCCACTTTGAAACCTTTTTTTGGGGGTTTTTCTTGTTTTTTTATTGTACCTTTTCTCTTGTTTTCCAATGGAGGTGTCTAGTCACATACAGGTCTTAGCAAGAAAGAAAGTTCGAGAAATCCAAGCTGCCATTAAGGTACGTCTGGCTTTGCCCAGTTGCAGGGGGCTTTTCATTGCCATGGTTACAGGCTCTTCCTTTGTTTTCCTCCCCTCCCCTACCCCGCAGGTGTCTAGTCACATTCAGGTTCTTGCCAGAAGAAAATCTCGTGAGTTTCATTCCAAGCTAAAGGTATGCGCTTCTCTGCTTTTGGGCTTGTTGGTTGCTGTGCATCTTAAACTTCCTGTTCCTGTGGTGACAGAGTGAATGCCTGGTCCTCTGGCTGCCTCTAATCACTGACTCTCTGCTGACCATTACCCGTTTGGCCTCTTCTAACGGCCCTTCGGCTTCTAACTCATCCTCTCACCTGCTCATGCTTTCACTGTCCGCTCTGTGGGGGTTTTATGTGTTCATTTCTCTTTAAAGGCCATTGCTTCAGCGGCAGCTGCACATGAATTAAAATTTGTCAAACAATAATTGCATTAGATTAACTTAACATAACTATCATTATCATATTAGAAACACAAATGTAAACCAAGTTTTAAGATTTGTGCAGGGTTAAAAATTACCAAAATGTCTATGCACAAAATCTAATATGCTTAAGGTGAAAAGTATTAGACATTTAGTTCCAAGGTAAAAACTTTTAAACTTTCAGTCAGGCTGTCGCAAAGCTTTAAACTCATACAGAGTGTTTTCTCTCGTCGGATCAAAACCAGATGAATGCTCCCCCTTTTTCACCTGTTGCTGCAAGCTGTAAGTCAGCTGTGTTTGACGTCCAAATGAAGGGAACGTTTGGGAACTCTTAAAAAAGAAAAAAAGAAATTGACAGCCATGACATTTTTCTGCTAATGGAAAATACAGCCAGTTGTGATTTTGTTGCTGGAGAAGTGCCACGAACACGATCACTTTAAGCTAAACTTAAACTGGCAACAGTCTGTGAGGGTTACCATGTCCCTAAACAAACAGCCTTTTGGAGGCTAGCTACCACAGCATAAAACACAGGGAATTAACAAGGTTATATCAATTTCTACAGATTGCGATTCAAAACACTGGTTTGGACTCCACGCTATCAGGAAACGATGTGATAAACAGACCAATGTCATGGCAACTATATCACTTATGATAAGTAAACAAATACTTAACTAAACAGTGTTAATGTCTCTCTGCTTTGAGTTCTTGCTGTAACCCTAGCATTCAAGACAAATAGACGATCCAGCTACTTGGAAAAAAATAAATACATTCATTATTTCATCTGGGCAACATGGTTGATTAAAGCTGCATCTGCCCACATTTTTGTTCTGTAATTAAACAGCTTAGTTGTAGGTTCTTAACGACTTTACCAAAATGTCCCAGTCTTCTCCTAAAACATTTTCTTCAGGGTAACAAAACAGGCATTTGCCAAAATATTACTGCCATGATGATTATTCAATTAGCTATTAGTGATATTGTGATAAGGATACATTTGGGATCATATTGTGCAGCCTTATGACATGTATTACATCAACAACCCATTATAATTAAAATAAGGAGATGAAATAGCTGACAACTTAAGAGTATAAATACATGTTGTTGTTTTTTAAAATAGCATTACTACTAATAATAATAATCAATATTTTTAAGTATTTTTATTATTTTCGGACCAGGAGTTGTTTTTGTGTGTCTTTAGTTTAAAAAAAAAACTTGTTACGTGTTATATTTGATTAAAAATCTTAATTTTAATACAATTGTCATAATGCAAATATCAAATATGCACAACATCTTAGAAGTATTGTAAGAGTTGCTTTAAAAAGTATTTTAAAGATATTCTTCATGACATCTTTAGATGATTTAGGTATACTGGCTTAAAAAACAAAACCCTATATACATTTATATTTCATATAAACAAACAAAACATGCCCTGCTGATTACCAGTGAGAAAGACTAAACATCTTTCATTATTTTACACTTTAGCATACAGATACATGCAGCTGTGGCTTTAATTGAAAAAGGAATTTTGGTTCATGACTCTTCCTTTTATTTAAAAACAATAAAAATAAAAATATTTCTTTAAATTAATTCAGTGAAATGACTGACCAAAAGAGACAAGTGTTTGTTCAAGTACACTTATTTTAATGGGTTTGGGTCTTAATACAATTATGGAACCGTTTAAGGTTCAAATTATTAATCTAAATGTGTTTAGTGAACGTGTTGTGAAGCATGCTGGCATTGGCTGTGGGTGAGTGGCTGAGCGCTGACTCTCTGCAGAAAACTGCCTGCCTACATTTCTTACCAAGCCGAGTTCATCAAAAAATGCCGGGGCTCAGAAAGGAAATGTATGTTTAACAATAAAACGAAGAAGACCTCAGTTCTCTACTTCCTTTGAAAGAGTAACCAAACCTTTTTCTGTCGGCGTCTCATTGATGCACATTCAGAGCGGAGAATGGCTGTGAAGCACCTTCTTTCTGAAATGCCCGTTTTTATTTGTTCTTGTCCTTTTTTGTCCCCGATCTGTTGATAACTCCAGGTTCTCACAATGCCATGGCTGTCTGCTGCTTTCCTTTCTCTCAGCACAGATGTCATCGTTTCAGAGCCTTCTTGTCAGTTATTTCAGAAATTCTGAAATCTGTTAAAGTCACGAAGGAAGGCTTTTCAGAAAAGCCGGTTAAAGTGGGAGAGGTGCAAGTACCGTAATGGTGAATAATACTGACCTGTATTTAATGTGTATATAATATCACATAGCACTCTACCCGTGTGCAATGTCTGCTTTTTTCTTGGAACTGTACATTTTGACTTTCACACTTTGCTCCTCTCCCAGTATTCAAAACGAATTAATGACCCTTCATTAATCTGTGTGTGTGTGTGTATGTGTGTGTGCCGTGAGAGTCACTCGCCACATCAGTGGCTGGCCTTTCAGGGACTCAGGCGGCCGTATGAAGAAAAACAGACAGCTTTTGTATGAATCCCTGTCTTTTCTCATTTAAAGCAAATTAGAGTTCAGCGACAAAGAGAAATCCAAGTGTGCCCTTCATTTAGGCAGCACGAAAAACCTGCTGCCTCTGCTCTTTTCTGTTGCATTTCAGTAAAATTACAGTCATTAAGTTACTGCTCTGTTTTGTCTTGAGTGATGACTGCTGATCAGGAAATTATAGAGCAAGACTTTAACCACAAAGCCTAAGGCTAATTTGTAAATACAACTTTCATTATCCTTTTGTTCCTAAGTGTTCCTGACACTTGCGTGCATGCTTGCACACTTGATGTCCTGTAGTTGAAATGACATGATTTTTAACTCAGGTTGGACATTTTTTTATGCATACCTGAAACTTAAAATTACCCACATTAGTTTGACTATCTGCTCACAATAAAACCTTTTTATTTTTTTCATTTAGGTTACGAGTATGGTGAGTATTTTTTTTCAGTTTTGGGATGCGGTTTCTGCTTTTTTTTTCCCTTTTCTTTTTTTTTTTTTAAATGCTGCTTTGTGTGCTGCTGCAATTTTTGTATCTGTGCTGCAGCCATAGTGACACATTAGCTTCTGCACAGTTCTCTGTTTTTGCTGGTGCCCCTGTGTGTCATCCCTCTGCTACACCGACATCCACTGCCAGCATGCCTACCTGAAGCTTCTGCCACCGATAGGTCTGCATGGGCTTTCCACACTGCCAACATGCGCATGCTGCTGCAGCATACATCTTTAAATATGGTAGAAATACTTTGAAAGTTGGTTTGGTCTAATGTTCACATTTAGGAAGCATTAAGTCTACCTTGATTACTCCCAAACCTATTGAGCAAAGATGAAACCAAAGGAGCAAACTTGAGTCGCTTGTACTTAATAATCTGAGTGAAGTGGAGTTGACAACCTTCAGGTTTACTTCGGAAATTCTTTCAGATGTTTATATGTGATGAGTTTTGACATGCAGACAAATGTAACCTTGAGATGAGTGCTTCTGAATGAGCATTTTAAAAGTATTTCTTCTGGAAGACAAGTCATCAAGTAAACTAAAATTTCACTGCATACCACTGCCTGCTGTCGCATATTGGAATTCGGAGGCTATTGTTTAGCGAATATCTTAAAAAAAAAAACAAATCTGTCCTTAGCATGGCAATGCTGTTGGTGCTTCTTTTGATGTGCTTGCTGTTTACTGCTGTTTGAGAGGTCAGTGGCGCTTTCAGTGTGCAGTTTAGACCCTGGTTGTTACTACCTCAGCAACATACCCCCCCCCCCCCCCCCCCCCCCCCAATCCCCCCGCTCTCTCTTCTGTGTGAGTGCTAAGCCTTTTGTGACTGCCATTAAAGGACCAAGCCGTGAAGGACAAAGCCCTCCAGAGCATGGCCTCCATGTCCTCGGCTCAGATCGTCTCTGCCACAGCAATTCACAACAAACTCGGCCTGCCAGGCATCCCCCGGCCTGCCTTCCCAGGAGCAGGGGTAAGAACCTCACCGGCACCCGTTTATTGATCCATTCTGTCCCACTTCACCCGGGGCAGGAGCGGGGCCAAGCGCACCAAGGGCCGAGCCAAATCACATTACACACCAGCGCTTTGCAACAACTGTCCCAATCTGATAAACATATGATCAGAAGGAGTGGTAGTCGAGATAACTCCAATCAATAAAGATTAGGAGCCTTTTTGATGTGGCATCAAACAGAGGCTCACAGTCGGACCTACTTTCATGATTTATGTTTTCTTATTCTCTAGTTATGGCAGGGTATGATATCCGCTGGACAGCCGGGATCCTCACAAGAGTAAGTGACCAAAAAGAGTGTAAAAAAAAAAAAAAAAGAAAGAAAGTTCAATCTATGGCAATGTATTTTATGTCTCCATAAAGCGTTTTCTTCCACTAAAAACTCTGCTTTTCTGTTTCAGTATTAAGCCTTTCACCCAGCAACCGTATCCCATCCAGCCAGCAGACACTACAGCCATTTCAAGTGAGAATCAGCTTAATAAATTCTGGTCATACGTCATTTTCCAGCCCGTAGTACGACGATTTGGTCCTAGTAGGAACAGCACCTTCCTGACTTAAGTTTTCACTGCAAGGGAAGAAGAACATAGATGTCGTATTGCTTTAAACTGGTTGCTTTTAATGTAGAAAGGTTTGAAAATCTTTTGCAAGCAATAAACCCCGACAATGCACTACAGGTCTCAGCTTCTCTCAACAAAATAAAATGATCCGTCCGTAAATCTACACTGGTGTTAAATAAATATATTATGAGGGATTAAGCGGTTCGGAAAATGGATGGATGGATGGATGGATGGATGGATGGATGGATGGATATAATATGTTGTGGCTTTACTTGTGAAGTGTTATTTTCATTTATTTTCACCCCTTTGCAAATATGTGTAAAAAGTCATAAAAGAAATGCATATTTTGTCACAGTAGCACAATTTCCCACCTTGTTTTTAGAAAAACACAATCTACACTGACTGAATTTATTATCTCCTGTTTTAGGTTGATCAAAGCATTCAGGGAACTTTTAATTGCTATTCCATGATTTCCTTTTCCCCCCATTTGGTATAAATACAAGGTGACATAAAAGTCAATCTCTATTTACAAAAAAGGTACTTTCCTAAACTTCACCGTATGAGCAATATTTTACAAATTTAAAAATGATGTAAAGTAAAGATGAACACATGAAAAATCAAAATTAGAGGATTGAACTCTGTCTCACTCTTTGGCTTGTCCCCAATTAAATTGAAAAGTTTCCTCTGGAGTTTCTCAGTTATTGGTTTAAAACTGAAAGATCTAGTGAACTTGCACTGAAAATATAGGCTAGATTTTATACTTAAAACCTTTATTCCTATCAAACGAAACAAATTATCTACAATGCAGCTCCAAGTTATGATGATCTGTTTTCAGGTAAAAAATTAGGCTCCCTCTCTGTGTCTTTTTCAGGTTATGAACCGGCCGCCCCTCCGACTCCCACGGCTCCAGCATGGCAGGGTCGCTCCATCGGCACATCCAAACTCCGACTGGTGGAGTTCTCCGCCTTCTTAGAGCAACAGAGAGACCCAGACTCGGTGAGGAGAGCCATATACCTAGACAGTCGTCTCATGGTTTTCATTTCCAACTCTTACCAGCTGGCAGCTACCTTCGCTGTGTGAATGCAGAAAAAATATTTTCCCAGACAAATATTCTGCTGAGTGGAGGCCAGAGCAAGCTGAGTGGGGTGAAGTCTGTTCTGCAGCAAGGATTTTGGATCAATCTGCTTCTTTAAAGGCAGCCTTAATTTATATACAACACTAGGATTCACCATTGTTAGCTGGATCTTGTGTCTTGTTTGCTTTCAGTCATTCATCTTACATAAAGCTCAGGAATTTGAAATGCTTAAATTCCCCTAAATGCTGCATGTCACAAAGGCTAATTTAAATTTAGTGGCAAAACATGACATAACAACTTAGTCTTGGTTTGCTTTTTCTCTTTATCTGCATTTGGGTATGTGCAGTTTAGCCCTAACATAACTTCATGCAAACAGGAAAGGACATTTAAAGGCATACTATGCAACATTTTTCAGTTAATTAATGTGTTCCATACCGCTTTGGATGATTAAATGAGTAATTTCAGGTCAAACAAAGGTTTTCTCGGCCGCCCTGGTGGTCTGTGGGGGAAATACCGTACTTGCAATTGCAAGAGCTCTCGGCCCGCTCCCACAGACTCAGAAGTCTCGTGCAAGACCGTGAGAGTCGGTCTTGCTTTACAGCGAGAACTCCATGTGTTTTTGCCCTGCCATTCCCTATATGCACACGCGCAAGCAACAACAAAGAACCGCGTGTTAACGTCAAATAAACATGCAAGCATATCAAGTTTTCTTTTTAATTATTATTATTTTATTTTATTTTATTTTTTTATCGAATTTTTTTTATGTTGGCGAGGTGGTAGCGTGAAGATAGCGCTGCGGGAAACCCTAATGTTCATACTTTCACTGTGTTAGTCATTGTTTGTACTGCCGTTTTTTCGACTTTTCGTTGCGTTCGTCTGTCTGCTAAGCTCAAAACAACCGTGCCTGGCTTGACGGAGAAACCAGAACAGCTGAGCATCTTTACGACAGTGCACTTTTACTTTCGCCCACTGGGGGGAGCCTCGCTGGAAAATCAACCCCGGTTGCATAGTATACCTTTAAGTTGAAGGATTTGGAAAATAAGTAATACTGTTTCAGATAAAAGGTCTACATGAAATATACTGCCATTTATCCAACATAATTTCTGTTAACCTGACTGTGGAATATTTTTTAGTCAGCAAATGTCTCATCTACAACTACCAGAGGGTGGGATAATAATAATTCACTGTTTAGTTTTGACTAGATTGGGGCCTGATAGAGATTAATTTTTGTTTTAGTCTGTGGATTCCATACTTTGACAAAACTTTGAAACATTTGGCATGCCCAGCTTTACTTTGAGCAAATAAGTGAATCTGCACATTTTTGCCATAAATGGAGCAGGACCTAGTTACCTCATTCGAGGGTCATAAATATAATCTGTTTAAATCCCATAATTTAAATAAAACATGATATTACACGGGGTTATTTCTTATCTCACGGAGTTACCAGTCTAAAGCTTAATATTTACTGGTTAATTTAGGCATTGGTCAGGGTATTTGCAGTGCTGTGATTAAAAACATTTTGTGTTGATTCCTTTCAAAAAATATTCTCTGGATGTCCAACACAAAACTGGAATTTATCTGAAAGTCTTTGCCCTGTTACATTTATCATAAAACTAACATTTCAAAGAAAATAGCACCATACCTGTGATGGTCTGGGACTGCTTTACTGCTGCTTTACTGCTTAAGGACTTAAGATGACTTGCTATAATGTAGGGAACCATGGACTGTGCCTATCACTAGAAAATCCTGAAGGAGAATGCCTGGCCAGCAACATGGGACTTTAAGCTCAAGCACGCTTGGATTATTCAGTGCAATAATGATCCAAATGCACCAGGAAGTCTACCTCTGAGTAGTAAAAAACGAAAATTAAGGTTTTAGGGCTGTCTGGTCTTAATACCTGATTTTAATGCTGTGACATAAACAGGCCTTTAATGTTTATGCCCTCCAGTGTGGCTAAATTAAAACAATTTTGTAAAAGGGTCAAAAAATGTCCACGGTGACGTACATGTCTAGTTGCAAGTTATTGCAAAAGCCCGATGGCATTGATGACTACCAAGAATGGCACAACCACTTGTTAGGTTTAGGGTGAAATTACTTTTTTCTGCTAGGGCCAGGTTGGGCTGGAAAACTTTTTTTTTTACCTTTTGGAAACTGCAGTTTTTATTTATTTATGTTCTTTTCAGCTGATGTGAAATATTTAACTGTGACAAAAAAAGCAAAAACAGAAGATGTCTGTAAGGTGTACATAGATTTCAAAGCACCATAGGGAGGCGAGACGTATGCATTTGTTTAGACCAAGTATGATATCAACGTAAATATATTTAATGTCTTTCAAATAAAAATTGGTTTAAATATGAATCATCTGCTCTTCCAGTACAACAAGCACCTGTTTGTACACATCGGACAGACAAACCATTCCTACAGCGACGCCTTACTGGAGTCGGTGGACATTCGTCAGATTTATGATAAGTTTCCAGAAAAGAAAGGAGGACTGAAGGAGTTGTATGGAAAAGGACCTCAGAATTCCTTTTTTCTCATCAAATTTTGGGTAAGTATGAAAATACAATCCACCCATTGTCACGGATATTAAATCTAATTTATAATCATAGAATTCTGACTAATATAAAAAAAAACAGGATCTTGTTCTGTATTACTGTGTTCAAGTTTTTATTTGGTGATTTGGAGTAATCAGGCTGCACAGAGAAGATTGCTCCCTTAATGTTTGCAGAATGCACTGCGCTATATTTGGACATGCATAGCAGGAGAGCCTTTTGATCAAAGCACTCGCTAATTCAGTGTAATATCTCCTAACAATGGAGTGACCTGGTTGCACTCCTAATGGCTGTTTAAACATTGTATGTATTTCCTCCCTGATGCAAAATGCTAACAAGCGGCAGCCAACAAAGTAGCCCCCGTATGCACTTGGACTAAGTCCCCTCGAATTCCTTTTGAAGTGACCGGCGAATCTGAATTTCAAATGAACGACAGAATCTGCAAAATAATGAACGTGTAACTGCTTTGCTTAATGAAGGAGGAGAATGTTGTTGGGAGAATGTCTCCTCTTTTTGTGCCCGTAATGAACAGGATGTTCGAGGCACAGAAAGGCTGCCCTCCAGGAGCGACCCATTCATCCTCAGAAATCAGTCTCCTAATGTAACTTCATTTAGTCCTTGTTAGTGGTTTTCTTCCTCAGGATGGGTGCATTTACGAGTTTATGCTAATATGACTCGAAAAGTTTAAATTCAGTGTATATTAATAATGCCAGCAGATCTGTGTGCAGTATCTGATTTGGGCTTTTGTTTATGGAAAGTGTTTTTCGCCAGTTTTCTTTTCAGCAAATTCAAATACTGATGTTGTATAGAAGAATATGTGCATGGTATATAATATAAATGTCAATGTTATGTACAAAGTGAGAGACGCTCGTAAAGATGAGAAACCTGCAGATAGGTAACAAATACAGAACCCTTCAGATTTATTGACACTCCTGGTAAAACTGTGTAAAAACAATTAGAATGTATCAATATATTGATATCGGCTTCACTTTAAAGAACATTTCTCACAGTGACTTTCAGAGATTTTTTTGTTTCTTCTACTATCTTGTGTTCAATTTTGCCACAGCTTCAGTTATTTTACACTTTATAATTATTGTTGTAACTGTAACTGTAAGTCAGCAAATGACCAGAACACTTTCTTCTGGTCATTTGCTGACCTGAAGGACATGTTCTCCTGTCTCTCCCATTTTGAAGAGTGACCAAAAGAAATAGGTCTATGTGAACTGTCATATTTTAGTATGCCATGAACAGATGGTCATGGCATACTAACTTCAGAGAAACATCAACTTATATATATATATATATATATATATATATATATATATATATATATATATATATATATATATATATATATATATATATATATATATATATATATATATATATATATATATATATATACACAAAATATACATTAGTGTTTTGCAAAAGTATTTACACCCATGGCTTTTTACCTATTTTGTTCCATTCCAGCTTGTAATTACATGTGATCGATCTGCACAAAATTGTTTAAACTGGTGAAATGAAATGAGAAGAATATATATAAACCAATAAAAAAATAAAACCTGAAAATTGGCACGTACCACAGCCTTTGCTACGAAGTCCGCAAAAAGTGCTGATGCGACCTGGGGGGTGGGCATGAAATAATACCCAAAACTTTGATGTTTCCCCTGGAGCACCATCAAATTCACCATCTTCAAATGGAAAACAGCTTATACCACAACAAAGCTGCCAAGAGAGGGCCCTCCACCAGACCTCACAGACTGGGCCAAGGAGGGCATTTATCAGAGAGGCAGCACAGAGACCAAAGGTAACCCTGGGGAGCTGCAGAGCTCCACAGCAGAGACTGGAGGATCTGTCAATAGGACCACAATCAGCCGTACACTCCGTAGAGATGGGCTTTATGGAAGAGTGGCCAGAAAAAAGGCTCTACTTAGTGGTAAAAAATAAGAAGGCATGTTTTGAGTTTGCTAAAAGGCACGTGGGCGACTCACTTATTGCATGAAGGTGCTCTGGTCAAATTAGACTAACATTGAACTTTACGAAATGTTTGGCACAAACCCAACACATCCCATCACCCCAGGAACTCCATTCCCACAGTGAAACAGACAAGACCTCAATCCTATTGGGAGATCTGTGGTTAGACTTGAAGATCGCTGTTCACAAGTGGAAACCATCCAACATGAAGGAGACGGGGCAGTTTTGCCTTGAGGAATGAGCAAAGGTCCCAGTGGCAAGATGCGACGAGCTCATAGAGGCTGACCCGAAGCCACTTGCAGCTGTAGCTGCTGCAAAAGGTGGCTCTACAAAGACTGACGTTAAGGAGGCTAACACACTGAAGTTAATTTTTATGTATTGTTGTTTGCTTCCCAATAAATAAATAAAAAGCTTCAAAGTTGTAGGCATGTTCTTTAAATAAAAGGGTGCAAACTCTCAATTCAATTGAATCAAATTCAGTTTTATTCATGTAGTGCCAATTCACAACACGTCATCTCAAACATCCATTGCTGTTCCTGGTTGTGAGGCAACAAAACATTAAAAATGGCAATAGGGGGGAATACATTTGCAGGCCAGTGTATTTGTAGTAAAAATTAGAACCATTCACTGGTGACTCTGATAAAAAATGATTTCATAATCTGAATATTAATAATGACATTTTAATCCTGAGGTTTTCTAAAAAAAAAAAAAATTGTACTACCGTAATTGAAAAAACAATTTAAGACTTTTACACTTTTCAATAATTTCTTTGGTAATGTGTCATATTCTTCACATTTTGGGAGTCAAAGCCCCAAACATCAACTTTACTTTTCAAACATGAAGAAAATATGACTTTTTTGATGATGCTCTTTCTTAAGTTAATGTTTGGTAGCATGCCTGCTCTATAAATCATAAAAGTGTATATTCCATTTAGAGTTTGTGAAATGCTTTCATTTTGTCAAACCACCAAATCTTTTCAGTCCTGGACTTCAGCTCAGGTTCTGTGGCGCTATCGGGAGTGTTCGGTATTTCACTACCTTCGGGATCTGAGGGTCAGTCAGGGCAGGGTCAGTTGTAGAGATTTCTGCCTTCTTAAAACATGGAATGGCAGCCAGTGAGTTTGCATGTCCACATGTTTTCTCCAGGTTTCTCCAGAAACATGCGTTGTCCAAGAATGGACAGTGGCGCAGGAGCTAGGGAGTTTTTGTCCTGCAATTGGTGGGTTACCAGTTTGATCCCCTGCTCCGACTGTCTCAGTCGTTGTGTCCTTGGGCAAGACACTTCACCCAAATCGCCTGCTGGCGGTGGTCAGAGGGCCTAGTGGTGCCTCCGTCAGTCTGCCCCAGGGCAGCTGTGGTTACTAACATAGCTCACCACCGTCAGGGTGTGAAGCGCTTTGGGGTCATTGGACTAGTTAAAGTGCTATACAAGTACAAGCCATTTACCATTTGATAACTTGCCCTTAGGAGAAAGAACCACGTACGCACATTCTGACTGTGTCATGCATTGTCCAGGAATGGGCTGGTGACCTGTCCAGTGTCTGAATCTAAATTATATTTTTAAAACCTGCAGGTTTGGGATAACCTCTGCACAGAACGCCATATAACATACTATCAAGGAACATACTAATGACCACATCATTGTGGTTGTTGTTGTCAAATCAGTCTGTAGTTCAGTTTACATTGTAAAATGGTCTGAACTTGTTTTTCTTTCTTTTCTATTCTTTTTTTTTTTTTGTTTATGTGAATTGTTCAAATTATTATGTTCCTGCTTTGGAGCCGATTATTAATTTTCTTACATTTGGCTTCTCTCAATCAAAGCTGTAACACTTCTCTATCATACAGTGATAGATTTATTTCTTGCTCAATCTTTGATTAGTGACCACATCAAGCGAGTTTTGTTTGTCATGTTGACTCTGTACCACTTTTTGCCTCCTTTCTTTTGCAGACTATTTCTAAAAAAAATAAAAAGGTAACCCTAAATGTTTTTTCTTGATGCTATGTATTTTTTCTCCTAGGCTGACCTAAACTGCAACATTCAAGATGATACTGGGTCCTTCTATGGCGTGACCAGCCAGTATGAGAGTTCAGAGAACATGACCATAACATGCTCAACAAAGGTTTGCTCCTTCGGCAAGCAGGTCGTTGAGAAAGTAGAGGTACGGACTTCTCCTTCTGCCTCCTAGATTCAAAACAGAAACTCCAATCTTAGTTGCTGCAGTGGACGTTTTAGTCTTTCACTTTATTTGTTCATTATATATTCCAGCTCTAAATGCTCTATTCCTTTACGCAGACTGAATATGCACGGTTTGAGAACGGACGCTTCGTCTACCGGATAAGTCGGTCTCCCATGTGTGAATACATGATCAACTTCATCCACAAGCTAAAACATCTCCCTGAGAAATACATGATGAACAGCGTCCTGGAGAACTTCACCATCTTATTGGTAAGCACCTCCCTGACCCTCCCCCGGACTCTCATTCTTCCTCTTCTCTCTGTCAGGATGTGTTGTTGGGGGCTCCAGCTGTCGTCTTTGCCGCCCTGACATTCCTCTCATTCCACAGAGGATGAAACACCGTCCCTGGAGTCTCATTATCTGACAAGGAAAAGGGAGGGCAGGAACTCCTGTTATTAGCCCTCTCGTGAGGTCTTGAGTGTCATTAACCACAAAGAAATAATTAAAACAAGAAAATAATTAAAAGGCAGATGTAGATCGATATCTCCGTGCGTATGTGCAAAACAATAACCAGGGTCTCTTTTTCAGAAACATTTTATGAGTTTTCTGAAAAAGCATGACCTCATCAGGTATTAAAATTGCCATCGAACAATAATTAATCTGCCTCCCACCCTGGTAAATGCTAACAAGGTATAAGAGGCAGGAAAGATGCAGGAGTGGATAATATGTTTCACATTTTTCCAAATGCCAGGTCACCACAGGGTCCAAAGACATTACTGAAACTCAAATTGTTTAGCAGTTTCTGGCCTCGACAAATTGAATTGACTTTTTCACTCCTGATCTTCTGCTCACTCTTCTTGCTTAGTAATAGTTTCTACTTTAAATTAATTTTAAAGATATTACAATGAGGACAAAACTAAATCAGTGACAAATATAGATATCAGCGGATTTTAAAAAACTAACAAAAAACTAAAGTTGACCCATAAACCAAAGCCATCATTCTACATTTTTGTCTCTTAGATTTTGTGGGTCTCTCAGCAGGACTCTCAGCCCCAGAATGCTCCCTGGGCGTCACACAGTGGCAGCTCACTGCTCCCTAAGGGGTGTATTAGATGCAGAGGACAAATTGCATTGGGAAGTATGTTGCAATGACAAATAAAGATTATTATTATTAATTATTGTTGATGCAACTAATGGTTTCATGTTGAAACAATTTTAGAACCTAGTCCAGTGCAAAACAGAAAAAAAGCACACAAAATCCAAGACACTTTCAAAGAAAATAAAAAAAAGCTATAAAATATTGCTAAGTAGATAAAGAAGCTGATATTTTTGCAGCTCAGCTAAGTATCCTCATAATTTTATGGGAACTTTTGTGGTGGGTACATATGTCTCTGTTAGTGAAACAGCGCAGAGCCACCTAAGGGCAATAAGCAGTATTTTTTTTTTATGTGCCAGAGAAAAGTGCTTCTGTAAGATCCTTTAACAGCCACATACAAGCACTCCACATGAACCTTTAATTTCTATATTAGTATTTTTAAGCTAACATTAGTGCTCTACGGTTTGTAGAGTATGCATTATTTTACCGCTCTTATCCTCAAAAACAGTTGATACTAGAGCCACAGTGAGTGTTTGACATTTGCAATGGTTTCACAGTGGAGCTAAATTTGTCAAGACATGGCATTGTTTTAACCTAATAAGCTGAATTGTTGCATCCCTGTTGGAGATTATATTTTTTATGTTTAAATACACATGAAAACAAATACACTGAAGGATCCTTTACGGGTGGCAAGTAGAGCTTCAAAGTGCACAAAAATGTAAGCTGGACCAAAGTAACAGTATAAACAAATGATTTGAAACTACATTCAAACTTAAACAGGCTGTCCATTAGCTGATCAAACGTTTAAGACCAAATCTGCAGAGAAATGGGGATTTCGCATGATCTTCTGTCAGAGATTCCCCCTGTTTTTTTTTCCTCTTTGAACATAATTCAAAGAGGAAAGATTTTGTTTGTCCTGAATATGGATGCAGCTGGTTATTGTGTGAGGATTAAACATACAGAAAACATTCACCTGCTTCACGGATGGCTGTGAAAAAGAGGTTACATTAAACCGGAAGGTGCAATAGCCCACAGAGTGTTTCTTTAGCCGTGAACACCATTGTAAAGGCTTGAAAGCACTGTCATTGTTGGGGAAACTCCAAATTTATTAGATTGACAGAGTAATGTGTGAAGTTTTTGCAAGTGTTTCCCACCAAAACGTGACTTTTATAAGCTGGTTGCACAAACAGTGGCCAAATGGTTGGCAGGGGTAGGGTTAGGGTTAGCTACCAAAAGCAGGTTTTGGTAGCTAGTAAGAGAATCTAATATTAATATTTCAAAAAAATTGTTTGATCTGGACACAATTTTGATAAATGCAAAACAAATTCCCAAGGGAATAGTGAACACGTTTAGAAGAAGTTGGGTCATAAAACTCTTTTCTCTCCCTGATGAATAATATTTTAACCAAGTTTCTGTACTACCCTTGAAACTATAACCAGAAAGCCTTTTAACCTTTTTAGTCAGGAGTTGCTGTCACTACACACTTTGCACTATGTTGTGCCTGTCGGTTTGCATCCAGCACACACGACGCACTAACACATTTTCTGCACTCCATGTTGTTCAGTAGCAGGTATACGGTTTAGGGTACAACCTGGACGGGTCCTCAGGATCAACACAGAGAAAAATGAGACAAACAACTGCACACATTCACACAAGAGGGCAACGTAGATCCGCACGTGTGATGTGGCATGCGTGTGTGTGGATTGTGGGAGGGAGTGGGAGTACCCACGGGAAAAAAGCAACAACATTCACATTTGTTCATTGCATGACTTGGTTGAGCAGGAAGCGTGTGAACTGTGCCTTTTCTCTGCAGGTGGTGTCAAATAGGGACACCCAGGAGACCCTGCTATGTATGGCGTGCGTATTTGAGGTGTCGAACAGCGAGCACGGCGCCCAGCATCATATCTACAGACTGGTAAAGGAATGAAAGCTCTCTCTCCGTTTTATTATTATTATTATTATTTTTGTCTTCATGGACTTATCGACCCTCAAAAGAAGTGGCAGTGCCTCTGCGTTAAAGTCAGCCTCTTCCGATGCTCTTTGGTTGAGGAATGAGGTGAAGTCAGTTCGTCATGAGTTTGATGTAAGTGTTGTTTGACCGCAGCTGTGAAATACGGTACAGTTGTTTTACGTTCTAATGGGATATTTTATGGGAATTTTCATTTTCAAATATGTTTAGTCGGTTGTTCCAAAAATAATTAAGATGATTTATTTGTTATATGGAAATATGTGTGTTGTCTTTTTCTGCTTTGTCATGTAGACTAAAGGTGAAAAAAAAGAAAGAAAAAAAAAAGAAAAAACTTGCAGCCGGTGATGGTCTGTACAGGATGTTTTGTAAATCTGTGCTTCATAATTTGTCCGAATACATCATGTAGAAAAAAAAAACTTATTCCAGCAAAATAGACTTCCCAAAGAAACACAACTAATGCTAGAAATATATAAACACGGTGTTTGAAAGCGTATGCCTCTAAAAACGTGTGTACATTCCTGTTAAAGCACTCCAGCTCTCAAGCACCGACAAGAAAACACCGAAACAGCAGAACGCTGTCTAGCGTGCATACAGTGTCCCGCAAAAGTATTCATCCTCCTTGAACTTTTTGACATTTTGTATCATTAAAACAACAAACCTCAACAACATAAAGCAGTGTATAACTGTGTAGTTTAAGGAAAAAGATACTTGGTTTTAAAATTTGCCCACAATCTGAAAAGCGTGCGCCTCCTGAGTCAATACTTTGTGAACCGCCTTTCAGTGCAATGACATCTGCGAGTCTTTTAGGGAGTGGATGGAGAATATCTGTGATCGTCAATGGTCACCTCTTGCCATAGATTCTCATTAGATTTTTTGGTCTTGACTTTGACTGGGCTGTTTAGGGTTGTCGTCCTGCTGGAAGATGAAGGATGAACCTTCAGCAGGACGACAAACTGTAATCAGCACTTCTCATGAGATTCCTTCAGCAATGGCATCCTTCTTGCTGTTTTTCTATAAACGGCAGATTTGTGGATTGTTTTCTGTCGACAGATTCTCATACCTGAGCTGTGAGTCTCTGCAGCGCCTCCAGAGTTAACATGTACTTGTTGGCTGCGCCACCGATAAATGCCTGTCCGTTTAGGTCAACGGCCGTGTCTTGGCAGGTTTGCTGTTACACCGTGCTCTTTTATGCTGAAATTAAATTGCACACTTATTAAGTGAATCGTCAAGGAAATCTATTGTATTTTTTTTATTTAAGAGACTGGATTAAAAAGGGGCTGAATTACATTTTGATGAATTGCAAGAGAATGTGAAAAAGTCTAAGAATTATGAATACTTTACCAGGCACTGTATATAACCCATACCTATCCGCCAAGAATTTTTCTTCTGCCAACAAGTATTTTTTGTGTGACAATTGATAGGAGAACACCTCCCAAGACTCTGAATTGGACCCGTCTGGCCCAGAAGCACTTTGTTCTCCTCTCAGTGCTCGCCTTAGTGATGCTGCAGCTTTTAAAACCCACAGGTTAAATTATGGAGACACTACAGATCACTCTGAGTTAGCACTCCTCGGGCTCGGGGTGTAATGATTCCTGTCGAGTTCACGTGTTTCTGTTGCCCGCTTTCAATCCTAAGCCTTAAAACTAATAAAACTGTTTGCGAACTCCAAAAGATGCCATAAAAACTGTGAACTCTCATTACCTTAGACCTGTTTCGTTTGCAGTGTGTATTCAGTACAATCAGCCAAAGTGTAAGTGTACAGTGCCTTAGAATGTACCCATTACCTTTTTGTTTAGGTGGTTTTGTGAACGAAACAGGCAAACTACTCCTGTCATCTTAAATTACACTTTATCAAATCAGTACAATCCTAGAAATCCAGTTTCATTATTTTTTAAGACGCAGTACACTTATGATGGGATAGGTTTGTAAGCTAGGAGAAGGGGTTCTAATGATTTTTTTTTTTTTACCAGTGTAATACAAACACCTAACAGCTGCCTTTCCTGTTGCAAAAGACCAAAAAGAATCGGGAGAATCTCTTGTTGTGTTCTGCATGGTAGCGAGGAAGTGCCTTTTGGTTTCAAATTCCCAGCTTCAAAAAGATTAAACTGACATTTAAAAAAAAAGAAGAAAAAAATCACTTTTGCTCAACCAAAAACAGAACACAAGTGACACCAATCACCACATTGCCTTTTTTTTTAAAGGACTGAGGACTGATTGACAGCAGGAGAAATGCAGCTAATGAGTAAATCATTCTTAATTACAATATTGATCAATTAAAATAAATTAAAAAAACGTGTCTGAAGAAATGTGTTTTCCTTGCTTTAGACTTTCAGTTTTACCACCCCGCTGGCTGCAGGCAGGATGCAAAATCACTGAAGTGGTTTGTTTTGTGCACACTTGCAGGTTCAAGTGGGCGCAGAGTTTTAGAAAGACTGCAGTCTCCTTATTGTAGAGACCGCTCTCTCACACGCGAGGAATCTGTGCAAAAGAAAAAAAACACAATAACAAGCAACTGAGGTTTCCTTTAGTGATGCAGACACACTTGTGTGTCTCTAGCTTTTAGCACCTGATGGAATTTTAAAAATAAAAGTTTATTTAATAGCATTAAATCTAAAATGACACATAGGACCGTTTTCTAGTTAAACCGGGATTTGTGTCCTAACGTTCTTACAGCTGCTAATGCGGTGTGAGTGGGGGCGTCAAAGCTAATACTTACACTGAAAGGATCTTAATTACTTAAACAGTTTACTGTTTCTTACAAAGATTTTAGTCATTTGAGGAGATTTAGTCAAAGAATAAATAAATAATTACAGACAACGTCTCTGGAGGATGCAGTTAGAGTTCAGTCTTTTAGTATTTTTGCCACAGCCCTGTGGGCAGCCTGGGGCTGTAATAACCTTTGTTCATATGTTTACCCTGTGTATCTGTTCACATTTATTGATGACACTCTGTAGTGAGATGTTTTTTTTTTCTTATTGTACCTGTATACTTTGTTCTAAGATGACATTGTCTGTATACTGAGGTCCATTCCGATGGCAATGTTGTCACTGCTGCACTGCTGACATATAAACACTAAAACCGCAGGACTGATGCCTCCGATGGCACTAACGTCTGCTGGACCATTTTAAGGGAAAATGGACACACACAAAGAGCTACATTCAATCATGCTACAAACATATCAGCAGTTTAGCTCTTGTTATTTGTAATGTCCATTTTCAGACTGGGTACTGGTACCTTTCTGGATTATGATCATCTCGGATGATGATGGCTTTAAAGTGATTTTTGAAATGGCTCACATGTTCACTCACTTTGGTTCTGTGTGCAGATCTTTCTTGTTGTTTTTTCGTATAAATGTGTTTTGTATAAAAGTATATCTTAGGCTTTTCTTGGTACAGATGTGTGATATATTTTTTTTTTTTCATATTCATGAACGTAAAGTGTCGGATCAACGGAGGGAAAAGAAGCTGTGCTGTTTCCGTGTTCTGCTCATGGTCTTGTCTTTGCTCCGTGACATTATGATGCCTTCTTGACAACACTAGATATTTTGTAGCTTTCTAGATACTTTCTATGTATGCAACATTGAAGTTTAATAAATCTGAAACAAAGAGTGACTCCTGTTTTTTTTTTAAAACTGGATATAAGCACACATCAGTACATAAGAATTCTAGTGAAATGTAAACATTTTTGTTAGTAATTTACATAGAAATGTCAAACTTAATCATAAAAGCAGATTCATTACACACAGAGTAATATATTTGAACTGGTCATTTTAATTTTTATACCTTACAGCAACCCAAACATGCTAATATTGCATAAGACCAAAAATAAGCTACATTTTTTATCAGAGTGCTGTGGCTAGGCTGTTAATGGAAAGGTGAGTGGAAGGAAAAAGTGTGGTAGGTAAAGCTACCCAAACCAAAGGGGGGGACTTAAAAAAAAAAATGTTTTTTATTGTTTGCATTGTAGTTATCTGTGAAAAAGAATTTTGGGTGTTCTTTAGCTGCAAGCTATCAAAATCATGCATCTGTTCGACTTCATGGTTGAATCAAGAAGCGCTATTTTCAAATGCCATTGAAATGTCACATCTGCAGCATTTCTACACAAGTCTTCCAAAGTCTAGAATACTGTTTCAGTATTTTCCAATTCTGGACATGTATAGTAAGAGAAAAGCATGTATGATAAACATATTTGTATTTCCAGATTTTATTACTACTGCTGTTATGTGTAAAATCTAAATTGCTAAAATATGTTGAGCAGTGTCCTTTTTATGACACTTCAAAATAAAAAAAAACAAGGTTTGTATTCATCCTTCTGTCAATCTGTCTGTCCTTCAACAATCTATAAATACACCAGTCTAAACCACCATCCATTGATCTAGCCTTTTGTACATTATGAGGCGTTTACAGGATCTGTATTTAAAGTATGACCACTGGAATTACATAAAATTCATAGTGATTTATGTTTCCCTACATGAAAACGGACTCAGAAAATTCAGATTCAAGCCGCTGAAAATTTCCCTCTGAAAATATGAAATTTTGTCTTGAGGAAATGTTGCTTTTGAACTGCATGACCCTCCGATCAACAGCAGAGGGCAGCATTACAACTTTATCTAACAGCTCCCCTGAGATCCAACATGTAGCCTACCACTGCAGTAACAGAAATCGCCACTAGAGGGCACAATGGGTTTAACCCAAAGCTTGCATTATAATGAGGAATGCATTTGAAGCAGAGATGGGCTCAGGGGTAAGAGCCAGTGACGATAAACGAGGATTAGTACGTTTTTAATTTGGTTCTCACATAAAAATTTTGTAAGGAGAAGAATATTCTCAGAGGAGTCCCTTCAGACTCAAACGTGGGGTTTTAGACAGCTGCTGGGAACAATTAGAAAGATGAATCCTCCAAATCTTTCTGCAAAATATCTACCATAGTTGATGCACAGAGGTTAAATCAAAATGGTGCCCACAGGATAAATTTGTTTTATGCTCGTTTAACAAAGCACCACCCTGTAGACATTTATCACACTTTTGCTATCACTTTAATTTTACAGTTATTTGTTCTGTGACAGAGAATCAGACTGAGCTGATATTTAGCGTGTAGCTGGTACTATAAAAATGAAATAACCTGTTGAAGCCAAATCTTTGCAAAAGATTAACAACTAGACTTCATATGTCTTTAGTATGAATAAGGCATTTTTTATTTTGTAATTTTAGATTAACTCGAAGACCTGAACAATCCTTCATTAGATCATTGACAAATTTAGACAAGTGTGAGCATTAAAAATATTCTAATTTTACCTCGTTTACTGCCTTAGGAAAAAAATCCTATGTATGGACATGGATTTTCAAGAGGTTGTTCATAAAATATGTTTTCAGTCTGCATCTGTAGTAGGTTACAATCAGGAACAAACACAACCTGAATTCACCACACACTTTAAGATGTACTTTCTTTGTGTTGTTAATGTTTTTATTAGACCAACTAAGTAGTCGGAATTGAGAAAAATTACCTAGCACGCATTATCAGCAAGGCGATTAAAAGTACTTTGCAAAATCTTGTTAAAAAGTGTGTAAAATATAAATATATAAAATCATCCATTCATTATTTATACCCCCGTATCCGTGTGTGGTTGCTGGTGCCTATCTCCTGCGGTCATTGGGCAAGAGATGGGATCACATAAAATCAGAGAGGAAAAATAAAGTTCAAAGACAAAAACAATCCATAAATATGCACCAAATCAAACACTTCCAGTGAGGTACAATTAAAGCCTTTGGTCATCACAAACCAGCATGTACCAGAGTTTGTATGCATTTTGGTAAATACCAGCATGCAAACACTGACTGACCATTTAGGTTTCTTAAAAGCTGTGCTGGCATTAGGCATTAGTGGACCTTGCTGTTTTCAATGTGTCAAGAATGAAGCAACCCTGCTCAGTTATTTTTGGGTGAATTTAAATTAAGTGATACAAATGTACACTCATTTAGAAGTTAATTTTCATTAATGCTACACGTAAACTTACACAGTAAAGTTTTCATGGTTTGAAATTTATTTTTAAAGTAGAATGGGAGACAGATCCTTTAGCTATCCTCTCCTGTGGAACCAACTCCCAGTTTTGGTCCATGAGGCAGACACCCTGTCTACTTTTAAGACTAATCTTAAAACTTTCCTTTTTGATAAAGCTTAAAGTTAGAGCGGTTTAGGTTATTCTGAGCTATCTCTATAGTTATGCTACTATAGGCTTAGGCTGCTGGAGGACTTCAAGATAAATTTCCCTCATTCTGCTGAGTTCTACTGTTCTCCAATTTGCATTGCTATTTGTTATTTGTAACCTGACTCTCGCCAGATGGATTTTGTTCCGCAGAGCTCCACACATCCATCTGAGATTGCGCCATTGGAGATGTATTTCAGAAGGAGGAACCTTATCAAAAATCCTTGAATATGATTGAATAAACCAATTGTCTGTCATATTTACTGATGTGCAACTTCAACCACTTATATCAAAACCAACATTGAAACCAAAACCATCGTTTACACTAATGAAAGCCTTCAAAGCCATTCTCTGGTGTTCTTTTAAATAATTAATATTCAGGTAGACTGGACAACACTGATGAAATAGCAGCATCAAGGTTACCGGGTGATGAGATTTCTCTAATGAAAACCAGGGATGTCTCTGATTTTGCTAAGTGGACGGGCGCAGAGTCTCTGTCAGGGTTGGTTTGTTTTGTCCGATGTGCAACGCTGACAGGGCAGGGAAGGCGCATCCGGCTCAGCTCTTCCACTACGTTGGGACAGTGGCAGGACCTGGTAGATACCCCTTCCTGTGTTAAACCTTTTTACTCCATTATGAAACACTGAAATCGGAGACATTTCAGGGGACAGCTTTTGCTGTCTGGTCATCCTTGCTTCCTCGCTGCGAGCCGCCATTGTTGTCTGAATCCATGCAGTCGCTTCTCTGACATGTCACATGTATGAATATGCCGCCCAGATATCCTGATTTGTTCGTCCATCTTATGTGGTATTGAAATCCCAATGGCAGCGATTCCAGATGGATGTGTGGAGCCGTGTGGAGTTCAGTGGAACGACGTCCATCTGGTGAGTGTCAGGTTAATTATTTCAACTTTTAACCTTATGCTCTCTCTGTCTTTTTCTCTTCATAGTAGGTACACCTGGTCTGACGTTCTGTTAGCTGTGACATCATCCAGGGAAGACAGATCATCCGCTATTACCATATAACATAGAAAGGATTTCTGGATCAATGCTTCTGCGCTTTTGTTACTCTGCTCTGTCTTCTCTATCCCCCAGTCGGTCAAGGCAGATGACCGTTCACACTGAGCCTGGTTCTGCTGGAGGTTTTCCTCCCTGTTAAAGGGGAGTTTTCCTCTCCACTGTCACTTCATGCATGCTCAGTATGAGGGATATCAGCAAATACATTGACAATGCAGTCGACTCTCCCTGTGGCTCTACGCTCTTTCAGGAGGAGTGAAAGCTGCCTGTCAAGACTTGATGCAATCTACTGGGTTTCCTCAGATAGGAAAGTCTTTGACCAATCTGTCTCGATGATATGATTGAATTAGATTGTGTAAAGAGCCTTGAGATGACATGTGTTGTGAATTGGCACTATAGAAATAAAATGTAATTGAATTAACAAACACATATTTGTTTTATTCCTCTGAAGTTTCTTAATTTCAGTTGGTGGTGTCTGAGTTGGGGAATCAAACTATTAGTGAAAACCTGCCCTATTGGCCCATAAGCACAACCAAGTGGACTTAGAATCTCCTTTACAACTAGGCTCAGTCCGTGTTTAAACAGCCATACAACAGACATGGCTCCAAGAGCAATTGGATTGATCAGAGAAATGGGGCCAATATTCTGATTGATAAAACAAAACAACTTTTTTGTTAAAGCACGGATCCTAAACTTTAGACATAAGGTTTTAGGTCACTTGCTCTCATTAGAACAATTAAGTCATAATAATACAAAGAACTTGCTTAATAGTGTGTAGTGACGTTGTATAAAAAGTAAAAGTGAGATTCTACAGCAGAGTTTATAAAAAATATATATGTAATGAAACTGCTCTGACCTGAGGTGGCACAGTGAGACTCGTGAAAAAGTTTACAAAAGGAACCAGAGGATCCACTCTGAGATCTGATTGGCTCCTCCTTCGAGATCAGGAGCACAAACTAACACAGTTAACCTCAGTATAGAGCATTTTAGCTGGTATGCGGTCATGTGATCTCAGCACGCTTAAACACACACTAAGCGTTTCCCTTGCTGGGCCCAGAGAACACACACACACACGGGAGAAGACATGGACCTTCCAGACTCCGGCTCCACTTCTCCGATCCGTCTGGAGGCGCTGCGCGAACGGATCCTGATGCGTATTCTCTCTTAAATCCGCGGCAGGAATGCCTTTCCCCCTTCAACTTAAAGAGCTTGACATACTAAACTATGGGATCTGCCACCGATTCAGAGGAGAGAAAGATATCTGTGTGGGTTTGCCGAGAAGAAAAGCTTGTTCTCGGCTTGTCAAAGCGCAACACCTGCGCTGATGTTGTGAAAGTGCTCCTGGAGGAGCAGTGCGCACAACCCGGACTTTCCACGGCGCAGTCTTACTGCATCGTGGAGAAATGGAGGGGCTTCGAGAGAATTCTGCCGAACAAAACAAAGATTTTAAAGCTGTGGATCGCGTGGGGAGACGAGCAGAAAAACGTGAAGTTTGTCCTGGTAAAAGCAGACGCCTCTTTGGAGAACCGCAGGGCCCGGAGCGCAGAGGCGCGCGTGGTGCCGAGCAAACAGAGCCCCTGCGCCACCAAAGGGTCTCCCAGGTCTAACATGGGCTGCATCTCACCAGAGAAGCAGCGACGGATTGTTAGGAAAGCTTTCAGAAAGTTGGAGAAGATCAACAGAAAGAGGACGCGGGCGGCGCACAGAGATGCGTCCTGCGCGGAGAAGATGGAGACTTTGGTTCATCTCGTTGTGTCTCAGGACCACACGATCCGCCAGCAGATTCACAGGATTACAGAACTGGACGCAGAGATCGACACCTGTGAGGCAAAGGTGCACCTTGACAGAATGAAGAGACACGGGGTCAACTACGTGCAGAACACCTATCTGATGGGAGCAACTTCGGTCTCAGCGCAGGAAGGAAAGGAACTTTACCCGAAAGAGACTTTTGCGAAACTTGAAGAGTATGTTTGGCAGTGCGAGCAGGTGCTGAAGCTACAAGAAGAGCTTTGGGAGCAGGAGGCTCTCGTTGATACATTCACAGCACACATTCAGGAGGAGTTGAATCTTCGCTGGATGCAGCGCAGGAAAAGGGAGTTACGCAGCAAATGCTCCCCATCCCGCTCCTCCCCCTCCTCCTCCTGCTCTCAGGCAGACTCAGCATCACAAGTCGAGCAGTTTATGGAGGAGGAGAGGATCAAAACGCAGCTTGATGCGAGTTTGTACATCGGTCTGCGACTCAACGCGGATTTAGAGGCTATTAGGGGGGATTTAGAGCTGGCCCAGCAGATTGGCACGGCCAGGGAAAAGGAAATGAGGGATTTGCTGGAGAAAGTGAACAGTTTGGACATGG
The DNA here is from genome assembly GCF_011125445.2 of Fundulus heteroclitus. Taxonomy (NCBI): domain Eukaryota; kingdom Metazoa; phylum Chordata; class Actinopteri; order Cyprinodontiformes; family Fundulidae; genus Fundulus; species Fundulus heteroclitus. The sequence goes on along the minus strand of NW_023396792.1, from coordinate 3,440,205 downwards.
AGGAGGGGGGCGCCGGTGAAGAAATGCGCAGCCATGGGACTGACGACAAGGAGACCATGACTGACAATATGGAAGGGGGAAGCGAGTGGGTGGAGCAAGCCAGGGGTCTGTCTAAAAACGAAAACGTGAACGATGACGACTCAGATACTGGCTTAAGTTCTCTGCACAGCCAGGACTCAGACGGCCTCCCTGTGTGGGAATCACTGGTCTGACATTTCACAAGAAAACTAAGTTACACTTACAAGAAAAGACATTGTGCTCACTGCGACTGGTAAAAAAAAAAAAAAACATCACTGAAGGCAACTTTCAGATAAATAAATGACAACCGCATTTGTGAAATCACAAAAGTTCTCAAAGATCCACACTCCACTCCTTAAGCTTGTTTGTTTAGATGTATTTGTAGTTATAACTGAAAAAAATAAAACTGTTGTTTTGATAAGAAAATAAAAACTGCATTTTTAAAGCTTGAAAATATTGGCATTTATTTCCTTTCCATCACGATTTAGTTTTGAGTAAATGAATGGGATTAAATGTGAAACAGTGACTGTCTGGAATAGATACACCGTATTTCCAAAAGGTCTGAGAGACAGACAAAACCAAAGACAACAGGGTTAAGGATTTGTCTGCAGACGCTAAACAACATCTCAGTTTTCACCATGACCCCTCGCACTAAAGTGTCCTTTGCTGTGGATCCTAAAGTCATAATAAGAACTGAAGCCAAAACAGAGCCCCAACGCTTTAAACAGAAGGTCCTCTCCACATCCAGAGGGATAATTCTGAAGGGTTGATGACGCAGACGTTTATCTTTCCCACATGCTGCATGTTCTGAACATAACGCACCATCAAAACTCACAAAACAATATTTTACATTTTATCCACTAACTGACAAAAAAGCAAAAAAGCTTTCACTTTATTTTAAACCAAAGATAATAACATAAGTATTTTACTAAATCAATTTATTGACTCATACCCATAGCGGTCATCTGCATTTTCCAAGAGCAGGTAAAAATCAGTGTTCAAGAGGGAACAGTACATATGCAAAATATTTTTGTGTTTGTTCTTGCACCCTTTGTTCCTTTAGGACCTTTAAGGTTATTATCGTCGACCTTCTGAGGACCGGTATGTTTACGGGGACCTAAGAAGATAAACTGTAATTTCTGGTTAGCATGAACACTAATGTGCAGATTTAAAGTTATGTTTTAGACAGTGTTGACTTTTTTTAGGGTAAAAGTGGGGGTCAGTCAGTCATGTATTGGAGGCAAGCTTGTGAGCGTAAAAGAAAGGGATGAAAATACAGAGGTGTTTCTTTTTCAGACATTTTTGATGACAATCTTTTTAAACACAGTTGTAATAAATAAAAAAAAACAACAGAAATAAACTTAGGAACTTTTTATTAGTTTTTTTTTTTTGGTTTCTAAAACCTTTGGGTAATCAAATAAAAAGAGCTGGCATTTTATCTCTTAGAGGGTCTTCTCTGATGGCACAGAGAGCCATTGCACAATTATTCAGAGGTAAATCACTTTACAGATCCTTAACGCAGCCACACTGAGCGAGTCTCTTAAAGGCATACTATGCAACATTTTTCAGTTAATTAATATGTTCCATACCGTTTTGGATGATTAAATGAGTCATTTCAGGTTGAACTAAGGTTTTCTCGGCCGCCCTGGTGGTCTGTGGGGGAAATACCGCACTTGCAATTGCAGGAGCAGTCGGCCCGCAGTCACAGGCTCAGTAGTCTCGTGTGCATCGCGAGAGTCGGTCTTGCTTTACGGCGAGAACTGCTACACGCCCGCAGTGAAAGGCATGCTCGTTGGTAGCGCAGTGGCGATATTTGTGCAGTTATCATGGCGGAACCCGCGAGAAAACAGCGAAAGCCCATGTTGGAGCAGGCAAGAAAGAGGAAAAGGGTTCTGGACAGAGAGAGGAGTCGTACACGGGTGAACATAGAAAGCTGCAAGGCTGACGCGGACCTCGCGTTTCTGCTGATGCGATTGTAAGTAACATTGTAGGGTTTCCCTCACGCTACCGCCTCGCCGACATTCCAAAATAATAATAATAAAAAAATAAAACTAACTCGATATGCGCGCCGCTCCGCTCAGCCGGTCAGCGGTGCAAAGTTTGTTTCCCCCCCCCCCCGCTCCGCTCCGCTCCGCTCAGCCGGTCAAATAAACATGCAAGCATATCGAGTTTTATTATTATTATTGTTATTATTATAATAATCTTTTTTTTATGTTGGCGAGACGCTACCGCCGCGGCGGCGGCGGCTGCGGCTTGGCGAGGCGGTGGCGGTAGCGTCTCGCCAACATAAAAAAAAAAAATAATAATAATAATAAAACTGGCGAGGCGGCGGCAGTCGCGGCTTGGCGAGGCGGCGGCGACCGCCTCGCCAAGATAGCGCTGCAAGAAGCTTGATGTTCATACCTTCACTGTGTTATTCATTGTTTGTACTGCCGTTTTTTCCACTTTTCGTTGCGTTCGCCTGTCTGCTAAGCTCAAAACAACCGCGCCTGGCTTGACGGAGGAACCAGAACAGCTGAGCATCTTTACAACAGTGCACTTTTACTTTCGCCCTCTTGGGGGAGCCTCGCTGGAAAATCAACCCCGGTTGCATAGTATACCTTTAATGAAAAGCACTCTTCTCATTCCGTAGTGTAAAGTGCAGAAGTAAAAGTCAGATCATCTCATGTCTTAACATTCAAGATGAAAAGCCCAGCAGGTCTTGCAGATGCAGAGTAATCAGGAGCATCTCTCCATGACGTTTCAATAAAATCAGGCTGCTGGAAAGCAACATAAAAATGACACTTTTGCTACCTTTTCTGTTTGTTAAATTCACTTTAAGGGCCATAAAGTTTCACATGACAGGTGAACACTTTGAGTTGACGCTTGGGCGGTGGGCATGTTGATGTGGGCGTGCATGTGCCAAGGTATAAATGGTGTTCTCGCATGCACACTGGTTTTGTTGACCGTGTTACATGGTGTCATTGTGTTTTGCTCAGTGAATATAATGCCTGCTTAGACCTGGTCAGTCTGTGTCGGTCAGTGATTAAAGACCTGGATGGAAAGAATAAACGAATCACTGCTGATCCAGAAGTGGCCTGGAATTTCATTGAAGCACGCGTCAGACAGAAAAAGTAGATCCTCGAGTTCAGCCCACAGCCGTCCTCAATTGTGCCATTACATTTACCGCAAGAACATTCACTTTGACATTTATAGATACGTTCTGCTCACAGGATACCAAAGTTAAGTGTTTCCATGTGCCGTGAGAAGTTCAGCTAAATATAAACAGTTGGGAATTTTTTTTTTATCTAAGTGGCAGAAAACTACAATGATTTGCTTGTTAAAGTGTGCCTGAAGAGAAAACAGCAAGAGAAAAAGCCACTAACCAGGAAGGGTGTGCCCATGCTTCCTGGCTGTGAAATGCTGCATTTATAGGGAAAAGGGTGAATATGGTGATCCCTTCATTTACTTGTATTTAAATCTAAAGTGTACAATCTGCAAATATTTAACTTTTTTTCCTTTTTTGGTTACAATTATACATAGCAACAAATCAATACCACATGGAGCATATCTGGTGACGAGGCTCATGTTAAGGTGTATCTGTCCGAGGATATTTTACCAAGATCAAATTCCTTCTTACAAGGGAAATTTTAAAAACAGGACGGAATTAAAGACATAAGCGCTCTCAGCTCAGAGAATAAAGAGCATGAGGCGTATATTAAATTTCCGCCCTTGATGAACCCACCCATGCGCCTCTTTGTGACTGAAATCACAATGATACATAAAACAACACCACAGTATACAATACTCCCTCCGTCCCTGGAGTTGTATACTTATGGTAGTTAATAGCTGTATTGAAACACACTCAACCACAGGGGAAGTGGAAGATGAACGTGTTTTCTCAGCATATACAATGACTGATTTACAGAGGTGAAAAAATAATGATACTGTTAAATTTAGAACTCGCGGAATATGATATGGTGTGAAATTATGTTTGTCACTGAGGTGGTTATTTGATATTTAGCGGCATTTTTATACACATAATATTTAGTGATTGTAGTTTTTTGACAAACTTTTGTTGGTGTTGATTCATTTTGAATAGAATATCAGTTTTGAATTTCATTCTTGAGTTCATCCATCATTTTTCTAACATGTCTATCCCCATTGGGGTCACGAGGGATGCTGGTGCCAATCTCCAGCTGTCAATGGGCGAGAGGTGGGTTACACCCTGGACAGGTCACCAGTCTATCGAAGTCATTCTTGAGTTATCTGTTCATATTTTCATTATGCATGTTTTTCTTAACTGTTTTACAGGTGTTATATTTAGAAAAGGTAGTGATTTGGGAACTAAGTTGCAGGAATGAATGAGCCAGATCAAAAGGAAATAAAAAAAAAAACTGGTAACTAATGATAAACAAAAAAAAAAACAAAAAAAAATCTAGGGTAAAAACTGAATGATTTAGACAGAAAACATGATGGTATAAAGGTAGTCAACAGGTGGGTGACACCAAGATTTCAGTATACATAATGGGGAGAGCACAGGATGAGTGTGGAAACTGAAACTAAGCTGAAGAAAGGTCATGTATTTGAATGATACAATAATGAAAACCTCTTCAAAGTTACATATTACCTAAAAAACAAACAAGAACACATGAAGAATAAAAACCTGACACCAAACCCCAAAGACATGACAAGCTGAGTCCAGACCAGGTTAGTGATTGTCATCAGAGACCTCCAGTGCACCTTAACAAACTGCTCCATTTAAAAAAAAAATAAGTAAAGTGATAACAAAATATGGCAGCTAACCTTGTTATATGAAATATTTTTATGTAAATAATTGAGGAAACATTTTTCATATCAATGGTTGCCTTGCCTTATCAATGTTTTTCCATCCATCCATCCATCCATCCATCCATCCATCCATCCATCCATCCATCCATCCATCCATCCATCCATCCATCCATCCATCCATCCATCCATCCATCCATGTTAATTAAACTGACTGTGTATGAGTATTCATTCCTCTAAGATCAGAACTTGTACAGTGGGGTTTTGTAACATCTGGAAAAGGAAGTCTCTTTTAGTGACGTCTTTAAATCTTGGCACATCCTGCCACTGGGATTTCTGTTTAGTACTTAAGGCAGAACATCTCCTTCAGGGTGGGGGGCTTTGGATGGTTTAATTCAATCTTTAAGACTTAATGAAGATTAACGATCAGAGGGCGGCCTTTGAAGTGTGCATTTTAACACAGCTTTTATAGAAAATATATGTTATCAGGGCATTAACAATCATTCCTTCAATTTAATCAAGAAAAAGTGAACGTAAACAGTTTTATCTTGATCTCGAAGAATTAAAAATGTCAGAACCCTGTCTGCACTTATTGACAGGCTTATAGGGTCTCCCAGATGCTTTCATGATTGGATTTTGTGGCAGGAGCTCGTTCTTCATCATTAAATTTAAACTAATCATTCTGAAAGGATCATTTAAACTTTAACCTAGTTTTTAGTATAACCAACAGAAGCCACTCAGCTGATCTGAGGGCCCCAGGAAAAAACATATGGCTCAAGCAAGTAAGAGAGGTAAAGAGGAGCAATACCATTAATGCATTTAAAAGCCAAGAGAAGGATTTTAACATTAATACTTTTGCACACTGGCAGCCAGTGGAGGGAAGAGAGCACAGCTGATATATGATATATATGTTCTTGTTTGCATGAACCGGTTAAAAGATGAGCAGCAGCTTCTGAACAAGCTGAAAGCATGAAAGAGAGGCCCGACTGATCCCAGCAAAGAGCGAATTGCAATAATCTAGCCAAGCTGTGATAAAAGCATGGATTATGATTAAGGAAAATGGCTTCTAGTTTCTGATAGCCAAAGATGATACTCATGTCACAGCAATTATGCATGGCGGCAATTTTGGGCAATTTAGCCCTTAAAATAGCTGTGGTCGTTCATCAGTTTGCAGTCACCGGAGAAAATAAACAAGCTACTTATTATTTTTGCTCATAGATTTCATCAAATTCAAGAGGTCAAATACATATTCTATGCTCCCAGCAATCAAAGGAAAACAAGTTTCCAGTAGTGACTGGACTGACCTCGTGCTGAAAGTGTCAGACATGATGTAAGATCAATGTAAGGAAGCAGCTAGAGGCGATAATGGCGCAAGACCTAGGAAGTTTGTCCTGTAACTGACAGGTTGCTTGTTGGAACCCTTGCTTCGACCGTCTCAGTCGTTGTGTCCGTAGGCAAGATGCTTCACCCCCTTTACCTGCTGGCGGTGGTGAGAGGGCCCAGTGGCGCCTCGCTTCTGTCACAGCTGTGGCTACTAATGTAGCTCACCACCGTCAGCATGTGAATGTGTGAATATAAAGCGCTTTGGAGTCCTCAGGAATTGATTAAGCGCTATGCTACGCAAGGGCAGGTCATTAAGAGTGCATAGTTAGAGTTAATGACAGGTTTGTGTTTACTTCCATTGTCTATAATAAGAAACTTGTGCAAAAATAAAAGTGCAAAAGTAAATAAGTTACTCCTTGAAATTTCAATTTCACTTCAACTTCTTTTTACTCATATCATCCCAATAAATTACACAGATGTTAAATCCCAAGCTTCAACAGATGTCACCTAAAGAAACCAAGCAGCTTTAAACAATAAATATATCGCTGATTTTAGATATTTATATTTTTTGTATGCGATTAATACAATAGGTTGGTAAAAACTGTTGATTTTAATGATTAATACAATAACAGGTAAACATTAGGTCTACCAATTAGAAGATTTTTATTTAAAAAAAGATGTTCAGCATTTAAATAAATGTGACTTAAATGAATTGATAAACAATGTTATTTGTATACAAACAAATTACTGTAGCTGGACAACGTCGTATGCAACCTCGGAGTTGCAGAAGATCTGATAATTAACCAATATGGAATAGAAGTAGATTAAAGCTGGAGTAAAACCAATGCTTTGGACTGCAAACATACATCTGGTGGACTGGAATATTCTTGATTTTTCTACATTTGGTGCAGGTCAAAGCCCTCACAACAGAAATATAAGGGTGGACAAACTTGCCCACACATACTGTACCTGCAAGCTATCTTTAGTGTCTTTGTTCTTCAAATTTAGGGCGACATCAGTGCCAGAAAAAAAGGGCCGGTGCCATATTACATGTTATGGGAGGGACAGCTTTCTTGTCTCTTGGCAAACAGACGTCTCCTCTGTGCTCCACTCTCTTTTCTCTTCCCACCGTGTTGCACTGAGGGACCTAAATTGATCTGACCTGATAGAAGAAACCTGTTATCTCACAAGCAGGGATGTGACAGTGCATGCCGTGTTCGAAGAGGGAAAACAATTGCCTATCACTTGCCTTTTTTCTGGGGCCAAATCCATGCGGAGCGTTTTAACAATGCGGAGTTTCCCTGAAGGTCTAAGATTTCTCAAGCTAAAAAAAACAAAAAAAAAAAACACATCAGGAATCTAAAATATTCTTCTTCACAGCTTTTGCCAAACAAAATAGACAAAAAGGCTAGGAGGATGTCTTCACTTCATTTTTCCCCAATTTGTAGGGTGATGAGAAGCTATTTGCTTCTGTTATCACTCAGCAATATTGATAATCCATTCTTTTACTAAATTTTGTGACATTTTGATTTTAAAGTTTTATTTCCTTCCTCAGTACTATAAACCTAGGACATTTTAGCTGAAGGCTAACCAACCATCTACAAAGCCATGACAGTATAATGTCTGTAAAGTGTTTTCTTATAAGTCTGTTGGTTCCTATCTATCTATCTATCTATCTATCTATCTATCTATCTATCTATCTATCTATCTATCTATCTATCTATCTATCTATCTATCTATCTATCTATCTATCTATCTATCTATCTATCTATCTATCTATCTATCTATCTATCTATCTATCTATCTATCTATCTATCTATCTATCTATCTATCTATCTATCTATCTAAAAAGAATGCATCCATATAAACTGGACTGAATTAGACTGTTATTAAGTACAACTTGATACTGATTACCTGAAACAAAAGTGACAAAAAAGAACAAAAGTACATTGATTTAAAAGGATTATTGAAAAAAAAATAAAGCAGTAAGTGAAAACGAATCAATACATCCAAAGAAAACAAATTAAACAGAAATATGTGTACTGTTTTACCTTAGCTATTGGATTTCTACATCTACTTCAAATGTCACATTCACTGAAACTCATTTTTAGCAAAGTACACATCAACAGGACTTCAAACTTCATCAAAATATTAAGTAGAAAACGAAATCCCCTTGTCAAATTGATTACGATGAAATGTGATATTTTTTTCTGCTTTCAAAGCAAATTCCTAGCATTCAGGAAAAGAAACCACCATCTCTTAATGGCACCAAGTTGTCAGTGTTCCCTAATCCCTGGAATGTGTCACTTTGTGTTCCTGTTGGCCTTTGTTCAGACTCACCGAAGGATCCGGCATGAAGTCACTAATGAAGGTTTTGACTTGAGAGTCAGGACCTCCATACGGGCACTGAGGTGAAAGCCACTCGGAGAGCAGCCGGCCTGCTGCTAACAGACCGGGGCCGCCAGTGTGCTCTCATTAGACCTCATTGTGCTGGTGGCAGGTGTGTTAATCCTGTAAGGGTGGGTGGTGACCTCGCCTGTGGGATACTGTACGGTCTCTTTCCGAGCCATTCAACGCCTGTCACCTCCTGTTGAAGCAACTCTGTCACCAGCATCCTCGTTACTTTCCAAGAACCTTTTGATTTGCAGCTAGTGCAGACACAAAAGTGTGGGAAAAATATTTTGTTACTACTTGCTTTTAATGCTTATAAAGCTGCAAACATAACGGTGGTCTCATAGCTCTATTACTTTCTTTTACCTTTTACCAAAACATGGAAAGAGTTGGAGACAGTTACAACAACCAGAGCGTTATTTATTTGTACATTGCACATGGGATCATGGGTGTGAACAGTGTATCAGTTACAGAAAAAAAAAACCTGGAGAGGTCTGGGTGTACCTGATGTACATAGACCGTCTTCCTCTCTATAAAAGGTCAGTGGAGGCTGCTGTAGGCAAAAATCCCTAGATCCTTTCAGCAAAACAATCTTTGAAACCCTCCTCGGCCCTCTCCTCCTTTCTTGTAATCGAATATCAAAGTTTGGTGTCATGGTAAAAAAGCCACGGATTCTGTTGCAGTAATTATTGGGTCAAATTGTATGAAAATGTACACTCTCTGGTCAGCGGAGGCTGAAACATCTCTAAACTGAAGAAGGGTTGAGTTTCTGATTGTTTTGCACCTTCTAATTGTGGGAAGTTTTCAATATTTTATGATTTGTGAGGGACTGTACGCGCCCTGCTTGTTCATGAATGGATTTACCGACATTTTAAATATCTATTTTTGAATTGAGAAAGCTTCCTGGAGAGGAAGCGAAACGTCTTCTACTACGGACAACGAGTCCAGTTGCTTTGTTTTTTACTTTTTCTTGGAATGACCATGACCTGGATGACTGAGAATCTTCACCAGGACATTTGAAATAGAATCTACTAAACCGGGAAATGTTGGCCTCGGTGCTGTTATTAATTTTTTACTGTATCTGCAGGTCCGCTCTCTTAAGAGATAACTTCTCAATTTCCTTTTTTTAAGATAAAGAAAACTGAAGAATGGCGAAAGATTTTGCATCTTGTCAAAAGACCGGTCTTTGTCATTAATAGCATGTAGTGCTGTGACAAAAGGCCACTCCCAGATTTATTCCCTCTTTGATTATCAGCTTAAAATGTTTCAGATATTTGAAAAACAAGACAATAATGACCTGAGTAAAATTTTCAAATGACAATTTCATTCATGAAATAGTAAAAATCTCTCTACTCTTTTCCAGTCTCCTGTTGGTTTAGAGTCTATGTGCACTGCTTATTAGTTTTTGGTCTCTTGGGTGACATAACAAGCAGGTCTGGACACATCTGGATTCATGGGGTGGCTTCTGGTTGGCTGGCTCAGTCGAATTGTGTTGGCCCCGTCTCTGGATGGATGGATTCAGGGGTCACTGGGGTTGGGATGGGGGGGAGGGGGTTATGGACCAGGTTTGCCCAGTTTGGGCAGTGCTCGGCCCTGGAATCAGCTTGTGGATTGGGCGGGCTGCTCTCCTCCATCCTGGTGATGAGAGTAAATCTGTTGGGCTCTCTTTGGCATTAGGAAAGCAATTATTAATGCTACATTGCCAGGCAGGACCCATAAAAAAAGAAAACAACCTTTATTTAGCTTGGAGGATGATGTGTTGCTGTTTATTTAGGTAATTTCTTGATTCTACAGATCTGGCAGTCCTGGCTGTGCAACGGAAATTGAATTACACCTTTGGTTAATCCAGTTAATTCCTGATTTCTCAAGGGGCATTTCCTTTTTTCACATAAGGCCAGGTTGGTTTGGATTTTTTTTTTTTTGTCCCACATTTTGTATTTATTCAAGTTATTGTTTGACATTAACATTTGATTGATGATGTAAAACATTTGTGTGCAACAAGCAGCACCAGAGTGGCCTGATCATACTTATCAGATAGGTTGATAAAACCAGTAGTCTCAGCAAACCTTTTCTCATAGTGACACGGATGTTGCTCACATAATAACAACAAACTCAAGCAATTACTTTTGCAATGTCATGCAAAAGTGGAGTTTAACAGTCAGACAATGTAAAATGAACTAGCAAAATTTTTAAAAACATTATTCCGGTGTTTATAGTCCTAGAATTTTCATGTCTGTTAATTCAGTTAAGGGAAAAACTACTTTACACATTTGCTGCTTCCAAAGAGTTAAAAAGGTAAGTAAGACATCAGCAATGACCTTAGAAAGACAATAGTTTCTGCCAATCAAGCTGGGAAGGGTTATACGATCGATTCCAAGTAAACTGAAGTCCATTTTTCTAGAGTGAGTAAGAATATTTACATATGGAAAACTTTTAAGACTACTGCCGATCTTTCCAGGAATGTTCAACCCAGCAAATACACCCCAAGGTCAGACAGTGAGAAAAAAATACGAAAGAAAAAAAAACATGAGCTGGATCTTAGACTCACATGTTTATCACATTACAATGTCAATGTCAATGTCAATGTCAAATTTTATTTATATAGCTCTTTAAAACAGGCATAGAACTGCACCAAAGTGCTGTACAAGAGTGACAACAACACAAATGAATAAAAACAAAGTATCAAACACTAGTTTAATTAAATGCCAAAAAATAAAAATAAGTTTTAAGAAGCAATTTAAAATGATCCAGGCTGTGGGCAGATCTAATTTGGAAAGGTAGATTGTTCCATAGAGAAGGAGCAACAGCAGAAAAAGCCCAATCTCCTTTCCTCTTAAGTCTGGTCCGAGGAACTGTTAGTAAAAGCTGATTATTAGAACGTAGGGTTCTGGACACGGGCTGAAATTTTAAAAGTTCCAGAAGATAAGGGGGAGCTAATCCATTTAAAGCTTTATAAGTTAATAAGAGAATCTTAAAATCTATTCGATAAAAAACAGGCAGCCAATTACAAGTAACAAAAGAACTGAAGATGTTTAGCTGGTTTGGAAGGATTGCCCAAAAATGGTCTTTTCTCACCATCACTTGGTTTGCAAAGCTGCAACTGGCAGAGTCTTGAGAAATCTGTAGAGAAACAAATCCTTAGAAATCTTAAAGAGTCACGTATTTTGACCACAAAAAGAAAACACAAAAACAATATATCCGTCCGTCCGTTCGTCCGTCTTCTTCCGCTTATCCGGGGTCAGGTCGCAGGGGTAGCAGCTTCAGTAGGGAGGTCCAGACGTCCCTCTCCCCGGCCACTTGGGCCAGCTCCTCCGGAGGAATCCCAAGGCGTTCCCAGGCCAGCCGGGAGACATAGTCCCTTCAGCGTGTCCTGGGTCTTCCCCTGGGCCTCCTCCCGGTGGGACGTGCCCGGAACACCTGACCAGGGAGGCGTCCAGGAGGCATCCTACAATATATTCATCTTCAAATAAAACAATACTGACAGTGTTGACTTAATCAGAAAGTAAGATGGTGACAATTGACACAGCTACTGTAAGAGCCAGTAGATCGTCCTGCAATCCCTCGGTTTCTTTTAGCTCCTCCGCTTGGAGTTACTAACTCACGCGGCTCGTTAAGCACTGAATCTCATGTCGATGTCGCGCCGTATTGGAAGCGTTATAGAGGAGAGATTCAGATAAGATGCCTCATTCAGGTGCTGCGTGGAATTGTACCAACCGATTCAGAGTACAAATCAGATCTACTGGCATTACCTTTCACAGGTAAGAACATATACATATGATTGTATCCATTCATTATAACGTCATTATAATGTACGTCAGTTTCGTACTTCTGGTCACACGGTCTTGTTATGGGAAATATACACAAACGGGCTTCATTTACTAACGATAGAGTAAATAATTTTACCAGAAAACCTTTGCATGCAACCAAAGAGAGCTAATAGTGCAGACATTTGTGAAGTCATACTAGGTGACTAGGCCCTTTGAACTGAAGCAACATTTTACAAGAGAATGGGCCCACAATTGCAATGTGAGAAACTGATAATGTCATACAGAAAACAACTAAGTCAGGTTATGGCTGCTGATGATAGTTTGACAAGTCATGAAGAGTTTGTGAAGGGGGGAATTATTCAGTGACTCTGTAGGACTGACATCTCACTGAGATACTCAGTCTGACTCACTATTACGCTCTCATCTGCATGAGACTTTCTTTTTCCCTTGTCCATATTTAGTCAATATGGGGTTTGGTCAAACTGCTAGATTTTCTTGTTTTTCATATATATTTTAGATGCCAGAAACGGACTCTTGAATAGACTATACTCTAAATAGCCAGTAGCTTGATTACCCCACGGACGTTTCTCCTTTATTTGTCATACTGCTGGTCTGGGTGCAGGCCTGGTCTCTCTCTCTCTCTCCGCTGCAGGGTGTGACTGGCAGGTGTGTTGCATCTCGGCCAATTAAGGCTCGTACTTAAGGAGCTGAGACCAGGAGGAGGGCGTCAGTTCTTTCTCGCTTCCAGAGTGGTACTTGACCAACTTAAGCTAAGTTCCGAGTTTTTTCCGAGCCGATCCTAATTCTGTGTTCTGGTCTCTTATAGAAACTCAAAGAATCCGAGAAACCTTCAAGCCTGGACCCTCCTCGAAACCTGCAGTTCTCCTACCGTAAACCCCTCCTCTTGGTGCTCACCTGCCTGTCCACCCTCCAACACAAACAGCATCACAGAGAGAACCACTGGAATACACCCGGACCCAGGACACCCCCCTCCCAGACTTCTGCCAAGCCACTGCCTCTGTGAGTTCAGCCTTCTCAACCTTTTCACCAGATTCAGACCTGTCATTCCTCATCACTCTCATCCTTCCCAGCAGAACCCAGAACGAGCCAACCAGACGCACACCCCGTCCTTTGTTTAATAAAAAACATTTTTTACTCAAACTGACTGTCTCTGTGGTTGCTCTGATCCAGAGTCGTTCTGCTCAATTATGACATTATTAGGATTACTTCCCACACCAGGCACTTCTTCCTGTTAAAGGAGAGTTTTTTCTCTCCGATGTCACTACATGCATGCTCAGTATGAGAGATTGCTGCAAAGTTAACGACACATTGCAAGCGATTGTCCACTGTAGCTATATGCTCTTTCAGGAATAGTCAATACTGCAAGTCAATGACCTTACACAATCTGCTGGGTTTCCTTAGAACACTTTTAACCAAACTGTCTTTATGATTTATTAGAATTGCCTTGAGATAACACATGTTGTAAATTGGCGCTATAGGAATACAATCAATTGAATTAAATACATACTACACATAATCCTAATTTAAAACAAACTCAATTTTAAAGGAAACAACAAAAACATCAGAGTATATTTTATACATGTAGATTGGTAGCAAAATAGCCTGTGGATAAAAATAGGTAATCTTTTTAGCAAATCCCCCTCCATCCATATTCCACAGGCAGTTTGCTCTTCAAGTGAGGTTTTTCTGATGCTAGCCATCATTCAAAGGAGAGATCTCCAGAGTTGCACACAAAGAGCCAACCGGATAAGAAAGCAGGTGTGTTGCTAATCAAAGATAAGATCCCTTTAAGATTTTGTAAAAGTAATGTAAAACTTATGAAGCTGCAAACAAAGAATGCATTTTTTTTTTCTTAAAATGTCCAAGTTATAATCTGAAAATAATTTTAAAGCAAAGCATAAAAAGCAAACAAATACAGTCAAATAGGGTAAAGCTTGCCTGAGAAAATGTGAAATTTAGTAAACTAGTCACTTTTGCATGTGGAATTGGGCTTTGTTTACGTGTAGTGCTCGAGAGACAAAGGCTAAAGAAATGTTGAGGTACTGCACCCTATAAGAAGAAGTAAGAAATCTACTCAAATGAGAAATAATCTCAGTGAAGAGCAGGAGAGCACTCATCACACTGAAGTGGAAGACTCTCCTATAGAAGGTGGGACCTGATTACAGAGGGTTGCTGTGGAAACCAGTCATCTGGGACCAGGCAGTGTGGGAAACCAGATACTACAAGGAATCTGGAGCCTGAAAGGCTAAACTTTAATAAGGAGACAATTAAATGCTTTTTGTGTTTTCTTTTGGTGTGTATGCCTTTTCCTATTTTTTTTTTTTTTTTTTTTAGAAATGCATTTAAGTTATCTAAAGAGATATAATAAGCTGTTTACGCTAAAGAGGATTTAAATTAAGAATTTTCTAATTTTGCAAAATCGTTTAATAAAAAGCTATATACATATTCTGAATAGAAGCTGTGATCCAGTTAAACCACAGAGTCCAAAGTGAGACTAGCAGGACCTTCACACGGCTGATTTAATATGTAGAAAACTTCATGAAGATGCAGATGAGCCACAACAGTGCTGCAAACCAAGGGGTGACAAGCCAAGAAATTTGCTCCAAAATGAATTGGTATGAGGCATTAAGGGAAATTTGGGTAACAAATGAAAAAAGAAAATGCGTGGTAACTATTTTGATTTAAATAATTTAAATAACGTGAGGATTGTTTAAATTATTTAGATCGACTGATTTTTTTACCCCTTGAACCATTATGCAATTTTTTAAAGGGAGGCATTATGATAAGGTTTCTATGGAGTCAACAGAAAGTCAATGATGTGGCAAACCAGCATTTGCAGCACAGCTCACTACAGGAAGTTAAAAAGAAAAGCAATTCCTGATAGGTGGGATTGATTATGACTACTGTGGGATGTGTGACAACCACTTCCAGATAATTGTTGTATATTGCTGATGATCAGCAGGAAAAGACACAGGACAAATGCTTCTCCTGTAATCACTCATGCACTGCCAGTAAGTAGATGAAAGACATGCACATTGGTGTCGAATGTTAACAATTGTCAGTGATACCAAATATATTGAAGAAATATAGCTAGACATAGTAGTTGTTTTTAGCAACAAAATGGACTAAAATGAGAACAGTGATGCTACTCTCACATCACACCCATGTATTAAATCGGAATACTTCAAATTAGACATTATTCTGTGGCAGTAAAAGTATTTTAACTCCCAAAATGCTTTTTTGAGAGTATATGAAAGTACAGCTCATGCCCCTTTTTTTCCCCAGGTGTGTCTCTGGGAAATCTGTGTGTTTTAATGTTAGAAAACGAATGAGATGTCCCTAGCTTCCCCCAGCATGAAAGTCCAAAAAGGAAAGCTTTGAATGAAGGAGAAGGGTTAAAACGGGAATGAGCCACAACAGTGCTGCAAACCAAGGGATGACAAAAAGGTTAACCGTGTTGTCGGTGTTCCCCTTGGTGACAAACTTTAGTCTATTATAATAATTGTGCCTATAATTGTTATAATTTTGATGAAGATTCTCGGGAAACTTGAATATTACATATGCGCAATTAAAAAATAAAAATTTAAGCAGAAATGTCAGGCTTCTGAATCGTATGTTCATTCCTATGAACTTCATACTTGTTTGGGCCTCCTTTTGAATGAAGTATTGCATTAATGCAGCGTGGCATGGAGGCGATCAGCCTGTAACACTGTGTAGGTGTAATGGAAGCCCAGATTGCTTTGACAGCTGCCTTCAGGTCATCTTGACAACAGCCCATAGATTTTCTGTGGGGTTCAGGACAGGGGAGTTGGCTGACCAATCAAGCAACACCATGGTCACTGAACCATCTTTTGGTACCTTTGGCAGTGTGGGAAGATGCCAAGTCGTGCTGGGAAATGAAATCAGCATCTCCAGCAGAAGGAAGCATGAAGTGCTGTAAAACTTCCTGGTGGAAAGTGGACCAACACCAGCAGATGACATGGCACCCCAAACCATCCCTGACTGTGGAAAAGTCACACTGGACCTCAAGCAACGTGGATTCTTTGCCTCTCTCCTCTTCCTCCAGACTCTGGATCCTTGATCTCTAAATGAAATGCAGAATTTACTTTAATCTCAAAAGAGGACTTTAGACCACTGACCAACAGTCCATTTCTTTTTTTCCCCTTAGCCCAGTTAAGACCTCGTCTCTGGTTCAGGAGTGGCTTGACACAAGGATTGTAACGTTTGAAGCCTATGTGTTTGATTCCTCCGTGTGTAGTGGCTCTGGATTTGCTGACTCCAGGTTCAGTCCACTCCTTCCCTGTTATCCCTGTTGGCCGTACAGTCACAATTTTGTCTTGCTTTCAAATTTCTTTGACTATATTTTGACACAGTCCTCTTTAAACAATCCACTGTTTTAGCAATGGCAATGTTGAGGTTGTTACTCTTTGTCTTCTGGATCTCTGTCAAGCCAGCAATCTTCTCAATGATAGTGTAGGCTGTAATATGACATAACAGTCATACATAAAAAGATTTTGTGTTAAAACAGTTTTGTTAAACTGTCAGAAGACCTTTTATCTGCCTTACAGAAGGTTATTTGCCATCTGACTGCAGTAAAAAGAAAATAAGTGAGTCACATTTGAATGTCGAATAGCAGAGTATCATTTATTCATTGCTTTCCTCTTTTCTGAGTTTGGGTAACTCAGAGGTCCCCCGCCCCCCAGAAGCACTCTCCAGCTAACTCTGGGGGACCCCAGGGCATGCCCAGGCCAGAAGGGAGCTACTCCCCCTTAAACATAATCTGTTTCTGCTGCCAGGTCTCCTTCCAGTGAGAGGACGTCTAAAGAAATCATGCTTTGAAGCACCAGCACAAGGCAAGATCACAATTCATTTAACTTCATGTTCACCTTTTTAATGAAATAAAACAGAGCAGATAAAGTATTCTGCAGGAACGGAGAAGGAAATGTCTGAAATCCAAAACAGGGAGGGAAAAAAATGAAAAGGTTATGAGCAACTGTGCAGACAAAAACATTCAGTCATTGAGTTTGTTATGACTAGTTTCTGATCTGATAAATAATATTTTCTACTGCTTGATTCAGGAGGCCTCACGGTCTCCATTGTGCGACAGAGTTTGGTCGTCATCGAAAGGAACCACAAAACCCAAACATCCAGACTCAAGCATGGGCAAGAATTTAAAGTAGTCAACTTGTTTGTTCATTCCTTAATGAATCAATCCTGACCTGTTAATACAGAGCACACAGCAAACACCATCAGAGAAAATATTTTCATTTTCATTCTGTTTCATTGTGTTCAATATATCATAAACCCTAAGCCAATGTCAGCTGTAGCCTTGTTCTTGATTTAGATTTTTTTTTTTTTTTTTTTACGACTGTTGTGTTACAGTTAACAAAGCTGATATCCGTACATTACTTCTTAAATTACTTTTGTGTGACTCTTGACCCTTTGTGTTGTTTCCCTCTCTGGTTTCACATTGTACTGCTTTATTGTTTTTGCTCTTTCCGCGTCTTCTCAGGAATACAAATCGCGTGTGACAAAGGCAAGAGTCAGGAAAAGTAAATAATACACACAATGTTTTCTTTAATGCTTATGATTAGAGGCAAAGCAACAACCTAAATGAGCTTACAGCATGTTTTCATAGACAAGGTTCACCAAATTTTTAAATATCTAGTAAAGCCTCGGATAAAAAGGAACTTTTCGTCTTTAAAGTGTGAAATGGTGCATTAGAAGATGGCATTGTTTTTGGCATAAAGAAAACGTTTTAGATATTTTTATTTCTAATGTTTTATTGTTTCATTGACTGCACTCTGAGACAGTTGTTAGCACTGCTGCCTTGCAACAAAAAGGTCCTGGGTTCTAATCCTGGCCTGTAGCCCTACGGCATGGAGTATGCATGCAATGCATGGATGATGTTTCACATTTGATGTTGTGGGACCTTCATGGTCTTTCATCAAGCCTTCGAGTTCTCCAAACAGAGATGAAGATGATAGATTGAGATACTGCAAAAAAAATAAATAATGGACCGCCTTAACGGGTTTAACCAAAGTAGAGACTTTCATTGCTGGTTTCACGTCTCTTTAAAACCACCCACGGTGTCTAAAATTTAATTCTGCACGTTATGATCTGCCGCATTGACATCTTATCCTGCAGAAAAAGCAGATGGCTGGAGCCAAACAAAGTCTAATGTTCCACGTTCACATTTCTTTGGCTGAGTTAGATTAGATTAGAAGATGCCAGAGCCAGCTGCTAACAGGTTGAGAGGTTGTGTTATGTTTGGACATTTCCTTGGATCCATTTCAAAGCTTGAGCTGTGATTCCTAACTAAAATCTTTCACAGCACTAATAGATGGTAAATTTGCTCAGATCATTTGGTTTAAACATTCACCTTCTAACTTAACAGGTGGTTATAGTTAAAATAAAGAAAAACGAGCTCACTGTTACATCTGCTTACTTTGACCACTCAAACTCTGTCTGGTAGCACAATGGGAACAGATTTAGCCAACAGAGGAAATGAGTCTGAACTTGTTGACCCATGTGTGCAACTGTAATTCTCACTTTACTACTGTAACTGTCAGTAACTCGAAACAACACACCCGCTTCTAACACTGAAAACGGGTTTGCAAAATGGGGTTTCCTGTTGTTTTGTTTTGCAGATTGCGTGGCCTCAACTGTTTCTATCCTGAAATGGAACTATATTATTATATTTTGTGTGAACATTTTTTTTTAACATTTCAAAAGATTTAGAATCTGAAACACGGGTTGTAAAAAATAACTGTGTTGCTAAGAAATGTGTTGGATGGATGTCCCCACACTGGTGCTATTTCCAGCTCTTACTGCTGCTAAGCTTCCTGTGAGCTGAAGTCTAGCTGGATTGTTTTTATATATATATATATATATATATATATATATATATATATATATATATATATATATATATATATAAAAGTAATTAAAAAAGGTACTTCTCAAAAATGATAGGGCTTTAATTTTGCACAAATGTGGAGTTTCCCATTTAGGAAAATAGATTTTTTTTTCTCCACAACCTAAAAAAACCAAAAAAAAAACAAAAAACATTGTTCTTTAATTCATCCACAAAGCAAGCACACGCAAAATGCATTAAAGGTATTTATAAAAGTTTGTGTTTGCCTTTTGCAAAGGGCCATACAGGTTTGCAAGTTTATGAGACTCCAGACATTTTTTAACAGCAGATGGAGCAAAAAAGGCTCTTTGGATGGTAAAGGTTATTACCAATAAGCTGTTCTTTACTGCCAACAAGTGGTGAGAAGTAGTTATGGCTGCTTAAGACATTTTGTCTTGTGAGAGCTTTTGCTTTTATTTCAGTATTACATTATTATTATTTTTTATTTTACTTGATCGCATTATGAGGGGTGCATCTTTGCTTCTCATAAAACTAAAAATGTACACAAAACATTGACTAATACTGTAAACTGTGGTCTAAACAAAATTTTAGTGATTAGTTATTCTGGACTAATTGCAGATGCTTGTTTTCCAGATCTCAGTCATCCTGTTATATTTTATGAGCATTGGCGAGGATTGCATAAGAGTACATTATAAGCTTTGCTTTCCGGCTGCTCAAAATAATCAGCTGGTAGGCTGCGTGCAACACAGGTGTGCAGCAGTTCTTAAGAAACAATGGTTCCTTGGGCTTTTTTTTTTTTTTTTTTACCATCTTTCTTCTAACGTCCAACTTTAACATTTGAGGCCTAGAGAACCTTCTTATTTCCGGCACTGTATTATAATGCGCAAAACAAATTCAAAGTCCTGTATCATAAACAGAGCCAATAAGGGCTTTGTACATATCTTACTGGTGTGAAGTTTGACCAAGTAAGGTTTTAATTGCCACTTATTTAAATTCCCAGATCAAACATCCTAGAAAATGTTTCTTTTAAGCTCATTAAACTTGCTGCACTCCCAAGAGGACACAATGCAGGTTCTTGTTTGCTACAAATTTCACATCGGCCATTAATGTGCTTTTCTCCAGAGAACCTGTGGTAGGAGCTAAAGATTAAGCCGACGACAAGGGAAACTTCTAAGCACCAAAAATAAATCAACAATTTATTACTTAAAACTTAGATTGCTGTCCTGCCAATTAAGTACTTCCCCGTAGATAATTTAAGAGTAAAAATAATTTTGGAGATACAATAAAATGTTTCCTTTCCATCACTTCCTAAAGATAATACATTTCACCAAATGAATTGATCTTGCATTAACTAAATAAACGTGAAATTACAAGACATAAAGTATCCACTTTTAAAATGGATAAAAGAGTAAAGAACTTTCCCTGGACCAAAATAACTTGGTTTCTCTTTCAGGGTTAAGATGGAGGTTTAGAAACAAAGATGGCAGACGGCTACTTCATTAAGTCAAGATTTCTGAACAATCTATTCAACCTTTTAAAGAAGTTATTTTTAAACGGGTAAGACATTTCATAGTAATGGCGCAAACATACGTAGAATGGTTTTATTTCACCTTTATTTCATGATTTCATGTGTCAGTTTTAAACAACAAATTTAAGCTCAGCACAAACAAACTCTGACCACAGCAGCCTGTGCTCTGCTGAATATCGTGGCTGCGGAGGAGCGTAACATCACATGTCAAATCCAGCCAATGACTACATTTTTACTAAATGGTTGTCTGATTCCCCCCATGACCGGTTGGATTGATTTTTCTCCTGTCGCAAGTCTTCCCTTCAAAGCACGTTGAGGAGGCCACTCGAAAGAATGAAAAGAAAAAGTTAACAATAAAAAAAAAAAACAAATGGGAAGAAACAGTAACACCACAACAAAGCTCAGCCAAACCTTAAAAATTAAAGTACGACAAAAATGTAAATAATAATAATATTAATAATACTAAATGTTTTTACACATTTGTTTCCAAACAAAAATAAATTCCTTTGGTCAAGTAAAAAAAACAAAATGAAAACAACAGTGAACTCTTGTGTACCAGTCTCAGTTTCCTCGTGTTTCTTTTTCTACAGTCATCCAGGTTCTTTGAGGCTCTAAGGCTGCAAAGGAGGTGTCAAGGCAATATGGTTATGGTGCCCCAGGAGCTCCATGCTGCAGCATGCTGGGAAAAGGACTAGAGGAGTAAGAGAGGGGCAGAGGCATTGAGAGAGGAGCAGAGTCCTCAGACAGCAGGTGAAGGTGCATCAGGATCAGGCTCGTTGCTGTAGTTGTTGCTGTAGTGATTCCCACTGGGTGGGTGATTGGGTAGGATGTCCAGTTCATCCACCTGAGGGCCAGGGTGCATCACCACCAGCTGGTCCTGGGGGATATCTGCAGCTGCTGCCGCCAGGTTGGTGATGGACTTAGACTTCACGCACTGAAAGTCCACATGCCGGCTTTTGCCCTCTTCCTTTTCCCAAGACATTCGGATGAAGGGCCTCTGGACATAGTTGTAAATCACCTCTGGGCGACCTCCTGGGCGCTTCTTCACCTTCTCTTTATACGTGGGATAACCTGTTGACACAAAGGGCATACATTTGTTATTTCATGTTTGCCTATCTTGATCGCAGTCCCTTTGAAACGTTGAGTTTTTACACACAAAATGCATGAGAACCCTGTGAACATAATACAAGCAAGATACAAATTCCTTCTCTGGACTCAACTTCCCAGAAGTTCACATCTTTTGTAAAAGAAACTATTACTACAATGGAAAGGCTTAAAATACTGAGTGAAAAAAATTAAACTGGAAGGAACTACACAGAAAGAAAGGACAAGAGAGATTGCAGTCAGGACACAAAAGCAGGAAATAAAAGAATCAAGGACAGAAACAGAAAGAGAAGAAGTTATGAGACTGAAGAAAACAGGTAAGGACATAATGAAGGAAGAAGAAATGAAATGAAAGAGGGGAAAGACAGAAACTAAACTAAAAAAAGTAAAAGAAAGGGAGGAAGGAAACCAAGTAATGGAGAAAAGAAAGAAAGGGACAAAAGAGAAGGGCACGAGGAGGGATACAAACATTGGCGAGGCGACAAGGATTAAGGGACAGAAGGAAGGACAGCGAAAAGATTAACGCAAAAGACAAGAAACAAAAATAAGGAAACAAAGTGGTAAAGAAAGGGAGATTATGAGGAAAAAACAGAGGATAGATAGACTAACCTGGCAACCCAGATTGATAATGTGTAGCACTCTCCGTTCTGCACATTATCAATCTGGGTCAGCTCCCATCAAATCCATTCAGGGTAAGGAGGGACATTCAGCAGAACTCTAAGCTGATTGAACAAAGCCACACCTAAGGCCCGCCTACCAAAGGTTAGTTTTAACCAGTCGCTGGATTAAAAAATGAAAATGTAAGCAGCAGACTTCATTAGAAACCACAAGTTTAAGCTGGTCGAAGCACTTCTTGCTGTTCTTCTTTCAAAGAAGAAATCGTGGATTCTGACAAAACAGATGTGACAGCAGCAGCTGTGCGTCCTCCTGCGCTGCCATGTTTATTTCTGTCCAGCTGTGGGCTCGGCAGCGCTGTATGTCCCGCCTTAAACCACAATACTGCAATGTGATTGGCCCGAAACATTTTTGGTTCGGGCTGAACGACTGAGATGGGATAGGGACAAGATGGATTCTGGTGTGTTTGTGAACGCAGAAATACCACAAGAACTCAGCTTGCAGGCCACATTTAGGAGGGATAAGGGATGGAAAAAAGGAAACAAGAAAGGAAGGACATCAGGATAGGGAATGAAGTCTGAAAACAGAAATGTTTTCCTGACATTAAACCTGCCAACTTCATCTGTGCACCCTGAGGTTACTTTTTGCTGTTCTATAAGAGAAGCGGATTATCCTGACAGCAGCATAAACACTGATTAAGTTACAGATAACAGATGGTGACAACTAAGCAGTGGCTCGTTAAAACAAAACCAAAGAAAACAACCAAATTCAGAATAGATTTTGCAAATGTAAATCCTGCAAGTAACACATTCAGTACACCTTTAAACCATTTTACAGGAAAGTTCAACGCACCTTCAATGCCCAGCCTTATTTTCTTCAGCCCCCTCTCCTTTAAAACTGATTTGGCAACGTCTCGGTTCTCGATATACTTAAAAAATCTGTATAGTTTTGTGCTGTAAATAACTGCAACGAGAACAAAAATGTTAGTATAACAAGTGTATTACATATTTCTGTTTTGTACACAGCATGCAAAACACCAGCGGTACCGGTTTTCTGCAGAAGCAGGCAGGCACTTACTCTGTGAATACTCCTCGCCCATTTGCGGCGGGTACTCTTCGTCCCAGTCCACCACATCATCGTCTGTAAGAACTACGATGTGACATTCCCTCTCTCCACTCTGAGCGCTGGCCACCATTAAAGGCAGAACCATTTCTTCGAGGTAAAACTCAAACTGACGCCGAGCGCCGTCATTGGACAGCTCGTGCATCAGGGCACCTGGAAAAGGAGGACGAGTTTGAACTTAAATGTGATCTACTTTCTTGAAGTACTTAGAAAACATCAAATGCACACAGAGGTTGATCTTAAATAAAACATGCACATATTATTCAAACAGGCCCTCCGTAGTGGCCCCCGTCTTTCTAAATACAATTTAGTAAGGTTTAGGCTCTGAGAAAAAAGCGAATAAATACTGTTATAGTCAAACGTCTACTTGCACATAAAAATATTTGTGGCGATAGTTGGCAATACCATTGATGAACAACAAGAAATCAGTCTTAATATGGAATATTTATGATTTATTTTGAATGTGTTTTTCAGGCTTAAATGACTCTAAAATTTACTTAGTGAAAAGAGTGTTAAGAATTTGCCTTAAAGTGTTTTATCTAGTGGCTTAGTGGTAGGAGCAAGGCGCTTGCGTCGAAGGAAGGCTGCAAGTTCCCTGGTCCGTCTCCCACAGTCTACCACTGTGAGTCCCTGATGGAGACCCTTAGCCTCAGGAAGCTCCCTGAGTGCTGCACCGTAGCAGCCCACTGCTCCCTAGGGATGGCTTAAACGCAGAGGACACATTTCATTGGAATGTAGAAAAGTTGCATTGACAATTAAATGTAATTATGATCAGTAGTAGTAGTATTACAGGTTTGAGAAATCTGTAAATACTTTAAATGTAACATTTCTTTGGTCATTTCTCTCAGAGAAGCATCTTTTTTTAAACACTTTGATTCAAACTATAAATAAATTAAACTCTGATGAATTGTGTTTAAACAGACCATAATGGACCCCGCCCTACGTGAAAGGTGCCACCGTGATTAGCAGCCCTGCCTCTGTGTTCCCAGCGTTTCTGCAGCAGCTGTCAGAAGCACTAATCTACAGTGTTCAGTAGTGCCGAAACAAAAGGAGCTTTCAGTCACACTGAAGGCAGCAGAGCTTTAGGCGCCCGGTTTCTAGCCGCTCCACCAAAAACAGAAGTCATGAAAACGCGTTTCTTCCCAACAGTGTCTGGCTCCAAATAAAACCTCCCAGCAAAACTCTTGAACTGGTGACAGCTCGCTCTGACAGATAAAAGATCGCCTTTTTTTTTTTTTTTTTTTACTATGCTGTAACAGGATGTGACAAAGATTTTAAGTGACATTGCTGTTCTTAGACTGCATTTCTTAATGTGCAACTGTAAAAAGCTCAACACAGGAGGGGTGGGGGGGTGTTGACTCACTAAGGTCTCTGCATTTGATGGTGCTATAGTCGAAGGAGATGCATAGATAGTCGCACGCCTCCCGCAGCTCAGGGATAGAGATTCCATCTGGACAGCGGATTATCCCAGATTTGTAGTAATCCTGTCAATTACAATTAGAAATCACAAAGACAGTCATTTAAAAACACTGTGGCGCCACTAACCCACAAAGCGTGTGCAAATCAAGAGCTTTAGTAAACGCAACATGAACGTTAACTTAGAAACAGGATCTGTCTTTTGTTGTTCATTTTACACCTCAGAGATTCACAAGTTAAACTCTTAGCGTTGGTTGTTAAACTTTAACCAGGTGGGTTCTTTGCAGGCAACATTCAGTTTCACAGAAAATAACACTTGGGCTTTAATCGTTAATGGATTATTTTTACAAAATGATGCAACCTAATATGATTTATTTAACCCTATATGAGTTTATTACTAGGAAAATGACTTTAGTCACATAACTTTCAGTGATATCACTGCTAGTATGTTATGCTGTCATAATGAATGGATGAATGAATAATTTATTTAAGACAATCCAGTGAAATGCATTACGTATATGTAATAATAGCAAGATATTGATATACATATATGTGTTACTTATGAATCCATACTACTCAAAGGTGGTTAAGTAAGAAAATAAATCAATATATTGTACATTATAAACATCCATATTCACATGCACCCACAGCTCACACAACCATAACTACTATAAAAGTATCCACCAATGTGCAGTGGCTAAGATTTTTTAAATTTGTTACGTTAGTTTATGGTATACCCTCCTTCTCTCTCAACAAAAATATTTTGGAATGTTGTCTGGTAGTTTATTACAAACTATGAGCTTTGAAACTTTCTCAGATCTGAGAATTTTAGCAAGCTAGAATGAACAAACAATGGATTTGTGTGGTGATGCTAGCTAGCCTTGCGGACCATCCTAATGGCTCTTTTCTGCTGTGTGTATAGCCGTTTGAGTGATACCCTGTAGGTGTTACCCCAGACTTCTACACTATAGCTCAGGTCTGGTAAAATCAGTGAACAGTAGTGAATGCCTAATCCTTTATAATTCAGAAAAGGTTTGGCTTTACTTAGAATAATCTAACAACTGTGTTATTAATTAATTTCTAGTGAAAGTATGAATGTTAATTTTAAAAGGGGATTAAGTTTGACTGCAAGAGTAATTTAAAGGCATGCATGAGCTGCATTATGCTCCGCTTATTTAAATACGTTTTTAAATAAACACAGAAAACATTGGATGGCAACTGACCAAAATTGCTCGGAAAACTGTTGAGCTGATGCCCTCGGCCACCTCATACTCCCCCTTCTCATTGGGCCTGGTAAAGTTGTGATCCCTTCCAGATCCGAACATCCTGAAACAAAGATAATTGGGTTTACATTCTTAATTGAGAAGGCAAAACATCACCATTTAAAAAGGTAAAATCAAAACTATACACCGTTAGCCAAAAGGTAGAATATAATTACTGGTACTCGATCCCAGATTATTAAGCCTATTTCAGTGTAAGTCAACAATGAGAAAGTGTGCTGTACCTGCCCAACATGGTGTTGGGTTGTGCAGTGAAGATGGAAGGATCCACTACAAAGCGTGTGTTGTCGACAATCAGAGTGACCCTCTCTGAGGTTCTCGTGTTTCGGTTTCCAACAAGGGCATTTGCCGCACCCTCCTTCGGATTGTCATAGACAAAAACCATTTCTCCAGCTCCCAAGGTTTTGAAGGTACCATCAGAACTGGACAAGCTACTATTGCGACTGCTCACAACTCCGCTGCTGCTGGAACCACTAGGTGAGACTCTCTGAGGCCTTGGGCTACCGGGCCTTGATGACGGGCCGTCACGCTCACGATCTGAACACACAAAGGAACAACAATGTCAATTAAATTTTAAATTGGAGGATAAAGTATACTGTAATTATATGGAAACCCATTACTAAATAAAAAAATGTTTAATATAATGTTATTACAAATAAATAAATAATTTAAAATAAATTTAATATGGGTAAATCAGACAGCAAGATGTATAAACTAGAACTGAGCTGTGAGTTTCAGTCAGCTGTTCTCAATAGTTAACGCCAAAAGCTAGAGACCCTTTACAGGACTTTCACGCAGGCCCTCTGCTGTCTCTCCATGCCTACTCACCACTGTTGTGTTGGCGGGTGGGCGAGGTGACGTTTCGAATGCAGGGGGTCAGTTGCCCTTCCCTCTCATGTGAGGAGTCTCTAGAACGATCACTGGAACGACGACGGTCACGAGAGCGGTCGCAACCCCCACTGGCACCATGCAGGCTCATCTTCCGCTGTTCTGCCTCCACTCGAGAAGTTCTGGCCTGACTGCTGCTTTTTATTAAGAGAAAACCACATTTATTCCCATTCTTTCTTTTTTTTTTTTATTTCAAGGCTAAAAGATACATCTATTCAGATTACTACAAATCAATTGCTTTAGGTCGACAACCCGTTCCATTACGGCTTCATGCGTTGCTATTTTGTCTTATTTTTTGCACTGAATTAACCATCTCATAGCTGTGTACTTAAACCTTTTTGAGTATAACTGTATGGTTTTTAAATGTCACACAAAAACAGTATTTTTTTTCTGAACACTTTTTATTACATCCTATTTCTATCTGATACTGATCCCTGTTTGGATAAATTAACTCTTGTAATTTACCCCAGCTTTTGACCCTTGAACAACATAATTTCATATATCCACATTTCTCTACAGTTCCCTGGTGGGATAAGGATTGATTTACAGTTGGTGTAAAAACATCCCACGGAAGATGGGCTGCATTCTGTACCTGAGAATGTCTGGTACAGTACAGAACAACTTAAAACAAAAAAAGTGTAATATAGCAGAAGGATAAAATGACTACACTACGGCAAACCATAAATCCAAATATAGACTTGTAACAAGTCTTTTTTAAGGGGCTGTAAATTCTCCTTTAATACCAGCACTATACGTTTGTCCCAGCAGGATTTCACAAGAGGCCTTAGGTAAAACTAACCACCCAAACAACTGGATCGACCACATTCTGCCATGTTCAAATTACAGACAGACAAAAAAAGAACAAAAGCCAACCCAGTAATTTTCCTACCCCATCTACTTCCTTAAGTGACTCCCTCTCAAATTGTGTTTCGTCACACTGGAGTGAATAACAAAAACTAAATGAAGCCTATTAAAAAAGTTTATTACTAATACAAAAAAAAAAACCAATAACAATAAATATGAGTATATCTGCAACGGTAACTGTTTAGTCACTGAACCCCACTGACCATCGGTGGGTCAGATTACAGGTCTGAGACAAGTAAAAAACCAATAAAAGAAAATAGGATAAACAATATACCTTACTGTTTCATCGGGAGATTCGTCTAAGGTTTTATTCGTAATCGAGATAACAACATATCCATGCATCAGGTAATGAAGAATAAATAAATTTGAAGGAACAGGCTAACACTGATTAAATAAACTGATACATTATCACTTTTGCTTATCTAATACCTTCATATCTATAGGAATAATTATACTTTTGTACCATTTTAATTTGCATAATCAGAAATCCTAAATCTGTTTCCTCATGGCAACAAATAACTGAATTGAGAACAAATGTGCAGTGTTCTGTGCCTCCTTGATTACATCACATTAATTTAAAGACGTGTAAGACTTCAATTGCCCTGAAGCTGTATGAAGTAAATAATAACGTTAGTTAAAAAAAATACAATCTTCAATACAATCATACACATATTGTAAGGCATTTGCATCCTCTTGAAATGCAAGAAAACAGTTTTAATGGACCAATACGACATAAAATGTGATCCTTATCTGTTAGACCTTTTCTTTCACAGTATAACAGACAAATAAGCGACTAGTTAACATTTCACGGCAAACCCTGATATCTAAAAGCAGCGCGTATCAATGTTTATAGTTTTAGGAAATCGCGAAGATTTTCTAATCGGTCTCACCTCGAATGCTTGCAGAGTTTGCGAGGTCGGCTCGTTGCTGTGTGCTCCCAGTTTTCCGTGTCACTCGAGTTACTGTCATATGATTGCAGACGTTCTGCCATCACCCGAACAGGGGGGAGCCTGGTCTGGATCTTTCACCGTTCATTATCTGTTCAGCCGTAGGTAGGTACAAATCAACAAGTCAGTTCACTCCCCCTGTCAGTGTCAGCCCTTCCTAAACTACCGTACAAAATGATGTTTACACGACTAGATGTTTTCTACACGCGAAAACCAATGTCCATATCCGATAAAGCCGTGTGAACATTAATATCCTGACAATAATGTAGAGAACGTTTCTGTTGGCTGAGTCAGCCCACGATTTCGGCTAAATACTTAGCATACTTAGCTTGCTAACATTAGCTTGCTTTCTTAGCCGCACTATATTACAACAGTTTTAATCCACTATCCCGCGACAACAGCATCGAAAGCTCGCTTACATCATCAGTGCTCATACACATGATCTGATATTGTCTAAAGAAAAAGAAAAAAATACTCAAAATACACACCTCTCTAGCTTCGGTTTCCGCTATAATCCCAGTAGCTTCATCATAGCGAACCATCTCTTTCAAAACACTCACTCAGATGACGTAGTACGTGACAACCGTTGACGTCTTGACGTGCTGACGCAGCTGAAGCAACAACTATTTTTGCTTATGCGTTTTGGTCTCATTTTCTCTCTCGATACATGCGCTTCCACTCACTGTTAAAATCCATTTAGGTTGAGCAAAATAATTGTTTTGTATAAGTTCTACAGGGATTTCTACTGTTTCCTTAAAAGGAAATCAAGCGGAGAACAACTTCCACAGATCTCGCGATATGACATGTTTTTTTTAGGATCGGATAAAAGAGCCAATAGTTTCACGTTTATTCTAAGTTTTAGGATCATGTTTATTGTAAGTTAGAATTTGAAGTATACATTGCAAAAGTCTTAAGTACACATACTAGTTAATTAGACATTTTTTATGTTTTGTTTACCCTATAAGTTCTCCTTTATACTTTTTCAACCAACAATATCTAAATTAATGAACACGCCAGAAGACATTAGCATACATTGTTTGTTTAGCAAGATTTTAGGGTACAGAAACTAACTGATTAATATTTACAATGATAGTAGTTCACAATATGACTAAAGGGGTATATTTAGTGAGATGAACGACTATAAACTAGTTGTAACTTGTGGTGAGTTCATGTGATAATTTCAATTTGAATGGGGAACACAGAAACAAACAACAACAAAAAAAAGTCTGGCACCCATATTGCAAACCATAATCCTCAAGATTTTGTATTTGTATTTTTACTTTTTTGCACTGTTCTCTTCCATTATGTGCCATGCTTATCTTGTTTTAAACTCAAATATATGTATATGTATGTATGTATATATATAGCCCATTTCCCTGTTTGTAAGTACAATTGTATCAAAATATATGTAACACTGTAAGGTTCAAATAATACATAATCTGCAAATCACTAATTTTAAAAAGTGTCGACCAGTTTACAAAGTAATACAGATGTGCTTAATCTATTACAGTACTATAGGAAAAAACAAGACTTAATCAAATACAGGCACTTTCCTTCTTTAAAAGCATGAAACCTTTTAACAGATGTAGGTGTGTGTAGCTGTTACTTTAGGATCTATTTCCACACAGAAATAAAGATACAATGCCTTTGCATGCAACACAGGGCTAGTCAGTTATATTTAAAAAGCCTACAAACAGAACAGTTAAAGGTTATCCAGAGTTTAAATACAGAATTTGAAGGAACATTTTTAGAATTAATACTGTTTTAAACTGGAGGTATAAATCCATTCCAGTCATAAAAAAATAACCAGAAGAAAATACAATTATCCAATTCAAATTGTAGGGGAAAAAAATTAATAACAGCAAAACTGGTTGATGGTTTGCTACAGTACAACATGTATTCCTAATGATAGTTTTGTAATATTTTTAAAAAAAATCTCACTTTACAATCAGATTTCGTCCTTGTGTAATAACATAACACATTCATAATATGTAAAACAAGATATTGGTCCTTTAACATTAGAACATACTGAAAAATGTTTTAAAAGGGCATTATGACTTAGTGCATAAGATAATATTAAACATTTAATTCCTTTTATGACCAAACAAAAGGCTTCAATAGCTGTAATCATATACGTAGCTGGCCAATGTGGCTAAAAGTAAATCAGATGAATACATAAAAACAATCATTAAAAACCTTCAACTTTCAAAATACAAAACAGAAGCTTGCATAAAAATAGATTTTTTAAATATATAAACAAATAAATAAAGTTTTGAAGCACAAAGCTTTTTGTTGGTGAAATATTCAGACAGACAGCAAAAGGCTTAGCTCTTTCACGTGTTTGGTCTGAAATCATTTTCTTGTAGAAGGCTTTTTAGATTTCCTGGTCTGGCCTGTTGCGGTTTGGGACTGGCAATGATAATTTTCTTCAGTTTTTCCTGAAGCCAGTCCTGTCTTTCTCCAACTTGCTTGTGTTCCTGGACATTGTGCATAAACTGTACCTCACCGATGGATCGCTTTCTGCAGAAATAGAAAAAATATTTATTTTAACTTATGGCTTCTATCAATTATATCTAAATATGCCCTGCTTAGTATTTTTTTAAATGGCTTACTTTCAGTTTGAATTTGTTAATGTAAAAAAAAAAAGAAGATTCAGACAAAACAGACTAATTACCTCAGTGGGTTTGCCTCCGTGACGATATTTGTAAATAGGAGGATCACAACCAATGTTTCCAAGTACCTTAATGCAGACATCTCGCGTAACTGAAACAAATGAAATAAATTTCGTGGGTAAGAAAAAGGATTTTCACTTCACTTTTTCCGCAATATGTTTTTTGGATCATTTCGTGCAAAGTTACATTCAAAGTATTTATCCACAGTCAAATCGTCTCTTACCAGCTTTTCCGTCCTCATAGAGTAAAAAGTTTAGCTGCTTTATCAGTGCCAGGCCCGTTTCAATCTGGGTGAAGGAGTCAAACTTGTTGATCACTCTTTCATGTGAGGAAGTCGTCTCTCCCTTATATACAGGGTCGCCCTCCCCGATCATCAATGAGCAAATTTCACTGTTCAAATGCATCAGTGGGAGCAGGCATCCGCAATGACGCCACCTCCACCACAATTCACTACTAACTCATCTTTCAACACCTCAGCAGAGGTTCACCGTTGGTCTGGCATCCCTCTTTTTTTTTTAAAGTTTGGTCGCTTTCTTCGACAGTGCTGAACAATCAAGCTACGGTGACATCTCTAGCGTGATGCACTTTATGGGAAAATTATTGCTGCTGGTGAGTATATATATTTGATTGGGCATGCCTCATGCAATGGGACTGCAGTGAAAACATATACTCTTTGAAATGGCTGTGACTGTCAAGCTGAATTTATTAGCAAAGCAATTACTTTTATGGTCCATCTCATGAAGCATGTAAGGGTCACCAGGGAGGTGCAACTCGGTCCTCCCTACGAGAATGAAGCAAAGCCCCTCATTTAGTTCACAGTTAGCTCTCAGAAGATGTAGACGCTGCAGACTTGGCAGGTGGCTGCTCTGCCTTGTTAGGAGCAACTAACAAGGCAGAGAAACTAAGCCTCCTAAACCCCCTGTTAACGGCGTTTTAAATCAGCTTCGAACCTTTGAAGCTATGCCGTTATGTTTTCAGTAGAGGTAAAAGTCAACTAACTATGTTAAACCCGAGCATACGTTGAGCATCTGGTCTCTAGATTTGCCCCCCCCCTCACAAGGAATCAGCGGTCCAAGGCTGAGTGTTGATTCTCGCTGCGGTCCCATCTGTAGATTCGCTCAGGACATCAATCACACCAGGATGACTGGGCATTTGAAAAACATACAGTTAACCTCCTTCGAAATGCTTAGCATCACATTTGTGTGATGCATGGGTTGTGGATAACCTTGTCAGGGTGTCACAAGATGCATTAGGTAACCATGAGGGATCTTTTCTAAATGTGGCAAAGGAATGATTATGACATGACAGAAGGAATAGGTGCCACACGGGGACCTATATCTCTTGTCGTTTCGATCTCCAACATGATGTCCTGCACACTCTTATGCCACACGATACTTTCCTGCAGCATTGGGTGAAATCCTATACGCTCGTTTAAGATGTAGCACCACAGATGTCCATCGTTTTTATTATAGGGTGCTAATAAAATTATTTGAATGTTGTAAACATGTTTGCCTGTAAAAAAAACAACATAAAAAACGTATTGACCATTAATATTGTACTATGATCAGATCTTTTAAATGTGGAAAGCATTATTAATTCCAAATAAATAAATACAAACAAGGTTGATTAGGCTTTCAGAAACAGAACAGAAGTACTTGTAGGGCTATGTAGGTGGGCAGTGTCTGTATCAGCGCTCCCCATCGGGTACATAAACGGCACTTAGCACCACCTGTGCTTTCAACTAGGCTAGATTTTTTTATTTTTTATTTTTTGCATACGTGTTGCTCTCATTACCTCATGCGCTCACAATGCGAGCCATCCAAGTTATGGTATGCAGCTGGTGTGCAAGAGGACTTGTCAGGGACTGATGGGAAGAATTGTGTGTAAATCATTAACTTGGGTCACCCCCATGTCACAAAGAAAGTAACGGGCATGAAATGACTCATCTCTGTTTAAGAGTGCTGCCTGAAAATAGGTTACTGCTGGAGAAACACGTTTGGACAAAAGCCTGCTCAGGTTATTCCTTTCTCTTTTCTGATTTGTGATTTTTTATTGTCCAGCAGATACACAAAACAGTGCGTGAGGTATGTTTTCTGCATGCATGCCACATCTTTAATGGAACAGCTGCATTTCTCTGGCCTCTGCATTGTGAATTTGGAGGTATGGAAGGACAGCAGGGCCACGGCATCGCTTTCCCTCAGCTCTATAAATGGAGTTAACTTTTTTTCAACAAATGAGGTCACCCCCTTTGAAGAGGTCATGTAACTCAATTGGATTTATTTAGATGGTTGATCTCATCCCAACATTTACTTGTGAAGCTAAACAAACACAGATATCAGTTTTATTAACCGGATTACAATTTAGTGCTTGTCAGAGGGTGGAAAAGCCCAGCGCTGCAATAAATCTGCCAGACTCAGTGCCCAACAATGTCTTCTTCTCGGAGCGGCACGGCAGTGGTTTTGTCAAACTGAATGTTTTGTACCTCCACAAAACATGTTCACTCGTATTAGTGCAACTGGATAACAATCAACAAGCTGTTATTGCATGGTCGTGCGATTCCCCATTTCACAACATGTCCAAAGATGAGTTGGTCTTAAGTTAAAACTCAGTCCTCTTTGTTAAAATTTCTTCTTTATTTCTGGCTGATAGTAAAATGTTAGAAGCGTTTTACCTGGGCTCAGATAGAAAAGGAATAGACTTTCTCTCAGTTTCTGTCTCTCTGGATCAGGATAGGCTTAAAATAATTAATGCAACAATTGATACGTCTGTGTGTAGTGGCTCTTGAAGCTTTGACTTCAGCTGCAGTCCATGCTTTATGAGTCTCCAAACTCTTAAGCCTGCAAACGACGCAATTCTCCCTGTTGCTCACACAACTTTTTCTACCATAATTCATAAATATAATACACACGCAATTACTTTTTCTGGCTTACTTTCATCATCAAGGGCATCAATGACTGTATGGTGGACAGCTGTCAATTTAGCAGTCCTATAGGTCGTAACATTTCTTTATCAAACATCTTTTTGTTGGTCCTATGTATTGTTAAAATAATCTGAAATACTGACATTTCGGGTTTTCATTGGCTATATAGCAAGATGATAAAAAATGACCAAAACAGCTGCTTGAAATATAAATTTGTGATTTAAATTATGATTTAAATTAGTGTGTGAACACCAGTACAACTGCTCACCATGTCACATCCTGGATTAATCATGATCAACCTATTTTTGTTTGATTTGTTTTACTTGTCAGCCACACACAGGGCTGATTACTGCCAGATCTGCAGAATAAAAAAAAAAAAATACTAGAAATTATCTGATAATATGAAGTAGGCAAAATAAATTAAAAAGCAACACAAAAAAAGGTTATTCACTTCTGCCAGTCTGAAAGGTTTACAAAGCATTTTCTCAGATTTTGGGCCTCCTTTGAACTGCAGGGACAGCCATTATCTATAAATAAAGAGAAAAAATTAAGTGATCAAACCAAGGATGAACCACAATTTTCATGTTGAAAACCCCTCCAACATGTCTGAATTAAAGCAATTTTGCAAAGAGGCATGGCAAAAATTCCTCCAGCGATGTAAAAGACTTGTGACCTTGTGTCACAAATGCTTGATGGCAGCTGTTGCCAAGGGTGAAAACTTACTTTTTCACATAGTGCCAAGTTGTTTTGGATTTTTTCCCCCCATAATAAACAAAATCATCATTTGAAAAGTATATTTTGTATTCACAAATGTTTGTCTCACATTAAATTTGCTTGATTATCTGTAACATTTACAGCACACAAAGAGGAAACCAGTAAGGAGGTGAAATATATTTTCAGGACACTATATATCCACTGACTGAAATGAATCACTAGTAAATGACAAAAGCATCTGCTTTTCAAGAAAACCCTTTTAGAAAGCATTTTTTAAAAGACAGCAGATTTCGGGCTTCCCTTTTGAAAAATTGCAATACAATTAAGCGCAACAGGCATATGTTCTGCATCCTACTCAGCAATTGTTCTTCTTTTTTATGTTTTGCTTTCAACAAGCCCGAGTCAATTGCGTTCTTTCAATGAGTACTAAAGCACTGTTCTCCTTGTTTTCTAAGAGATGTTTTTTCCACCTTCAAATAAAAGTTTTTTTTTCTTAACTAATAACAGCATGTACAAACTGAGATTTTACAGAAAACTGTTCTTCAGCTCACAAAGGAAGTTCAGTATGCACAGGTACTTTTGATCCTAGTCATCAAACAATGCAGTCAAATTCAGTTTATCCTTTAAATTGGCTAAGAAGTTTTCTACCTAAGGAAACCAAACAGATTGCATCACGTTGTTGACTTCTTTGTCATTAATGTATTTATGAGTTTCACTTTTTAACAGGGTTACTGAAATCCATCAGCTTTTCTAATTCAATCCAAACAGCTTTTGTTTGGATTGAATTTGGATTTTTTTTTTTTTTTGCGCTACCTATTCTCACAATTACACCTTCAAACCTGTAGTTCCTCCCGCTGTCACAGTTACCTCTTAGAGGAACATGCAAACTGTACCAGCTATGATTGTTCAGTTTTAATTTAATTTAGACTGTAACTCTATTATCTTAACCAGAGCACCAGTGTCCTGAATTCCCTTTGCTTGTTTTATATTATATTGCAGCTGAAGCCACGTTGTCTGAGAATTGTTGAGATGTTCATCAAAGAAAAGCATATTTATGTCCAATAGTTTGTCGTTATTCTCATAGAAGTTTCTCCACAAGAGGTCACTGTGATCCAATAGTACGATTTGGTACACCCTGATCAAGTTGTCATGAAAAAAGCCTTTGATGATCAGTATGCTTACAACAATGATGAGCTACGGTCTAATCTTACATAACATTTAAGAATAATTCTATCAAAGAGCAGAATTGGGTTACAGAAATACTAAAACATGAGATTTTGCCCTCATAATGTATGAGTAAACCAAAAGTCCAAAATAATCTTATAAACCAGCAAAATAAAGATTTTTGTTCTGTTCTTTTTCCTCCAAGAGATTAATTTTATTCCTACAATAGTTAATGGGAGATTCACTAGGAAACATTTCTATTTACTAGGAGATTTGATTGGTTTTAAGCATATTCAAGCAGAAAAAGCATATCCTTCCATTCATTGTTCCCTACATTTATTTCAAGTCAGTCTGTGCAGCTGTTAAGCTTCTTGTGCACTTTTATAGGAAGTTGGACTAGTGCAGACATGCTGGTTATGTGTTTCTTAATGTGATTTGAATATATTCCATTTACCATTTTAATTATGCAACATTTTAACCAAAAACCAAGGAAAGCCATAACTAATTCAAATTAATGCACCATGCTTGTGTAAATATTAGGACTACTTAATCCCGCAGAAGCTCTCCAGAAGTTAATTTGCCTGTCATGATGAAGTAAGCAGGATGAATGCAGTTTTGCACACTATTCTGTGATAGAATAAACACTGCATTTATGGAATAGCTTTTGTTGCATATATATTCTAATGAAATAAAATTCTTTACATCATACAATTAGCAATCCAATTTTAAAAGTGTTTTGTAATTTCACATTTTAGGTTGAAATATTAATGAGGAATTGCAAATTGTATTTATTGATCCATTATTAAATACTGCAATTTGAAAAATTTATTTTTAAAACCTATTTCTAAATGGAGATTTAAAACCCACAATTCTTAAATCTCATTATAAATACCTTTCCTTATCAAACATTTTAAAAGGTAATTCTTTTTTCCAATTCCATTATCTTTTTGACTTTGCATTTTCAAATCCTTTTTGCAATCCCATTGTCTTTTTACTTAAACTTCTCCATTTAGCATTTCCATGACCCTTATGGACCCTGAGCACACTCAAAACTGGAGGTGGGCCGATACATCTGCTACATTTTCCAGTTTTCAGCTCGACAATATGTGATGCAATTAAGAAATAGTCTCACCTCAGATATATCAGTATAAAACACAGTCAAAGAAATAGTTTTCATCCTTTTTCTTGTCATTTTATCAACAATATGTTTACAGTAACAACACTTTATGTTCCTTAGCTCTATTTTTACTGATGTTCAGCAACAGCGTGACTCCTCTTGATCCCCTTTTTCACATCCACTCCTTCCCATTATTTTGACTGCATCCGCAAGTGTCAATATCATGTGTGAATTACCCAACGGGAGCTTTTCTGCAAGTGAAATTATGCAAGGTCAAACCTATTAACACATTTTTAAAGCAGCATGAATGAGCCGTTGCCTTGACTTTATACGCAGCAGATTAGTTTGGTTTTGGATTAGTTGTTCAGAGGAATCTGATCGACCTCATGATTTTCTTTCACAAATAAAAAAAAATGAAGTGTTAATTATAATTGATTTTGTTTCTTTTCCGCTACCCTCATTCGCTGCCTTTATAAACTCTAATGGAGCATTTTCATGACATTTAAATTACACAGCATTTTTGTTATGAGAAATGGTAACTCCTGAAAGATTTCAGTCAACCCCTTGATTGTGTGCCAGCTTAGTCTGGTGCTGAACTAAATGATTGCTTTTTGCTTGTTAACAAGATTATAATGAAGTAATTAAAGCTTTAGACGGTAACGTTCGAAGTAGGTAATTAACACCCAAGGAACAGGAACTCAATCACCAGCATTAGCAAGGGTCAAAGAGCAGGTTGCCTAACCTGTAATGTTTCTGTAAAATAGCCTGAAGTGACAAAGGGGGAATGTTTTATTTATTTGAATCCTTGCCTTCAAAGTTATTGAGCAGAGTAGGCTGAACATGATCTCTGCTGCTGTCAGTCTCTATGGAATATAGAGACTATAGAGCAGAGGGGCTAGAACCATAAGCAACCAACTCAGACTTCAGTTTTGCAAAAGATGATTGATTACTTTATTGATGCTTTGTTGCTGAACTTGATCTACAGAGAATCCTGCAGAGAGGGTTCAACCAGTCAGACAAGAGACAGCAGTGGTAGGATGGAGATCCAAAGGTGAGATGGCAGTGATCTGCCTTTGTCTTATCAATCAATCAATCAATCAATCAATCAATGTTTTTACATAGCACATTTAAAAACTAGTTTTGACGAAAGCATTTTACAAAGAGTAAACCGTAAACCATTTCACTAATAAAATACAATAAAAACTCGCGGGAACTGAAAACAACAAATAAGTAAAATTACATAGTAAACTTAAGATGCCCTGCTCTTTTAGTTTTAAAAGCGAGAGAAAAAAAATAAGTTTCAAGCAAGGGTTTTAAATAATTGACAGTTTAAGTGACTTTGACTGGCAAAGGTAGGCCGTGTGACAGACCACCGAAGATTGTGGCGTTTTAGGAGAGTCATAGGGTGGCTCGTTTGTGGATCTCAGGAGACAAAAGGTATCAAAAACTAATTTGGTCTAAATTTTGTAATCCAAATAACCAGGTAAGTAATTCAATCCAAATTCCAACCAGAGGCAGAGAAAAAATAAATAAATCCAAGAAAGAAAAGGTAGAAGCAAAGTCACAAGAAATATAATCTGATCAAAACAGGAGACTCTGGTGAGAAAAAAACAGGTCAGAGGTCGCATTAAAGGCAGGCTCTGGAACAAAAAAAAAACAAGACATAGCGTCGCAGACTTAGTTGTATTAGTTTAGTTCGACCTATGATATAGTTATCAACACAATATGTGTGCTAATGCTAATATGCTTTTATATCCTGGATTTATGTCAGAACAGCTATGTTTCAATGAAATTTGTCTTGAAGGCTACCTTTGGAATATGCTATGCATATATGATTGAAAAAGTTTATAAAGTACAAAACAAAGCATGAGCAGGCAAAGCAATTTGTGTTTAGTGTCTCATGTGTTAAAACATATTTAATTTACTTGCTACTATATCACTTCACAGTACTTGATGTTTATGGATCACAAGATCGAAAGTATCTCTGAGTGAGAAGATGACTGAACAGCTCTGGAACAGACTGCTCAGCCATCATTTTGATTGACTCCACACAGCCCACCATAATACATGTTACCCATGTTATTGTTGAAGCACTCTTGTCAAAATAGTGTTACTTTTAAATATACTTTTAAAAGTGAGTTGCAAAAAGCCCTTCAGAGACATTTTAAGACTGCTACTTTCATCCTCAGACTGCTGTGAGGACCTGCCAGTCCCTGATTGACAGCAGCCGACAGACTGTGTGTGAGGCAGTCATTCACAATGTGAAACAAAAGACAGTAAATACATCTGAACACAAGGGTAGGACTAATATTGATTACAGAGAATACCAGAAGGGTGTCTGATCTGTAAGTATAATGTATTGAAATATTCGGTGTTCAATATGGTGGAACTGAACAAGAGATTACATTTTAAATGAGAAAACTTTTGCACAATACACATAACCACGCACACAAATCCACGCATATATAAGTGGTACCTAAAAAAATCCCATCCCTTTATATCCACATTTCTTTTTTCACCATAAGACCTGTTTTATCATCATAGCTATGATAATGAATGTAATGTGTGGCATTTGAAAAATAAATAAACTACTGTGTTCTAAACAGATCGATTTCCTTTTAAAAATAAACACTAATGCATTACTCAGATCCCAGACTGAAATTCATGAGAGAATGCAAGTCATTGCAGCCAGTAATTGGAGATTGATATGTGTTATGTTTAAAACAGTTAACTGAAAACTTCATGTGAAAATGGACACATTCTTGGGACTGTGGGCCCCAGCTATCGCCTACTTTGGATGGCCACACGGATAAAGAGCTTCATAAGCTAAACAAAAAAAAAAATAGTATCAGCCCCATTGTTTGTATCTCTCCCCTTTTATGATACACTAGACATATACACCTCCCGTCTATGTGAGCCAACGAAGACCCTTCTAAGAACTGTCAATTGCGCAAACAGATCTGAATGTTTGCTGAGCCCCATCCCTTTTATTCTATTTTTTATTTATTTTTTAATTTTTATTTTATTTATTTATTTATTTTTTCTCCCCTATTGTTGGGTTTGATGTTCTTTGTAGTTGCATATATGAAGATACATTTGTATATATGTTGGATTTATTATATTCTTAAATAAAGAATGTTCAAAAAAATAATAAAACAGTTAACTGAGTAACGTATGGTCTATTTTTCTACTTTTCTACCCCGGTTGAGTTAAGAAACAATTTACGTCATTTTCGCTGCTTCTTAATTTTCTCACATGCTTCTGCCTTCATTCTGCTTAAATCTGCACAGATGCACATTTGCATGTCAACACTGCCCATATTTGCACCAAGCATTGTAGGACTTTATAGTTCTTACCAAATATTTTCACGTTGCATCAATTTCAGTTGTATTTTATTGGGACTTTATGTGATACACCAACAACAAAGTTGTGCACATTTGGGAAGTGACAAATAAAATTGGATAGGAGTGGCATGCATTCAGCTCTCTTTACTCTGATATTACTAGATAAAAACCAGCAAACCATCTGCATTTTGAGGCCATAATATTAGTGGCTGTGTGATACTAAATCCCAGTATCAATACAGCTGTTCTGTGAACATTATGAAAAAAAAAACTTTACAAAGAAGAAAACAACAGGTTAGGGATATGTTTTTTGGAGATATCCCATGTCTAAAGTCTGTAGCAGTTGTCTTCTAGAATATATTCATTAGTGTCTTGGCAGTTGTTATTGCGTGTGCAGTGACATCTCTTCCTAGTTTTATATCCAGGGTTTTTTGCTTCCCATCTCTGCCAGACCCGTTCTGTGCTCGCTTTGAATTTCTTGACACTTCTCACTCTAGTTTCTCGACACCTAGAAATGCCAAGCAACTTATTGTGATAACTTCTTTTTCTCCTGTTTTATTGGCATTAACAATTCTTTTCCTTAGGTTTAAACGTATTGTTTTTATTTTTGGCATGATGCTCTCTTGGGTAATACCTCATATCCTTTCTTAATCTCTCATACTAGTTTAAAAAAAACCCACTCAGTTTTAAAATGATTTTATAATGAACAATATAATGTTAGAATACATTGCACTGTACAGGTTAGTATTGGTTCTAGTTCAGTTCTTAAGAAAAACTGGTGTTTTTGTCAAAAGAAAAAAATATTATGTCTGCAAAGTAAAATAATGTGTGCATCCAAAGAGAAATCCCTTAAATGTTTGAAAAAGCTGTTAATTTTATTTGTTTTGTTCAACAAAATACTTTAAATACATAAACATTTTTCATAGGGATCTTTTAATTCAGTCCTCAATTCTACATAGACGAAACAATCCAATTTATGCTAATAAAACCACTAGTGAGGCTTTCCTGTGTTTCTTATGTATACATATAATTTGATAACATCCATGTTTACATGTTTGACCTGTAAATTTGAGTTTTGTGGTGTGTGTTGGTTGGCACCGTTCTCTGTTTACTCTCTGAAATTAAGCAAAGCTGAAGGCAGATCGAGCTGCTATGCGATTCCACATTGAAGCCCTGAGCTTTTGATCATTTGAACTTTTATGAATTTTAAAGTGCACTCTGTTGCTACTGTCAGTGCATTTTCTGCTTAGATGAACAAGATAGCTTTCCTAATGGCTTATGGGTCACTGCTTACAATTGTGTTGTTGCTGTAAAAGATACACTCCCAATGTTCTTTCAAGCAATATTTCAGCATCATAAAGAAAACAGTACATTATTTTTAATAGGAGAGGACAATTCCTCTTTCAGGCAGATTAATATTTAATGTGTGGTAAGGTTATTTTAATGACTTTGTGTGCAGGACAACGTAGAACCGGGAGGGTCTTTGGGGAGCTTCTGTTACTGTGAAGAAACATATCAGCCTGTGAATACTAAAATGGACAATAAGACAAAGGAGGCGCATTTCCTTTGAATGTTTGAGTGGGAGGAGTGAAGTTAAAATGCTTGTGATTGTAGAACATATATGTTTCCCTATTTTCAGCTTAATACCTTTGTTCATTTGTTGATCAG
The DNA here is from genome assembly GCF_011125445.2 of Fundulus heteroclitus. Taxonomy (NCBI): domain Eukaryota; kingdom Metazoa; phylum Chordata; class Actinopteri; order Cyprinodontiformes; family Fundulidae; genus Fundulus; species Fundulus heteroclitus. Next base: position 3,397,679 of record NW_023396792.1, on the reverse strand, counting down.
TCTGGTTATTTGCGCCCATGCTTTTTTTTTTCCTCGAACACGTTCCTAAGCCATCATGACAAGAAGCAAACAAAGAACAGTTTAAGGGTTCTCAGCAGCTTTGCAGTGGACCTCCATAATGCATGAAGTATTTTAAGTCAAACTGAGGTCCAATAATAAGGTAGTTATTTTTTTTTGTGTGCAATCATGAGAATGTCAGTCAGTTAAAGAGCACAATTTAAATAAATAAGTTTATGACTTTATGAAACACTTTTTCTGCTACATTTTCCCAAAGGATTTTCACCTTAAAGTTACATCTGATGAACTCTAATTCATATGATGAATTCAATATTGTCATGATGCAGCCTGAAGGCTGCATTCAGAACACTTCCTGGCTCCTTTCCTCAGTGCAGCCTGATTGGAAACACCTGTCTGGACTGCAATCAGCCACGGACTCGCTCCACCTGCTCTCACCACTATAAGACTCACCTTCAGTTTGTCCTCGTTACTGGTTCGTTTGCAGTCTCCAGAACACCATGCCTGTCTCGTCCCTGCTCGTCTCCTGGTTCTGTTCCTGTCTGCTCCGGTCTGTTCTCGTCTGCCAGTATCCTGCACCCCTGCAACCTCCGTCTGGTAACTGACTCTGGCTTCACCATCCACTACCTGCTCTGCAATAAACTTTGGAAACTAGCTCTGTGTGTGTGTGAGCTGTGTCCGGGTTCATCCAAGACAAATCATGACAGAACGAACCGGTCAAAGGATGAACCCGGTCACACACAGAGCTTGGTGCAGGTGCTGGCAGAATTCTGGATTCGCCTTCACTTCAGCCCCAGATCTCCGTGGGTGCCTTCGCTTCTGGTTCGTCTCGCCGGGATCGTAGTCCACGATGCCCCGCCTCCTGGTTCGTCTCGCCTGGGTCGCTGTGATGCGACGCCTCGCCTCTGGTTCGTCTCGCCTGGGTCGCTGTGATGCGACGCCTCGCCTCTGGTTCGTCTCGCCTGGGTCGCTGTGATGCGACGCCACGCCTCTGGTTCGTCTCGCCGGGATCGTAGTGCACGATGCCCCGCCTCTTGGTTCGTCTCGCCTGGGTCGCTGTGATGCGACGCCTCGTCTCTGGTTCGTCTCGCCTGGGTCGCTGTGATGCGACGCCTCGCCTCTGGATTCGTCTCGCCTGGGTCGCTGTGTTGCGACGTTCGCCTCTGGTTCCGGCGCTCTCAAAGGTTCCGGCGCTCTCAAGGTTTCTGCGCGTTCAGAGGATCCTGCGCTCATTGGTTCCGACGCCTTCCCCGCGTCCGCTTGGTTCCTGCGCCGACAAGGGGTCCTGCGCACCTGAGTTTCTGCGCCCTTGAGGTTCCTGCGTCCATATGGTTCCAGACTTTTTTTTTTTGTTTTGTTTTTGCCCGCCGTCCGGATACCCCCCTCCTCCCGCCCAGTCGAGGAGCTTATTGGTCGTCTGGAAGCCGACCTTGAGGGGGGGGTACTGTCATGATGCAGCCTGAAGGCTGCATTCAGAACACTTCCTGGCTCCTTTCCTCAGTGCAGCCTGATTGGAAACACCTGTCTGGACTGCAATCAGCCACGGACTCGCTCCACCTGCTCTCACCACTATAAGACTCACCTTCAGTTTGTCCTCGTTACCGGTTCGTTTGCAGTCTCCAGAACACCATGCCTGTCTCGTCCCTGCTCGTCTCCTGGTTCTGTTCCTGTCTGCTCCGGTCTGTTCTCGTCTGCCAGTATCCTGCACCCCTGCAACCTCCGTCTGGTAACTGACTCTGGCTTCACCATCCACTACCTGCTCTGCAATAAACTTTGGAAACTAGCTCTGTGTGTGTGTGAGCTGTGTCCGGGTTCATCCAAGACAAATCATGACAAATATATACAATCAAGATAAGACACTTCACTGTACAATGTCTGTAGCATTTTGTTCCTAATTAATTGCACTTCATGTTAATACAAGAATTTATTTAATACAATGGCTCTATTCTTCATTTAATAATGTGACACTAATGGTTTTCAATCTTGATCAACCTAGGGCATATCAAATTATCTGGTTGCTTTTAAACACCTGTGTGGGTAAAATTACTAAGACCTTTGCAGTTGTTCCCCTAAGTAAAAAGGAGATAAAAAAGGATGAAATACACGACAAATAGACAGTTAAAGCTAAAAATCAAGCCTGTAAAAACTGGAGTAAAACATTTTATGACAACAGTTCTGTGCAAGGAAGAATTTGATTAAAAATCAAGTTCAAAAAGGGGCACAAGGTCAATATAAGCCTTCAAGGAGGAGAAGAATAAAATTGGAAAATAACACCAGTCTGTTGTATTTAGATCTTAAACAGCTAACACTTGGAGAAGGAGAAGAAAGGGTTATTTATTCATTGAGCTTTCTCTGAGTGTTGCAGTCGCTGCTTTGGTCAGAGCAGAGGGATTTAACCTCAGAAAGATGAGAAACATGGCTGGATAACCTTCTCAAGGTCTCTGAAGGACATGAAGTAGCTTTGTTTAACCACAGAGCCCTTTTAAGCTTTTCACATGCAGGTTCGTCACAGAATCACACACAAAAAACTTTTTTGAAAACAAAATGTATTAAAGTTAACATTTTAAAATAATTATTAGAAATAAAATATTAAATTTTTTTAAAGAAAAGGATGAAGATAACCATATGAAATAACAATTATATTTTTTAAATATGCTCACATTATCCAATAAATAGTCAAACAGAGATGAAATAAAGTTTTATATAAATTAAGTTGAGTTGTGATGGGTCATTGAATGATCCCGAAGAAGGCCACAAGCCGAAACAAATTGGTCTGTCAATAAAGTCTACTTCTGAGCCTTAAAGTGTTGCTGAAGTTTTCATCTACCTGTTCATTTACCCTCTTCATGCACCTTGAAAGTTGGTAAAGTTGTGCCAGAAACTTTTGTATCTCTGCAGTGAGTGGTAACGGGACAGCTTTTGAGAGCCGTGTGGACCTTGTATGTCCAAAACAAGACCTTTGTCCGTATTCTTGGCCCAAAGTTGGACCTGTTCCCAGCGCGTGTTGGACTCCGCCAGGGCTGCCCCTTGTCACCAATCCTGTTTGTGGTGTTCATGGACAGGATCTCAAGGCGTAGTTGTGGACGGGAGGGCGTTTTGGAGGGTGGATTGGGAACCTCAGAATCACATCTTTGCTTTTTGCGAATGATATGGTTCTGTTGGCTGCTTGGAGCCATGACCCCGAATGCACACTGTCACAGGTCGCTACTTAGTGTGAAGCGGCCGGGATGAGAGTCAGCTATAAGTCTGAGGCCATATTCCTCAACTGGATTGCCCCCTCTGAGTTGGGGTCAGTCTCTGCCTCAAATGGAGGAGTTTAAGTATCTTGGTGTCTTGTTCATGAGTAATGGTAGGCTGGAACAAGAGATGGACAGATGGATTAGGGCCGCATCTGCAGTAATGCGGGCACTGCGCCAGTCTGTTGAAGAGAAGAAAGGGCTGAGCCAAAAGCACAGCTCTTGATTTACCGGTCAGTCAACGTTCTGACTCTCACATATGGTCATGAGATATGGATCATGACCGAAAGAATGAGATCCCGGATACAAGTGGCCAAAATTAGCTTCCTCCAGAGGTCAACCTTAGAGATAGGGTGAGGAGCTTTGTTATACAGGGGGAGCTCATCAGGATGCTCTAAACTCTAAATCCCTCACAAGAGGAGGTGTTAAAGCTGCAGTTGGGAGTTTTGAGAAAACCGTGGACATAGCCTAAAACTTTTAACAAGCACACCTCAGATCCCACCCCCTTGCTCCCTGCTGAGCTACAGCACTCCCTCCACAGCTCCTCTCCCACAGTGGAGCACGCCGTGCTGCTCCAATGTTTACCTGTCTTTGTTGTCTAAGCAAGTGTCACTAAAGCAAATAGTTTCACTGCCATTTCTCAAAAAGTTGCAACCCACCGGTAATCTTAAGCTTGAAAAACTGTGCAGGGGAGGGGTGTGAGAAGCACGTACACAAGAGTGATTGACAATGATAGCAACCAAACAGAGCCAGACATTCCTCCTGGCTCAGACATGTCTGGCTTCAGTTGTATTTGTGTGAGTTCAAACACTCTTCTGTACAACATTACAAATTGTGTACACACTCACTGTAAAGAACAGAACAGGGAACAGAAAACATGTTTTGCCAGCAATGAGTGAGCATAGCTAGTAATGCAGTGAAGATGTGCATAAAACAGGACTCTCTAATGACTGCACTACTAAACAGGCTGTTTATTCCTGCATGCCTGATTATGTGCACTTGTTTAAAGTGGCATTAGTGGGCAGAGGATATGAGCAATACAAGAATAAGTACTGCAGTTCATTAGGAAAGACAAAGGCATCAATCGTGAGGATAGTTTTTAATGCTTAAATTTGGAAAGTGCTTTTTAACAGCTAAAAGCTGCACCCATACTATGTGTCACAATGAAGCACTCTTCACAACAAATTATTAAGAAGGGTCTATGGTACATCAATGGTCTACATCAAGTGTGAACATTTAATTCATAAAGGTGTTTATTAAATCATGGATCTGCAGGACAGCAAAACATATGTAACCATTAAAGATTGAATTTTCAATTCAATAAAATTGTATTTATATAACGCCAATTCACAACACATGTCATATCAAGGCACTTTACAAAGTCAACTTCAATCAAATCATACAGACTGGTCAAAAAGTTTCCTATCTAAGGAAATCCAGCAGATTGCATCAAGTCTTGACAAACTGCATTCACTCCTCCTGAAAGAGCGTAGAGACCACAGGGACAATCTGCATTGTCAATGGCATTACAGCAATCCCACATGCTGAGCATGCATGAAGCGACAGTGGAGAGGAAAACTCCCCTTTAATAGGATGGAAAAACTTCCAGCAGAATCAGGCTCAGTGTGAATGGTCATCTGCCTTGATTGACTGGGGGTTATAGAAGACAGAGCAGAGACACAAAAAGCACAGAAGCACACATTGATCCAGGATCCTACACAAAGTGATATACATTCCAACTTGAGTATGAGATTATGGTGATGTGACAAAAAGAGCATGTATTACAAGTATCACATCTAAATCACAATCTTACTGATGATGTTGATGTAAGCAAATAGACTAGCTAAACAAAACTATGGTACTATTACCAGCTTAATGTATTTGTTATTACTTCTGGTGAATGGTTACATACCCACATGACTTGCAATTAACAAACTTTACAGTTTAAAATTTTTGGTCCTTGTTCATGGTTCATGGGGGCTCTCGGTGCTCGTTCTATCCAGGAAACAGGGGTCTGCATGACCGACTAGTGTTATTTTTTTCTTCCCCCCGGAGAGTGGGCAGGTGGGTTGGGTGGGGTGGTGGCAGGGAATACCCCTCTGGGGTACTGGTACCAGGACCTTGGAGTATGGGATGTGTGTGGCGACTGTTAGTGTGTGTACTACAATTTTTTTTTATATGGGTAGGAGTGTTTGCATGTGGGGATATGTGAATGTCACTGTGTCGGTGGTTTTCTTTTTGACTTTTTGTCAGGTTGGGTTTGGGCTGCCCCCTCTGTTGGGACATCTCAGGTCTCCACTAAGTGTGGAGCCTAACCCCCCATCCTGCTTCCCTCCGTTGGCTGGCACCTTGACCTGCTGGTGGTCCTCGATGTCCAGGGCTGGGTTCTTGAGCCCTGGACACCATTTATACGTGGAAAAAATGAAAACAAATCCTTTTTGTTTTATTGCTCTTGAGGGCCCCCTAGTGGCTTTGGGGCCCTAAGCCAGCGCTTAGTTCGCTTGTGCCTTGGGTCAACTCTGGCTGAATATTTTGGCATTTCGGCCATAAATCGAGCTTAGACCTTCCCAAGGTCTATTCCATTTCACCATTGGGTTCAGACCACAAACAGAATGTGATGCTGTGCCAGGATCGCATTCAGTTTGCAGTTTTGCTCACAAAACATTTAAGTCTGGGTGTGCATAACTCGGTTTAATCCATCACACCTTTCCGGCAGACCTACCATGGCCAGAACAGCAGCTGAGATCTTCCGAATTTGCTGATATGCCAGGTAACCACCAGCTCCAATATACAGAAATCCTGTTATCATAAATCCAATTTTGTACGCATCCTCCATGTCCTCGATGGACAAAATAGGCTGACACACAATCTTCCACTTCCCCCAGGAATCGAAAGTGTATCCAGCTGTATGTGTCCCTTTGGGACAGCTGGACTCCCCTGCACCCGGTCTTCCCATTGGGAAAATTTGATCAGTTGCGTTGAGTGACCAGATGACCAGATCCGGATCCAGTTCGGATAATTTGCAGAAAAAGGCTCTGAAAGAGTTACAAAGCAGCATACAGACAGAGAAACACAAGCAGGAGAGGTTCGTGGAGGGGCAGAAAAAGTGTCCACCTTCACCGAGAGCCGGAAGAGACCTTTCGCACCTGTACATTCTACCCCGTGCTCTTCAATCTCAGGGCACTGGTCTTCTAAAAGTTCATAAGGCTATAAGGAAAACTGTAGGTGGATTGTGCTTTATCCTTTTGTGCCCCATCTTTGTGGAACAATCTCCCTCAAGACATTTGGCAGGCATGTTCTGTGGAGGTTATTACATCAAAGTCAGAAAGATCACTGACTCTACTTTCAAGGCTGGTTCACATGACAGGATAATTTTTGCCCTCAGCTTCCCCTTCCGACAGTTGTGTGATCAGGGATATGCTGGTGTTTTATGTGTGCGCGTGTGTGTTTGGCGGCGGTATTACGAGTATTGCCCAGCCCATTTCAAAAGCGTTCCACAGTCCATGAAAGGATACAGCATATGCTCATTCATGTTGACTAAGAAGATGTGATAACCAATTTTTGATGCATAAATCAATTTGAGCTTTCCATCCTATGGAGAGCAAGGTAAAAGCAAAAAACAAGGAAAGTGATTGGAGTTTTAGTGGACTTTTGCCCATCACTATTTGAAATAGTTGTAACAAAATGCAAGGATATACTTCACTTTCCAGCTCATTGAGATGTTTTAAAAACAGTTAAGAATTGTGCCTACAAGAGCTGTATTGTTTGAGTTTCTAGTAGTGTGGTTGTTTTTCTTATTTCCTTTAAGAACTGTTCATGTTCGTTCATCACCTGATGAGACTGCAAAAATCTGCTGCCAGGGCAATGTGTAAAAATCACCACTGATTGAGCTTTTTGCATCAAATCAACATTTGAATAATCACTGGTGTTTTAAGCAAGGACCTCATGCAGTGATACGGAAACCTAAACCAAAGTCAGAAATACAGAAAGGTGAATACATATGCAACATTTCGCCGTCAAAAATGTCAAAGTTCCAGGCCCTGGAGAACGCTTCCAAGTAATTCAAGTTTATTCAAAAAAATAATCTTATTGTTATGCCATGTTAACAAAATATTTTTCTGTCTTGATTTTAAATGTCACAACCCACAAAATAATTTGCTCTTATGGTGTTTTAATAGAACTTCTCAGTGGAATTGTGCTATTTCCTTAAATCTGACAAATGTTTATATTGAAAATGATTCTTTGGGGCTTAGAGGCATTTTATAGAGTATCTTAACTGTGTACAGATTGAAAAATCCAGGCGTAATTTAATCATGTCACTCACTGAAACTTGCACTCATTGTCACTGCCAGGGACTGAAAATTTGTAATATATACAGCCATCCCATGTCACCTCTGTGTTCATCACGTGTAATGAATCTTGTAATCATGAAGTTAACTTTACTTTTAAAGTGATGTTCTTTTGCACAGAGGATAATTTACCGTTACACTGACCATCAGATTCAAATTTATTACTGGAGGACAGGGCTGCAAGAATGGTGAGAAAAACTTAAATTCACTTTACATCAGGCTGGTTTATTGATCCAGGCCACAGAAACTATTGGACTCATGATGAGATACACATCTAATGTAGGGGTGAGCTTTTTCTCGCCAAAACTGCATATGAGACATATTTAACAAATGAAAAAAGAATCACAGGATGATGTTCTGACTGTTATAGGGGCTCCTTTTTGCAAGAAATATGGCATTATCTTGTGATTGTCTTAATCTTGCAGTTATGACTGTTTTTTTATATATATATCCAAGTTTACTAGAAAGGCCTCCACAGTCTCTAAATATCAGCTCTTTTGGGATTACGTGGAACAGCAGATTCATGTCATGGAGGTGACAAATCTGCATCAACTTCATGATGCTATCATGTCAATTTGGACCAAAATCTTGTTAAACCTATGCCACAAAGAACTAAAACAGTTCTGAAGCCAAAAGAGGTTTCAACCAGGTACTGAAAAGGGGTAAACTTTAACCTATTTAGCAGGTAATTTATTTAAATATTTTATCCAAAATAAACAAAGTATTTTTGCAAAAGCAAGTTTCATTTAGAGAGAAAGATTTTTAGGATAAGTTAAGTGAGTGATGCCCATTATAATCCTCATAGCTCAGTGGAGTCAGTTTGCTTAAGGGTATGGATGTAAAAACAAGGATGTTGTGGAGACCATGAAACAACGGGATGAATACAGGAAACAGATGATAAGTGGAGCTGCAGATAAGATGCCACAGCAACGAAACAAACAAGCAATGCCTCGGGGTGTGCTATTCACTGGGGACATGGCGGCTTTAAAAGAGGGTGGTGCAAAACTATGTAAATGACTGAAAGAGAGGAAGTTAAAACAATGGTTGTTGTTGCGTACAGGAGGTAAAGCTCAGGGGAACAGACCAGAACCGTCATCAAAGACGTGGTAGCAGAAAAGTAATTAGTCCTTCCCCTGTGTGCCTTTCGTTAATTAAAATTGTTCAAGGGTGTCATAGAAGGTCAAAAGGGAAGGTAAGAGAAAGCTAATTAACAGGAGTAAAAGGCAAATATTAAAATCATCCCTGTCTCCTAACATAAGTTTGAACTTTTTCTTTTTTGTTAACACTTCACTTGAACTCATGTTTAAGGCAATAAAGAACCACTTTCTATCTCTGGTAACCCTATTCAGATCTATGGTGAAATGTTTATCAATGGCTTTTGGTAAATTATTACAACTATAGCAAATGTTAAGTACTGCGAATTACTTTAAAATGTCCATAACTCAGCCTGTCTTACTGCTTATCAAAAAGTCAAATCTGTCTCATAACTTCTTAATAAAGCGAATTTATTTATTCATAGATGAGTCCTTGACCTTTCCAGGATGTTTAAGAAAGCTCTCAAAAGAGGAAGAGGAGGAGAATCATTTATATTTTATCAAGGTCAGGATTTATTAAAAGAATCAGCATGGAAGACATACCGATTTGCTAATAGTTGGTTCCATATGCATTTTTGTTGCTGTGGAGGACACATTTCCATGTAGTATATAACCATCTATTTGACTTAGAGACATATCTGGAAGCACCGCCTATCCTGGTCCAAAGAGGTCACTTTGAGGACAGTGGCAGTGGTCTTGTTAATGCATAAAACTCACATTAAAGAAGTTATAGATTGAAGCAGAGCATTCTTCTAAGGATGTGCTATCCAAATTCTGCATCACACACCTTCATCCAAGTAACAAATAAATGCAAAGCAAAACCAACATGTACACTAAACAAATCAGATGTAAAGCCGGCCCTCATGGTTGGGTATAGTCAATCAGAAGTTTATTTTTAGGTAATGTGAGATTTAAATTATACAGATAATGAGTTAAAAGGAGTAAAGTTATCCAAAAACCAACAGCTAAAGCTGGAGAGGTTCACAGATCTGAGATTTTGCATTCAATATGTCTTAACTAAAACAATCCAGATGCAAAGCATTGTTTTACACCTGAAAGGCGTTTTTGCCAAATGAAAACACATTTCTGATAAGGATCTTAACTTAAACATCCAGTATTATATTGTACTTTTGAATGATCTTAATGACCCATTTTATTCATCAGAGTTTAGTGCTGCTGCAGATAGCTTTCAAATGAGGGGAATAACACAACCGCCTGGAAGGTCACAAATAGCTGTATTTTAAGAAACTATCTTGCTTAGCTGCTAAACTAAGAGTTCATTCTGTCCAAATCATAAAATCAAGCTGGTCAGCTGAAGTGGGCGGCAGAGAAAAGAAACTTTGCAGATGAAAAGTCAAAATGCAGAGGCTGGTTCAGGCTGCATGATCAGGGTGTAAAACATACTCATAAAAAGAAACCGTGAACTACAAGAGTTACGTGATTAAGAGGAAGAGGATAGAAAGAAGCTGTAATGTTCTTACAGCAGAGCTGAAGGAGCTGAAGGAACTCCTCTGCAGCAAGAAAACCTGTATCTCACCGTCAATCTCAATCACCTTTGCCCATATGGACAGAGCTGGACGGAAAGGTGCTGAAGTCCAATAATTTTCCTGCAGCCCTTCGTTGGTTCCATTGAAATCATTCCTGATTAAACCTTTCCTGCTCCTCATCCTTCTTCCATCTGTCATGGCTCCCTTTCAAACATTTTGTCATCTTTTATTTGGACATAGTTGAACTTTTGGAAGCTAATTTAGCAGCTTGTGCCTAGAAAAGCATCTTGCAGGGTTAATCATCACACCATGTCAAGAAAGAAAGCAAAAATATTAGTGGAAACAATCTGGGTTTTTCAGCCTTGAAATAAGCACAAAATATTCCCATGTTTTTATGGAAAATTGCACGTAGATGCAAAGGTAAATGTAAATTGGCCAAGGGTCTTACAGCAGTAAGAAGAGGGTTCTACATACGCTGAAGTACTGTGCTGTTCGATCGCGTGTTTGATTTTTGATGGGGGTTTTTTTTGGGACTAAAACCTTGATTTTTATTTTCATCCATATGTTATTTTTTATATCCTATAAAGGACAACTTAATTTGCTATATATTGTATATTACTCAATCTGTATTTTTAAGGTTGATAAAACAAACAAACAAACAAACAAACGTTTCATCAAACAATTAATTTTTAGGTCTAGAAATTGTTCAGCTTTGCACAACATCAAGTAAAATAAGAACATAGAAGAAAAAAATGAAGTAATGTAATATTGCCAAAGATTTCCCCATGTTTTTATGCCTTGTTACTGGATATATGTATTTAAAAGTTTTAGATGAAGGCATTAAAGCACCACCAAACCTGGGGTGCAGAGTCGCTGAGCCATTGTACCATTTCTATGGAATAATACGAATAATAATTCAGAATAATGTACTGGTTCATATGGCCCCATTGCTCATTCCTAGTCTTCAAACAGTCTCCTCTCTTGCATCACCTCAACAAAATAAAACCTACACACAGACCGTTTATTACTACTGTAAATGTGCTGTGTGTGCAACTACACCACACACTCATATATATTGCCCATCAGAATACTCATAAATATTGGCTCTCCAGCTTTGCTTCAGGTTATTATGTTTAGAGTAAAGGATCACATGCATTATATGGCAGAAATGGTGAAACTGGATGAAGTTTCGAATGTCTTTTTTCCACATCACGAAAGCCGATCATCCCACGAGACCCATTTTTTTAACGGTGAAAATCTGCTTTTACTGTCATCGTACTTATAATAATGTAAGAAGTGAAAGTCGACTTACTTAACAGCATGAAATTGGTTAACACATATATGGTTATGGTTGTAGCTAAAACAGCAGTTATTTTTATTGCCTCTGTCCTAAATCCTTACTCCTGAATGGCATTAAATTCCTCACAAAACAAAAAGAAAAGAGCTGGGATTCCAGACAGTAAAAGGAAGAGTAGGTGTAATCGCATGCAGCTCAGTATGCTGTAATTTGTATGTGGATACGTTAGCAGCATAATTGGTTTTGCATTTTCACCTCATATAAAACCCATTTTTCTTCCCTCAGTTGCAATGGCTTTGTGATTAGATATAAATATTTATTTGCTGGGTGGACTACATCCATACTTCTGCATGCGCTCCACTTTCTTCTATTATTTTTGCCACGTTTAGTTTCTCTTAAAGTTGTCTAAAACAGTTGAGGATAGCTAATATCAAGGATAAAATTACACTTGACTCCAATCACTTGGAACCTAATTATCTTGAGATGTATTTGGCTGGATCATATTTTGCATTCTGCTAATGAGGCATTGTTTTCTGACTCAGTGTTTAGCATGCTAACGTCACTGTTGGCATGCTAATATAAACAGTGAATTGCTGTAATTTTTAGACTTGGAAAAAATTGACCAAGAATTTCAAAGAAGTGTTGTAAATTCAACTGGACTTGGAGCTCAGTTTGAATTATTTGAATTATGTGCAGCAAATCTGAAATATATTTCCACAAATAATACTAATCATTTTCAAAGAATTATGGTTAATTACTGCTTCAGCTCAGTCTCATCTAAATTAATATATAAAAAGTGTCACAGGTAATCACAGACATGAATAATACAGTTTAATGCAAGTGTTACAAAGATAGGGGATGCTAATTACCATGTGTTTACAGAAAACAACAGAATCACACCATCTAACACCTCAGTTTAAAAAGAGCATTCCAATGTATCTGTTGGTTTTTATTTATGCACCATACAAGTGAGAATGCTATGTGAATAATTATGTACAGTTTGAACTGCAAAACTGCTACCTAACCCTTTTGACTATTTAGGTATTGAATCTTCTTTCAAATCTTCCCCTTCATGTATGTTTTGGACATACAAACAGTTTCTAGGACTTTTGTAGAGACCAAGGAGCACAGCTTTCAAGGCCTTGAAAATTGGAATTTTTGACATAAACTGTAATTTTTGCTTTCACTGAGACAACTCCAAGTTTAAGTTTAACTTCTAATACCGTCGTCACACTACTGACTATATACTATTTTCACAATAATAGGAGATGCCATGCAAATTTGAAGCTTCGGTATATCCCTACTAGTCATCACTGTAGTATAAACAATTTAATCTCCTGGTAATATAAGGCTGCCATGGACATGTTGGACATGTCAAAAAAGTTGGCTGGTCAAGTGCTGCAGCTCTCATAGGCCATGTCTGCCGGAAACGTGCACCTCTGCTACAAAACACATATAGATATTACAGTAATAATTTTAATTTGATAATCTCAATTACCATTGAAAACCCTTACACTATGTAGATGCTTCCTTCATCTTGGCATGGTGGAAACTAAAAGTGAGTGTCATTATCACTAGCATTACTTTCTGATTAATTCAGCTAATAATTATCTGACCACTCAACCCTACTTAAAAAACATTGATATTTTAATCCCACATGATCAGTTGTTTGTTAAACCGAAAAACAAAAATAAAAGAAGAATGGGATGTCAAAGCAAAAGTTATTTATTAAGTCCAAATACAGTTTAACACTGAATTCCACAGCTTTGGTCCTTATTCGCTGCACTATTCAGAATAGGCGTGCATCAAAAGTAACACGCATGCATCTGGAATGTGTCAGGACATTATGTTCAAACTAAATCCTCACATTTAGTGTTATGCTTACAAATATTTTGATGTACTATTGTCAGCTATTCTCAACAAGCATAAAAATGTGACAAAAATAGCGCTATATTTACTTGTGGAAAATATTATACTATCAGCACAATCATTGTAATCATATTTGAAATGTTTAAACCTTTTACTTTGCTCAGCATCTCTACCAAAGATGGGGTTTGCAAAAAAATGGAGCCAATAGCATTAAAATATGCAGAAATGTTTTGCCCAACAGCAACAATGTTAGTTAGGGGCTGCACAGTGGCACAGTTGTTAGCTTTGTTGGCTTGTGTCCGAGTTCCTGTCTGGGGTTGTTCTGCATGGAGTTTGCATGTTCTCCGTGTTCTGCATGGGTTCTCTCCAGGGACCCAGCCAAAAAGATACCCGTTAGGTTAATTGGTCACTCTAAAGTTGCCCTCTAAAGTTGTTCGTACACATGGTTGCTCATATTTTATGTCTCTGTAATGCCCTGTGAAGGACTGGAGACCTGTCCAGGATGTACCTCACCACCTGCTCAATGATGGCTGGAGATAGGCACTAGTTCCCCGCAACCCTGCAAGGAAAAGGTGAGTGTAGACAATGGATGGACGTCTGGTTAGATTTAATTCAATCATCTCAGATAGTACTATCCTTTGTTCCTTACAAACACAAAAGTACTGACATTTGTTGTAGGCATGATTTTTGTTCATTTGAACATCTTGACATTGTAATCAATGCCAACTGATAACACCAGTATTGCAGTTTAAAGTAGTATTTCAAACCACTGCTTTTTGACTTTCTATGAAATTCAAAAGAATGCAGTTAAGTGTGAGTGCAGGCACTTGTTGAAAGGCAATTGAGTGTGTCCCTCTGCGTCTTACAGAGAGCACAACAGTGAGGTATAAAGTGAACATTATAAGCACAGCTTTGTTTCCCTTCTCCTCGGTCACATCTGGATTTTATTGTGTAATTTTCAGATCCATTTGTTGATTATCTCTCCAGTATATACAATAATACTAGATTTCCTTCGTTCAGTGTCAGATTGTTGTCTCAGACTGTTACCTTGTTGGAGCCTTATCCTCCCTCAGTTTGCTCTTTCTCTGTTTGTTATGTTTGTCACCAGTCTGCAACAAACAATCTACCAATCGATCAAAAAAGCGCACAACAAGATTTGTGGCAGTAAAATTAGTTAAAGAGTTCTGTTGGTAGGATGTGAAGGAAATTCAAAGAGACAGGTCAGACTTATTGAAAATCTTTCCAATGGATTCTAATGAAAAATATTATTTCAGCAAAGCTATTGAATAGACGGCAGATTATATGCTGAATATAATGGGGAACTCTTTGTTTCAGCTCAGTTCACATGCATACTGCTTTTGAGTATTAGCTGACATGCTTGCAGATTTTTCTCAAGCCAACCTAAGAACTTGCATTCAGTGTCATGTTTTTGAAGTTATATGGGTAGACAGCATCTTGTGCTGTGGCAGTAAGATAAATAAGGTGGCCCAGACATCTTTGACATTCTTTGACATGCTCTTTTATTCCAAGCAGAACCTCAGGCATGTCCTGTCCAGATGGGATGTATAATCCCTGCAGTGTGTTGGCTGTCTTCTCCACAGGTAGGTATCACCGTGATCCGACCTGTCACAAGTCATTTCATCAGGACCCGTTTCTTTTAATGTAATAATTATTTAGTTGTGATTGGGATTTTTTTTCCCCTCCCTATCGCTACTGTGTGATTTAGATGCCTCATCATAATACGCACACCTCACCTGAGTGCAAAAAATCAGTTACGGGAGATAATGAGCCATTCAGGTACAATAGTGGGTGATCTTGCATACTTTACCCCTGTCACTTTTAATTAACAAAATGTAGCAGGTGTTTGAAAGGGCTGAAAGACAAACAGGCAGCTGAATACACACTGCCACTCTGAGGAGGACTCGCAGACTCAGAGGAGCCTTATGTAAGCAACACCCACACTAATATAGACAGCAAACTGGCAGTGGCTTTAATGATGCTGCCACAGATTGGCTTCCCAACAGTCACTTGCCATAATAAAGCTGCGAAGCAGAAGAAAAGACATAGAGAAAGAGAGGAGAAGACGGCGATCAGACAGGGTTATATGAAAATGAAATCGACTGCTTTCTCATTCGAAGGTTTTCAGTTTTGAAGAGCAACTTGAAGCTGAAGCCAAAAAACTTGGCAGGGAAACCCTCTGCATCCCTTGTGTTTTTATCTTTCGTCTTGAGATGGCTAGAAAACCAAAATCCTTCAAAGTCGTCATATGAAGAGGATGATGAGCGCGTGATTAATACAACACGAAAGCCTTTTTAAAAAAGTTCAATGTAATTATATTGAAGGTTTCTTCACGCTTAACGGTTCATTCGCCAGAAGGCTGGGTCCTCTGGCCTGTGACAAAATATGCAGTTATTTCCCAATTAAAAACTTGAATCACAGTGGAAGCGACAGAGACAATCACGATCTGATAACTCAGAGGCTTTCACAGCAAAAAAAAAACAAATACATATTTCAATTTGGCCTCGTTTTTACACAGAACATCGTGAA
Source organism: Fundulus heteroclitus (assembly GCF_011125445.2). NCBI lineage: Eukaryota > Metazoa > Chordata > Actinopteri > Cyprinodontiformes > Fundulidae > Fundulus > Fundulus heteroclitus. Next base: position 3,381,785 of record NW_023396792.1, on the reverse strand, counting down.
AAAAAAACTATACCACACTTCATAGCACGTGCTTTTAGAAACTTTGAGACTGATGATATTCAGAGATGTGTCGTTTTCATTGATCTGTTTGTTCACTAGCTGGAAAAGGACTCAAATGTGAGTAAAAGCTCCTTTATGGCTTCCTTCAGTCTGTTTGCTGTTGCTGGAAACCCCTTATGTTTTTGTTTTTTTAAATGTAACAATCTTCAGCTTTGACAGTAGCAGCATTAATCTCGTGACAGCTACCCCCCCCCCCCCCCCCCCACTCCCATCCCCCCGAGCAACTCTGTTGTCAAAAGAACAGTCGAGGCAGAAGATGTACCTACTTGTTGTCTGGAAACACCTTAAAATAGTTTTTTTTTTTTTCACACAGCACCCTTGTAGCAGTGCCATCACCGCAGTGCTGTTTTTAAAGACAGAATCAAAGTCGAGCTTGCTCAATCACAGATGTCTCATTTTTAGTCAAAATCAAACATCTGGGTTGTATTGTATCTGCAATGCTTGCTATTTGGCACAATGATGTATTATATTCAGTGTTGTATACCGTCCCTCATTTCTTTTATATTTTGCTTCCACAGAACCAGACTTTCTTGTAATTTTCAAATTTGCTATTCAGCATAAGTTCTTTGAAAGTTTTTCTTTGAACTGCTTCTCTGCTCATTTTCTGTCCAGTCCTTTTTAGCTCACCATGACACCAAATTATGCAGTTGTAAGCTAGGATAATCATTCAAAGTGTTTAACACGTGAACCCAAAGCCTGTGAAATGAAATTTTCATTGCGGATAGTTGAGGTGCTTCTTCAGTTTAGCCAGATGGAGCATTATGCACTGTGAATGAATCATGTCACCAGTCATATCCATTTTAGTAAAAGTGCCTCAAATTGTGAACTGGGAGACCCTACTAATATTGTTTTGCAAAACACAAGTTGACAGATTGCTGTCTCTTCCTAATTCTCTATCATTGAAAAACAAAGTGATGTTAATTCAGGTAGACACAAAAAATAACCTTTATATATATATATATATATATATATATATATATATATATATATATATATATTAGGGCTGGGCAAGTTAACGCGTTAATTTCGCGTTAATTCATTAGACTATTAACGGCGATATTTATTTTATCGCGCATTAACGCATGTTGCTCACATGCTTTCAGTCAGTGTCAGTCAGCACGCGCGCTGACTGCAGTGCGCTGTCACGGCAGCACTCTCCCGCTCCCCCTCCCCTCTCGTACATGGCTCAGCGGCGCCAGCCAATCAGCACGCAGGCTCAGCCTGGCCCGCCCACTCAGCTCTCACACAAACTTAGCAAAGAAACAGCTGAGAGAGACCGCAGCAGCGAAAAAACATGAACAGAGGAAGTAGCACCGTTCGGCTTTATTTTAATACCGTAAATGAAATCAAGCTGTATGTTTTGTAAAAAGCCGGTTCATTTCAGTGGAAACACAACAAATTTATCTAAGCACGTGAAAAAACATGAAAACGTCGAGCCACAGAAACGGAGAGAGGAGACGAAACTTCTCTCATTGCCCCGACAGACCCACAGACGTCTCTGACTGAGGCGTTTCAGTCCTCCAGGGAACATCCAGGTAGATCAGTGGATGGATGGATGGATGGATGGATGTTACTGGAGCCCACACATAACATGTAATTAAGACCTTGAAAGAACCCAGTACATATATTAAAAAGTGTTATTTATAATAAGATAACATTAGCTAATTCTTTTTTTTATCCCACGACGGGGAAATTTATAGGATTAAAGCAACAGACAGGTGCACACAACACAGACAAAATTACATAAGGATTGAAATATATAAGAGGTGGATTAGCGAAAAAACACTGAACATAACATTATTATTATTATTATTATTATTATTATTATTTAATTGTAATAATAAAATAAAAACCACAAAACCCAAAAGGTCAACAGTTTCATGATACATCAAGCTTAGGGACTGGCTAATATACAGCAGGTCAAAAAAGGCCATATTTTGGCTGCAGTGCTTGCTGTTCTCTTATAAAGAAAAGATCAACTAGTGCACTAAATTCAATAGATGGGTTGAAAATATCCAGTATAAAATAAGTGCTACAAATGTTACAACACTTTTGTTCATATGGCAGCAGAACATTAAAATAAAAGTGCTCTTTACACTACTTTTGAATTCATTCTTGGAGTTTGTAAATACAATGCGATTAATCGCGATTAATCGCGATTAATCAGGGCGATTAATCGCGATTAAATATTTTAATCGTTGCCCAGCCCTAATATATATATATATATATATATATATATATATATATATATATATATATATATATATATATATATATATATTCTAACTGAGAAAAAAGTTATGACACCCTACGACCTAAGAGCTAGTCTACCACACCACATTGTTTGAAATGCCTACCAAGATGCTTATTTTAGCCACCTACCAGTCTCCGACATCAGTTTGACGACAGTTTTGTTCTCTCCTCACTTTCAGCTGTGAGATATGTGAAAAGTTTCTTGCATGTACAACGAGTTTCAAGTCGCCTCACAGCATCTCAATGCGATCAAGATCTCGACTTTGTGCAGGATTTTCCGCTTCATACTTCTCATCCATTCCTTGGTGGATTTACTGGCATGTTTTGGGTCAATGTCATGTTACAGGGATCAGTTCTGCTTCAGTTTTATTTTTATTTTGCAGATGGTCTTGTGGTTTCAAACACCCTCTAATAGAGGGTAGAGTTCATGGCAGATTTTATGATGGTAACTCCACCAGATCCTGCTACCAAAAAGCATCCCCAAACTCGGACAAACTTCAGTCTGGCCTTCATCTTTTTCTTTGAGAGCAGATGTTGTCTTCTCCCAAACCTCCTATTGAAAGGTAAACTTGGGCGATCTCTTTGTTGTTGGCATTGACTTTCATATTAACCATAGCAAGAGCATGCTGAGCTACTTTTAGCTCTTATAGTCTGCCCTTTGGGGGAAACTTGTTTGGATGGCCAGACCTAAGTATATGTGCAGTTCTTTTGAATGCATTCCACTTTTTCCCGCACTGTGAAATGGATGAGTTTGATTTTTTTTGAGCCCTCTTTCTATAGCTGATTCATATATCCAAATATGTTTGGAAAAATATTCAGGCTTTCAGAGATTGTCTTAATTGACTGCCCTGTGATCTTATAAATGTAATTCTGTAACCAGCAACCTCAACCTTGAACGAAAGGATTTAAAATAAGATTATTTGCCTTGGTTACATTTTTTTTTATTATTATTACAGTGTTTTAACTATCAGACACCCTTGATTACATGACCAGTCACATGTATCTGATTTAGCAAAATGTAGCACATTTACACACACCTTTACAGATCTTGATTGTCGAGTTAACCAAACTGAAATTTAGTTGATTTAACGCATTCTATTGTTTTGCTAATTTTAACATACAAGTAGAGTTTAACACAGCCAGAAAAAACAGATAAATAAAAAAAAACTGTCAGGTCATTGAGACACTGTGGGGACACTGTTAATCTAAAAGGACGACTTATCACTTCACAAGAAAGTATGCATTAGGAAAGTATTTCCTAATGCATGTCCACACAGTCTCAGATGTGAATGTGATAATAGAGTTTGCTTTCATAAACTTAGTTAGGGGGGAAATTACAGCAGTGTATATAAAGTGTAGCTTTATATACATATGTGTATTCCATGAGTATGACACCTTTTTATTATAATAAAAAGAGTATCTGCAGTCTCCTTCCTTTCATTTGAGTAGTGATTTCTCTGTGCTTCCAATTCTGATCCTCTGAGTTGATCTGATTCAAACTTTGTTTTATTGTGAGATTTTAATCCAAAACTAAGCCTAACTCTAACATTGTGACATGCTGATCCTATATTGGGAGATAGGCTCTTACAAAAAAAAAGTTTCAGTATCTCCCCTAATCCTGGATGTCTCTTTCCTCCAGAAGTTCTTGCTAGCTATAGGCTTTTGTATGGACTCGCAGAGCAAAACTAATCTTGTGAATGAAAAAAAGCATTTTTTTCATAGCTTTATGTTTTTAAGTATATTTATTTCATTTACAAAACAGTTTCATGCTAAAATGTAATGATACAGTTGTATATAATATTATTTACATACACAAGCTTCAAATGACTTGCAATAGAAAACAAACTATCAAAAAAAAAAGAATCACCTGTTTATGAGCAACTACTATCAAAGTTGCCTTGACGGAAAACTATAGAGCTAAATCTGGATCACAGCACATGTTGCTGTTTTGTGGATAACTGCAAATTTGTGTGTAGTCAAGACCTTTAAAAATGTAAATTTGCAATCTATGAACTAACTTTTAAACATCAAGTAAGAAGAAGATTATCTTAATGGTTTTCTTCTGGCCCTTATTCGTTTTCAGTCCTGAACTGCAGCAGATTTAACTCCATCAACATACTCCCCCACTTATTTTCTTCACTATATTACTGTTTCTAATAATATTTGTTAGGCAAGTCTGCAAAGACTCATCAAATCTTCATCTTTTTATATCACCATTTCGTGACGTTTTTAAAAAAAACAAAGGGGAAAAGTCACAAAGCTGTGCAATTTGGTCAGTGCCCATGGTTCGTGTTTTCCTCATGCTATCTCATCTTCATCTTTACAATGGAAACACAAAGGAGATTAAACTGAACGCATGCAAACACAAACATGCCCATCAACTCAGAGAGTTGTTTGCAATTTGTTCCTATTTTTGCAGTTGTCCTTTCCTGAGCCACAAACACAGCAGATACAGAAATAATAGGAAATGTTCTACTCTGAGTCCAGATAAACTCAAGACCCTTCTCAAAATTTTAGGAAGATAATCAGACTGTACCACTCTAAAATGATGAGATTGCAGTGTTTTATTTTTATTTATTTAACTCTTATTTGGCCACGTTTAGTGCATGCCAATGGATTTGAGATTTTGTACAACAGTTTTCTCACCTAATGCTTAGTTTGCATTTGGACAAGAGGTCAAAATGCAGAAGACATTGTCTGCTTTGAAAATATCTGAGCCAGCGTGAGCCCTGCCCCATGCTTAACTTAAATATTTTTGCACATGAATGTTCTATAAGTCTGCATTTGATTGACTAATATCCCCCTCCAGTGACTGGGAAAACCAGCTGTCACAATAAACAATAGCTCCTTGAGAAACCAACCCACTGACCTTAAATTCAACTTGTTTTCTGTACACAATGTCTTCTCTGTTTCCTTAGCAGCACACACAGGCTCATACTATGCCCTTATTAAACTACCTGAAACAGATAAGGTGCACCTGCAGCGTCTGAAAGCAGCTATTGTAATGTCATCCAGATTTGGATCTTATCACCCGTTTTATGCCATTGTTGTACGTGCTGTGCTGTTTTACATAGATGTGCGAGGAAACTGAGGGTGTATTCACGCCAGAAGGGTCCTTTGGTCTGCTTGTTTGGTCCTGATCAAAAGCAGACTTTTTTTTTTATTTGGTGCCATTTGCTTTCATATTGCACATTTTGCAAGTGACAACTACAACTTGTAACAAAGCCACGCATGTGACGATTGCAACGTGTTACTAATCCAGAAATTTGCGAAAACAAACATGGAAGTCCTCTGTGCTCGTTTTGTCACGATCCCTAGGCATTTGGGATTATTTATGTATGGGTTCTATCCTTGTGATCGTGCATTTGTTCTGTTATTGGGTTTGCTTTCATTCATTCATTGTTTCTCACGTCTCTTCCTAAGTTGCCTTCCAGCTGTTCTGTTACCTTTGATTATCCCACACCTGTGTCCTGTTTAGTTTCAATTATCTCCTGTGTATTTAAGTTCCGGGTTTCTGTTTAGTCTTCGCTGGATCGTCAGTCGATTACCATTCAGTTCCCAGTCCATTTATACTCAGTAAGTTTGTCTGTAGTTTGTTTTCTGTCTCAGTTTGTAACCTACCTTATGTTCCCTTTGGATTAAAATCACATACCTACCTTCTGATGTCTCTGCGCCACCTTCACTGCACACCTGGTCCTCAACAAAAACCTCATACCATGACACGTCTGTGCTGTTATCACACCTGCAATATCATTCAGCTCATTTGACACTGGCTTTGTGACGTCATATTTCTGATTTTGGAGCATTCTATAATAGTAAAAAAACAAAGCAACTGGACTTGTTTTCCATAGTTGAAGACGTTTTGCTTCTTCTCCAGGAAGCTTTCTCAATTCTAAAATTCTGGAGTAATGTGGAGTACTAGGCTTTATACTACTGCCAAACAAAGGCCTTGTAATGGCTTAGATAACATGCAAATTCAACCGAAACAGGTCCACCCCTTAGTAATGGGCGGTCGTTAAAGCCATTAAATCAGCAGATTGAACCGAAACTGGTCCACTCCTCTGTAACGAGGAGTTGTTAGGGTCGTTATTGGCCTGGCTTACAGGAGCGATGTTTTGATCACCCATATGAGGGTGGGAATTGAGGTGATTTTTGGAGCAGTATCGGCAAAATGCTTGCTGCAAGCTGACGGAGATGATACACCCAGCATTCCGTAACCAACAGTAGTAGCATTAGCAACACTATGGGCTAATTCTTGCCAGATGACCAACAACCAGCAACAGTGGGTAGATAAGTCCAAAAAAGGCGTATATTTCCTGTAGTTGGGTCGTGTCGAGGCTGGTTAGTTTTGTACCAGATACATATTGGGGGTAAACATGTAAGAGGAATGTTCTGAAGTACGGTGATTTAATTTAACAACAAAAGCCCTGGACAGCATACGTCTTATGCTGACAGAAGATAAACAAAAAGTAAAAAAATAATTAAATAAATAGGTATGCTCACAAAAAACACATGAGAGCACCTTTATCATTTGACTGTTACACTACTAAAGTCATCTTTCACCACAGTGGCATTAACTGTGAAGTGTCCTCATACCTTAATTGTTCTTGAGGCCAACTTTAAATTGTTGGAGCAAAACGTGTTTATATCAGGGAGACATTGTAGTGCATTTGGCTCGTGAGGAGGAACCCACCATCTTCACCTATTGATTCTCATGAATTTCAATTACTCTAGGATCTTTTGGGAAAGTACAAGTGCTTTTCTTACTTTAAAATACGATGGAATCTGCCTTTGAACACTACATGACAAACAGTGGCAGCATGGAAGCAATACCTTGTATATTTCTTAAGCTGATAACATTCTTATCACAGTGCAGTTATAACACAAAAAAAATCAATAAGCTGAATTTGTATTTTCAGCAGCTTGAATCCACCACCCCATCAGTGGTCCACACACTCTAATATCTGGCAAAATAAAATGGGGGAAAGCTGTGACTTTCATCTTTTACTTCGCTTTCAGTCTATTCAATCTTAGTCAAATGCCACACACTGCATGAGCACAATGGTTTTCCCTGCCACTTTCTCAGACGTGTCTGAATACAGCATTATGAGAAGTGACCAAGTCTGTCCCAAGCTGTGCAATTTCTAAAGAAGCAGATGAAATTGTGCAGAATGCTGTCGGCGCTCACTAACCTCTAAAAAGTAAAATCTGTATCTATCAAAGGGTGGCAATAAATATGAAAGAACCTCGCTGTCATCAAATTTTCATCAGTTGTGAGTTCAAAATGCCAGTGGAGGTTATTATGATAAGATCAAGTTCAACTTTTTAAATGACTCAAACAGAAATACGATGAAAATATCTCTGCTGTGGTTATTTTCAGTAAAAACAACAACAACTTGGAAATTTGAGAATTAAATAGAAAAATAACAATCCATTATTTTCCTACAGTTGGTAAATCCTAGCCTCTACAAAAGAATTAAGAAATATTTTTAGTCACCTCTCAATTGTAATTGTTTCGTCACAACATATAAAGAAAAAAACAAAAACGCTGTAATTACTTGGTTCAGTAACCAATTTTCAGTAGTCGATTAATCCTGCACAGTGTTACAGAGAGGCTGTAGCCAGAGAGTGAAACACTGGGTACAATCCGTAAAGGTCGGCAGTCCATCACAGGGCTTACACAAAGGGACAAAAAGGAAGGAAACCATGCACACAATTCAAAGTAGAGTCACCAGTTAATCCAAAACGTATGTAATTGGACCGTGGGCAAAAACCAGAGTCTCAGTAAAATCCAACCCAGGCAAAGAGAACATGTACACTACGAGTAGAGATGTCTCCACTGGGCTTTGAATCACATTCCTTCTCACTGTGAGGAAATGTGTTACCCTCATTTTTACTTTGCATCCATTTTAAATTTTAGATTATATTGTGGCAATTTTTTTCCCCAAATCTGTGGTGAAGACCTCTTTGTGTCATTTATAGGTTCGAACCATAGTAAATGTAACTCCCGTGTGTTAAAAAATATATTGTTGCAAGGGAAAACCTACGAGTTAAAATAAAGTTGATACAGGATAAAAATACATTTTCATCAAGTCTTAGCTTTGCCAAATTTACTTTTAGTTTACAAATATCCAAGCGGTCTAGCAGACCAGTTTTTTATTTCACACATTCCCAGTGTAACCCCAGGATTTCATGTTGCCGTTATGTGAGACCCTTGTGCAGGCAACGACTTCAGACAACAAGAGAGGTTTAAATGGCGTGTTGCCACAAGTAAATAAGTAAATGTTACTTCAGGGTTTAGGAATGAGGTCCAGGATGGCACTGAGTAAGAGATGTTAGTGATTATAGAAAGAGGTCTAGTAATCACTGAAGAAGGTGAAGATGAGACTGTTGTTCTTTCTGTTTTAGAGACGGGGGAGTTTCAAGGAGGGAGGTGAGTATACCCACAGGCGCTGAGGTTGGCAGACTGTGGTGAGTGGTGCAGGTTGGCCTTGATCCTTGTTTTCTTCTCCAGGGGGGAGATGGAGTTGACAGTGAAGGGTTGGTGAGTGGAGACGGTTGAATAAGGAGTCCAGACTGCAAATCCAGGAAGACAGCCTGGAGTCGCTGGACTTCATGGAAGTAAACATGTGAAAAGGGTGGATTTTGCCTTACCCAACATAAAAAATGGTCTACCTTTTAAAAACAATTTTTTGTCTAAGGATTATGAAACAATCTAAATAACCCAAACATGAGGAAAGAGGATAAGGCATGGCATGGCTAGACCATATAATTCACGCAGGGCTTGAAAAAGCCTGGTTTAGTTCCTATGCTCCACTTATCTGGAACAAACTTCCAGAAAACTGTAAAAGTGCGGAAAGCCTGAGTTCCTTTAAATCAAGATTAAAAACACATTTGTTTAGGATTGCCTTCGACTGTTCTAGTTAAAGCGTTTTACTGAAACATCATTAGTTCCGCTTTGTAGTCCAACTGTTGCTAATGTTTGCTTTTAGTTTCTATTTTTCCATGTTCTATTTTGTTTCTATATTTTATTCCTACTTGCTTTTATTCTGTTTTTTCCCCCCTGTATTTTAATCATATAAAGCACTTTGCATTGTCTCTGTACTGGAATGTGCTATACAAATAAATTTGCCTTGCCTTGACCAATCCGGTTGTTTGTGAGTATAAAGTCTTTATTATCTTTTTTATGCTTTATTTTAAAACACTTTTTAACTTTCTGTGTGCCCACTGTCATTAGTAAATATCCGCTGATTTCTGTATACCAGCATTGTCATGCTGCATGTTTAACCACATTAATTATCTACAGCTGCTACTCTTATTTCCCCAGTATCTGAGCCTCTGACAGCTGCTCCTCCTGACACACAGGCAAGTGTTGGCTGGTAGGCAATGTTTTATTTACTGCTCATTTTTCATTCCGATACATTTGTAAAAATGACTGGACATTTTAGATTTGCATTTACAATAGAAAACTTTAATCTTTTTATTTTTTATTAGCCTGACTTTTTATTTAACTATTTGGAGTGCACACATTTAGTTAACTTTATTTTCCCATCTGCTGTACTTTATTTAGTGGCTAAAGTGAAACAGATTAATGTGTCTTTTTATTTTTTATTTTTTGCATTTGGACAAGAGGCGCTCGGCGCTCTGGGGGATAGGTCTTCGGCTCCTGACGACCCCTATTGAACATTTGTCTTACGAATTAACCTTACATTTACAAACATGCTGTCACAAACATCCACACATGCTTGAATGCAGTTGCTTACAGACACATTCTATAATTAGCTTTGGTTGTCACCAAATACATCTTGTATTAAACAATACAGCATATTTTTCAGTGATGTTATTAAAGGCGTTGGTGGTTTGTACCTGTGATAGTTTCTCAGTCAGTTTTGATGTTCTTTCTACCGCTTTCTGCAGCTGCATTGCACAATGTTGTCTTGAACTATTTTTTTCCTCTGCTCTATTTATGTCACCTTTTCTCCCTCTTTAACATTGTGCCTCACCTTTTTCTCTTCCTATTTTTCTCTTTTACCTTTCAGTTTCTGTGTCCATTGAATTTAAAATAATCCCAAAATAATGTGCAATAACGCTTTTTTTCACATATCAAGCGGAGCGCTATAGCGAAAGCAGTAATGCTCCCTGCTTATGAAAGTAAATCTGTTGGGCTCTCTTTGGCATTAAGACAGCAATTCTTAGTACTACACTCCTAGACAGGACATGTAAAAAAAGATGAATTTGTCTGGAGTTACCAGTTACCTTTCTGAGTTGCTGTAAGAGTGTAACATCAAAGAAGAGTCCAAGCTGCGTCATTTCTTATTAAATAGCAAAACCACTTTAGTGGGTGATACTGCTGTCTGACTGTAAGGATATTCTCAGTTTATTATTTGTCCAGTTTTTCTACGACTTTAGGAAGATAGTCCTAACCCAAAGATGTTTCTTCTTACAGGTTTTATAATTAGCACTGCTCTGGCTGGTGTTTATTTGTCAGTTAAGTCTTTGTTAGTTTGTTAGTTTGGTGTCAACAGTGGTCTGATCAGTGTTTGTGTTTCCCTGATGTCTTGTTTGACTGGTCAGTTTGTGCTTGAGTTTGTTGTGTTACTAGTTGAAGTCTGTTATGCTGACCTCTGTTTTAGGCCCCACTCTTTATTTTGAAACATTTTTGACATTCTTGTAAGTGAATAAAAATTTTTTTTTTGAAAGCTTCCCCTGGCTGGTTTGTGCAGTCCCGGAAATGAACAAAGTGTTTCACTGCAGCTGTAGTCTGATTGTATACTGCTCCAAAAACAATAAATAAAGACTTTGAAAATGCATCAGATCTCAATTGGCAAACAGGCCATTGTGGATATCCTTGCTGATGTGGAATGGGTAAAGAAACAAAAGGATGCCAAGTCATTTGATGAAAAATCTAAACGATCAACCATCAGAGGGCTTAATTTGAAATGGCTGAGAAATTAAAATTGCAATAAATGATGCAGCAGCCTAGTCTAGCAGTTTGCTGAAATGTTATTGCAGCAACTCAAAAGCTAGGCAGTGTTTGCTAATCTGTAGCCATTCTGCTCGGTCAAGTGTCATTAGTGGGCTGACTGAGTCTAGTTACGCTGACCTTGGCCCCTCCAGTAAAGGACTGGGGTCCCGCGGTAAAAAAAACAGCGACAAAAAATTTAACTTAGTTAATTTTGCTCACAGGCTGCATCCTGCACACATTTTTTCCACCACTCAGTTCTTTCTTATTCTCCTTTGTTTCCAGCGTCTTTGCTAGTGTCTTCCTTTTTTTTTTAAAAAATTAGGAGGCGCTGTTTGCATCATGGCTTGATTCAAAATATCACACTGACCCAGTCTGACATTGTATCACCTATGGCTGCGAAGGCGCTCGTGCATCACCGCGTCTGTATGTTACTATGGAGTGGTACACATTAAAATAAAACATTTCAACCACTGGCTGGTTCGGCTTGAAACAGACCCGTCATTTGGGAATCCTCCCAAACCTCCCTTTGGCCACCCTGGCCGTGGGCTGACGTTAGCCACTAATTCAATTAGACCATTGCACTGTAGAGTGGATCCCCCACACCCCCCTCTCGTCCATTCCATTTGAGCGACCCAGAGATGAACTGGCCACCCCCATGGCCTTTCCTTGTCTCATAACCCTACAGTCAGTCAACCTCTGTGCAGTGTTCATGGCTGTGGCATCTTCTGACAGCAAGCAGAGGCGCCTGCAGCTGCAAGGGGGCGCCAACATGCCAATTCCTCACAGTGATATATTTGGATAATGGAAAACTGCTTTTGCGGTGCAGATGATTTTTAATTACTTTTCTTTTTTTAAGTCAAGTCAAGCCGCCAACTATGTGTCATGGAAAAAAGGCTGCCCTCGTCGGCTGCCCAGTTCGCCCGTGCCAAAAACCTGTCTGTCACCGTGTGGTTTGGCTCATCCACAAAACAGGACCAATAAGCATTGAACAATTAAGTCTGCAGAGAGGATCATCAGGGCAGAACTTCCCTCCATCCAGGACTTGTACAGGTCTGGGATCAGAAAAAAGGGCTCCTAACATCTCTGCAGGCGCTATGCATCCTGGACACAAACGCTACGACTTTTATCTTCAGATCAGAGCTACAGAGCGTAATTTCAAAAAACCAACCAGCACTGAGACAGTTTCCCCCTGGCTGACAATCTGATGAATAAAATGAATACCTTACAGCCTGAGTAGTCAGCTACACTGCTGTGAAACAAAATAAGCAAATTTCCACCATCACAAACTCCCTTTCCCCCCTTTTTTACACATGTAAAGACATAGGTGTATATACACATACATACTTCTCCTTTTAGTCCAATTTTTATTTTCTCTAAAGTTTAAGTATTTATATTTAATATCTGTACTGTGTGAGCACTTGAAACTGAAGTCAGGTTCCTGGTTTGTGCACACAATCCTGGCTGATAAAGTTGATTATGACACAAAAGTGCAAATAGTAATAATTTGTTGTATTTAGCTGAGTAACTCTACCCAAGTAGTGCATCAGCCTGTTTGCTTTCAGCCTATTTTGATGCTCCAGTCCCTGGCTGCTGGTGTCAACCAAAAGCGGAACCCCTGTTCAATTTAGCCACAGGTTCAAGAGGAGCACAGATGTCTTCTGCATCTCTAATTTCTCCACCTGGACTCCCCAGGCTTCTTTAGCAGGTTTTTTCAGTACTGCTTTCAACATGATCCAAAGCCACCTGATAAACCAGAGGCTAAACCAACTCTCAGTTCTCTGCCATCTGTCACTTAAAAATTATGTTGCAGTTAACTCAGAGGGGGGAAACTGTTGTTTTTGGCCCAATAACACAGATTATACTGCACCCACGTTGATTCCTGGCAGGGTTTTATGCGGAGCCCACCATCACCACTGACCTTGAATCATTTTACCACACTTCTATAATTTTAACCAATCTTTTCTGGCCTTCACAAAACTGGTGCACATAACTTTGAACCTAACAGCAATCTATTTCTTTCAAAACAAAAATAAAAACAGGCTTTTGTTCTGTCCACAAAAAATGGATTATCAATAATAATTGTTCATAGTTCTTGCATTAAGAAGGCTTTATATATTCTTTTGTGCTGTCAAAACCCTGGGCCCGAGGTTAAAAAAAAAAAAAATGGGGGTCCAATTGGCTGTTCAAAGCTGCCTCCTTTTAAGCAGTTCGGCTCCGTCGCTATATCCGATACTGACCTGGAAATGAGAAGCACAGAGGGAGGGCTCAAGAGAAATGACAGAGCAGTGTCCCCATCTTTCTGACAAAGCTGATCTTTAATGCCGCTCGCCTCTCTTCAGCTGTCAATCTGGGCTCCCTCCAGCCGATAAGTGGCTGCTCTTGCCCTCTCCTAATTGCGTCTCTTAAGCTTAGGTTTGTCAAAACATATTGGTGCATGGCATTGAAGCTGTTATGAGCTTGGACAGCCTCGACTGCTATGACAGCTTGAAGCTTTTTCAAGCCTATGCGTCAGCTATTCTGTGGTAAAATCTGTCCTTTTTTTTTCCTTTCCCCTGGATCCTTGCTTATATTTCAGCTCCATATTAAGGAGCGCAGTGGTCAGAGGAGTCAAACCACTTCTCCATGTACCCTGCGATGTAACAGCAGTCCATTCAGTATGGTCTGATGCTCACACAAAGATGCTGCTCTTTTCTGTGGTTCCTGCACCCTAGGAATGAGTATTCCCTGGAACACTGTCATGTTAGAGAGACTTAATCACAAGTGGAACGAGAAAAAATAGATGTCATTATGGTACAACTTGAGAAGATGGCAATATCTTGCACTTTAGAATACGGATGATATGTAAATGTATATTTTTAAAAAAAATGATCATTTGCAGACCAGAGTATGTCATATGAGAATCTAAGTTGCATCAGTGACTAATATACACATCATCTGATCATCTCATTTACTCTCAGGAGCTTATGGCTAAATATTCCTCTCTTAAACTGCAAACGTAGAGCTCATTAATGGGGAGCGGCAAAGGCAGCCTTTCTGATTGCATGCATATTACACAGTGCGTCTGTCAAAGACCAATTTTGTGAAATATGTGAGGGAATCAAGGAAAGATTGTCTGAGAAGCAAAACCTTGTGAATAATTAAAAGCTGAGAAAAATATAAACTATATGAGCAAAGACACATTTTTTAGAAAGCAATTACAGCAAGTTTTTGGTTGTTTTTTTCATTCCTGCCATCTCCTCTAAACCACTGGAACGAAATATCAATTACACAACCACTCAGAAAAATACTGGGGGTTGGGAGGTCATTTGAATACTACTAACACAAAAAAAAAAGAAAAAGGCAGTTTGGGCATTTCTTCAGCATCTGCATCAGTGTTTATAATATTGTTTCTGTTTTAACCTTCATCATTAAGCTATTACAACTTGTCACACTGTTGTGCCTAAAATGAAATAAAAATAAACTATTGTCTCTTGCTTTTTATTTAATTGTTGATTTTTTACTTTTGTTTTGCAATAAAAAAAAAAAAAATTCAAACTTGCAATGAACTAAAAACTGGCAATAATGTTATCTGAAGGGTTGAACACACTCACAGCCTGTTAAATCCATGGAGTCTAACACAACGCACAACTCATACAGATACGATGCAATTGATCTGATCTTTAAACTTTAAGGAATACCAGTAGAAGATTCTGCTTTAGAATAAGTGTTTATATATATATATATATAGTTTGTAAATTGATCAAAAAATTGAGAATGAGTCCTTTGCTCTTTAATAGTAGCATGTGTAAAATGTGTCACCTTCGAGCAGAATCCAATGCATTATTCTCCTGTATCAAGTCGTGACTTGTTTACAAAATCAAGCCATACAAGAAAAAAGTGCTTGTTGTTCTCCATGGGGCAACAGAAGATTTTAACACATTTTGTGCCACAACCACAAAATGATCTTTGCACTTGTCTAAGTCACTGTATACCTGCATGGAGAGACAGGTTAATCTAAAATAAACTAAAACTTCCAAAATAAAATTCTTGGAAGAACCAAGCTGCAAAGTCTGATACAAAGTACAACAGTTACAAATATTACTGATACAGGTACACATATACATGATACAGGTACACATATACATGTACTTTTATGTTGTGTAAATGAATTTGAACCAACTGATTGGTGCATTCTTTTCACAGGTTCAAAACAATCTGCTTCTCATGTGCCTGAAGCCCCTGCATTGCACCATATACTATTATATACTGCTTACTCCCCACACAGTAATAATAAATCTATTTTTATCATCTGTTGATATTTGTTGTATAAGCACAGGAGCTCAGGTTTAATAACTGCTGTACATTGAAGAAAAATGGCATTGTTGATATCACTGGTTTTCTATACTTGGTCTGAAAGTTTCTTTTTCTTCTTCTTTTTAAATTAACATCCTACACCAATTTTTAGATCTCAGTTGTCTCTTTGTTTGTAACTTGATTTCATATGAATATTTCAACCACAGTAAGATGGAGAGGCGAGTGGCAGAACTAAATTAATCACACTTTTTTTACATTTTCCAATTTATTGTCATTATAGGGTTGGGTAGTTTCAAATTCTGCTGTCTGTTCACTCTACATTGTTTTTTTTTTTTTCTAATCAGATCTTTTTGAAAATAAAACTAAAATAATATTCCATCCTAAAGAGGGCAAAACATAATCAGAGCATAACATCTGAAAATAATAAGCATCGTCAAATATGTGAAAAAATAAATGCACAGATGTATGTCTTTTGTTACTAGTTTTATTCTGAATGATAGGATTTATTCAATGAGTCCTGTGGAGGACTCACATCAAGGTTTGTCCTTCTAATATTCTCATGCTGTGTACTGCCCTTTGGGCATTCAATTCATGCAGCCAGCATAGCAGATTGTCTCGCAGCAAAGATGGCATCCATCCATCCATCCATTGTTTATTTCCATCCAGGGTCACAGCAGAGATGATGCCTGTCTCTATCGGTCACTGAGCAAGAGGTGGGTACACCCTGAACAGGTCAGAAGGGATCCCAATGAAACCAATTAAAATGACTGCTATGATCGCTTTCATATAGGTGTAAGAATATGAATTGTAAAAAATTCAGATTGCTGCTGAAATGATTATTTTCAGAAAATATATATAAATAACATTGAAATGGTTATGTAATAAATATTTCTGTGTGAGTTTTCTCTGGGTACGCGATCCAGCAGTCGGGTTTGGTTGTTGGATTTGGTTACCTGGCAACTCCTAGTTGCGCATGTGTGAATGGATGTGTGCATGGGTGGTTATCCACATAATTATATATAAATTGTTACTTTTTAAGTTAGCATACTCAATACTTACCACTGCTTGCACCTTTGCATAGTATGATTTTTTTCTCTCCAGATGTGACAGTAATTTGATGTGCTTCTGCTCAGATGTGGATTATTGTTACCTCCTGTCAGTTTTTTTTTCTTGATCAATGTGTTCAGTGAATGAAACTTTTATACCAAGCTTATTTGTGTAAAAGCCCTTACAAGCTTCTGATGGAGAACTAAATAGTTATTTTCCAGCTAACTATAGTATACAATGTCTAAGACACAGATCAGTACTATGTCTTAGACATAGTAAGGGGACATATAATTAGCCCTTAAATATATTTTGTTGTGCACTTGGAGTCTCTAGGTGTGCAGAAAAGGTTGCATTTAGTCTGTCCAGGAGCTGCATAGATATCTTTACATTCTGTTCGGGTCATATTTTTAAAGTTGTTCAGTTTTCTCTAGTCTGTTTTTTTAACAATTACATCTCATTGTTTGCTGCAGAAGTGCCAAAGTCATTGACTTCCGGCTTAACAAATTTGCTAATCCGCCATTTTTGTTTTGTGAAAATGTTCTTTTTTTGGGTGTATTAACCCACATAATTCAATACACCATCCCCCAGCATACTACCAAGTAGCCTAATGGGGTAGAATGGAACGCTCTGCGACCTGGAGGGTTGATTTCTAATGGATCTGGTGTTATAGTGAACTGTCTGAGGTCTCTGCATGCATGCATGGATACTCAGTGGGTACACTGACCTCCTCCCACTCCAAATCATGGTTGAGCTCTCTTCAGGGTAATTGGATTGTAGATTTCCCTTAGATAAGAGTCTACATGATCGTTATTTCCTGTGTGTCTCTGTATTGTCCTGTGATGGACTGGCAACCTGTCCAGGGCATCCTCTCTCTCTCTCTCTCTCTCTCTCTCTCTCTCTCTCTCTCTCTCTCTCTCTCTCTCTCTCTCTCTCTCTCTCTCAACGACTGCTGCGGATAAGCACTAGCTAAAACCTAAAGTCATTTACTTTTTACTACCACTACATTTTCCTGTATTCTGAAAGACTCACCTTTCCCAATTCAAACACTGGGTCCCCATCCCAGGTCAAGAAATGCCCATTGTTCATACGCTCTTTGGGATAAAACCATTGTTTGTATGAGCAAAATGTACATGTTCATTTGCCTGATGTTACAATAATAAAATACATCCCAGTAGTTTTCTAACTCTTTGCAGCTCAAAACAGACTAAAAATGCTAAACATTCTCAAGATCAAATCTTTCTAATCTTAATAATAGCAGGTATTGTAAATTAAAATGATCAGCAACCATCCAATTACAGTACAAGTCTAATCGGTAAAAAATATTCTTTATTGCAAATTTCACAAAGCTAAGATATAAAAAATCAACCTTGGAACATTTTCACTTGTTGAGAGAAAATCATGGGCCAACCAGAACTTGGATGCAGAGTTCTGGTTATTGTATATCCATTTTTTTTGAGTGAAATACAGTCAAATCTTCTTAGCTTAACTTTGCAATTTGCTTAAAATCTATTAAGCTCTGCTGATAGTCATGCCCTCGGACAAGCGGCGATTCAACTCACTTCGACCCTACTTCAGGTATGAGAGAAATGGTTTGGTGCAGGTCATTAAACAAAATTCAGTAAAGGGGTTGTCATGATTGTTTACCCAACCATCCATCCAAATTCTTCACAGCAAGCTGCCTAACTCCCAGTTTCAAGAGATGAATAAAAGGGCAGGAGAAGTGGACATTTTTTTCAAGTTCTTGACAAATTCTGACTTCTGAGGACTTGCTCAGAAAACCTTTTCTGCATTTTTTGAGTCGAGGATCAGGCAAGATTTAATAAACCCTACTGTAAAGTGGGAAGTAATTGCGTTATTAATGTTGCCAAAGACTCCAATAACCAGATTGAGCAATCTCTGTGATTGTGGCTATTTCTGCAAGATGTTTCAAACCTTTACCTATTTTCAAGAGTGATTTTAAAAGCTGCTAAAAGAAGCGGCTCGTTCATCTTCGACTTTAACTATGGAACCCAGCGCCCGTGTTCACAAAGCTTCTCAGACTCCTCTCAGAGAGCTAATGGCTTAGCCTAAAAATTTCTACCAGGGAGTTTTACTTTCAGAGTGATTCTCAACACTGCAGAGACTGACTCTGAATAAGAAGACGACAGAAAATTGTATCTTAGTGAGGAAGTGTGGTTGACCCCGATGCTACATGTGACGCTGTCTTTTAAGAGCTGAATGGTTGATAGTACAAGGAAAAAAACATAAATACACTCTTGTTATCAAAGGAGAGAAATTAACCAGTTATACTGGATTAAGAAATGTGTCTCATGATAATGAAACTCAGCTAAAGTTAAATAATTGTCACACAGCATTAAAATGTTTTAACACACCTTTTCTACATCCTCATCATTATTTTTGATTTGCTTATTATGTTTACTTGCAAACAGGTCATTTTGCTTCTTCATCCATTTGATATTAATGTGCACTCACCTGTCAGCATTTTACTGGTGTTACCTGTATCTATAAAGTGATTTAATATGGCAAAACAACCAACAGAAAATGGAGAAAAAAAAGTGGATAAAACCGAGAGGAGCAGCGCCTCTGTCCACACAGGTCTGGGAGGAGAATAGCAAATACAAAAGCCAGAGAGGAGATGGTGTAACACAAGCAAACTTCATATGGCCATTTACGCTACTGACATCATTATGTACAATAAAGTAAATATTATTTCATCTCTTTTACCTTGTCTTCAGTGTGTATTTATGTATAATTTTTTTCTGCGTTTCCTTCTTAAATGTTTGTTAAGACCATTTCTGTAAATTATTTAAAACATTTTTCAGCTCTATATTGTTTGTACATTTTTCCTGTTCTTTTTCATGATTATTCAATATTCTTCCTATTATTTATTTTTCCTGAATAAAATGACGCTACTAGAGCCACACTTTTAACCCATTGGGCCGCCAAAACCAATTAATTTCCCCCTATGGGAATGATAACATTTTACTAATCTGCTTATTAAAAATTTTATGATTCCTAATGAAGTTTATACGCTCATTTCTTCCACTGTGTAGGTGATGGATCAGCCAATCAGCTCTCTGTTTTCACCATCTTCCTGCTCAAGACACTCTTAAGCTGATAAATACAATACTTTTATCTTGTCTAGAGTATGTATTTATCTATACAGAGTTGACAATACAAGTTCTTCTTTCTACTCCTAACATTTTTTTCACTTTATGAGCTCTCTTCAGGCCAAAGATGCTTTGTGAACAACTTTTATCTTACCAAGGTAAAAGTCTAAGAAAAATCTTAGAATTTATTCAATGGCATAAGACAATTTTTCCTAAAATGATGTCAGTAAGAGTTACTTTTAGTCTTCAGATCCTTTGTGAATACGGGCACAGTGCAACAAGCAATTACTTCAATTTTCACTTGCTAAACATACAAGAGAAAATTATCTTCATGCTTTGACAAAGAGCAATTCAGTGAGGAAGACAAGTAGTAGTAAGTAAAAAAAATAAGACTGATTGTTTTAAAATTTAAGCCTCTAGCTCACAGTCATTAAAATTACTTAAATTGTTAAGTTGCATTTCCTTAAAATTTCGCACCTCGTGAAGCTGTAGTTTAAAGTGTTTTGACCAAGTGATAAGTAGACAAGAAATAGGCTGGTAGTAGGAATGAGCCAGTTTCTGGTTTTGGGATACAGTATATTGTTAAAAACAATCTAGACCAGGGGTGTCAAACATACGGCCCGCGGGCCGGATCCGGCCCACCGAACAATTTAGTCCGGCCCTGTGGCTAAATGCATTATCATTATAAAAAAAAATTTAAAAAAATATTATTTTTATTTATTTATTTATTTATTTTATTTATTTATTTATTTATTTTTTCCCCCAGTGTCCTGTCTGGCAATGTGGCAATAAGATGCCACAAAGAGCTCATCAGATCTGACTTTCACAAGTGGACAAGATAAAAGGAAGAGAATGATAAAACAATTATTGAAAAAAAACATGTACTTCATTTAATTGAAAATATGCAGTTCCTATATTGTCCACGAGGGGCGCTGTGTTTTAATTAGCAGATTAAGCTTCAGGTGTGGAAAAACTCAAATCATTTCTTAATTTTTATCTGTTTGATGTATTTTGTCATGCAGGACAGTGTTTTTAAGTTCCAAAAAATGTGAATAAATGTTTTTCAACATTGTATAATCACTGTGATCAGTTCTTATGAATAATGCACAAGTAAATGTTTAACTGAGTAAAAGTATTGTTGAAATTGCACATACTTTTCTTAAAAACGCTGAGGTTATTCATAATATATTGTGTAAAAGTGAAATTAACTTAATATAAAAATCAACAACAAGTCCACATTTATTAGTTCTATTTAATCTTGCAATGAGTTTACTCGTGTGGCCCTCTTGAGATCAGATTAAGCTGTATGTGGCCCCTCAACCAAACTGAGTTTGACACCCCTGATCTAGACCATTTTATTTAGTGTTTTATTGTTCCTTCATTCTAAACTTCTTGTTATTAAGATCCCTGTGCAGGGACTTCTCCAGGTTTGTGTAGCGGAGTGTTTTGACCCTTTTATGTTTCATTCTGATGGGCTAACCAACCTAGAACTGCACATCTATCAGCTTTCAGCTATCATCCACCCCCTCCGCTTCAGATGACTCCACTAATGAGCCCCCTCCACCACCTAGTCCTTCTCAACGCCCCAAGTGAGGAACATTCTGCAGAATACCAAAGTGAGGAAGGCTGCAGGTCCAGATGGCATCAGCTCCAGCTTTCTGATGTGCTGTGCTGATGAGCTGTGTGGCATCACGGGGCTCATCTTTAACATTGGTATTAAGCAGAAGAGAGTACGGCAGGTGTTGAGAACCTCTTGTGTGGTACCGTTGCCTAAGACCGCACACCCCAAATACCTTAACAGCTGTGTCTTGGACCACGAGACCACAGAGAACTGGGCTGGCACTATTTCTGTTCACCCTCTACACTGCAGACATCTCCATCAGCTCACCAGGTTGCCACCTACAGAAGTTATTTAATGACTCTGCCACAGTTGGTCTCATCATAGAAGAGGAAGAATCAGAGTACAGACACTGGATCCAGAGCTTTGTAGGCTGGTGCCAGCAGAACCACCTCATGTTAAATGCAGCAAAAACAAAAAAGCTGGTGGTGGGTTTTTGCAGACCCAGACCCATCTCCATCTCCATCTTCATGACTCAGGTGAACATCCAGATGAACATCCAGCAGACTTTATAATTTCAGCTGCTCACAACAGACTCATGTTTAGATCATGCTAATGGTTGCACAGATTCTGATCCAATCATTAACCGTTTACACTGTCCCCAGATGCTAGGATAACCTGCATATGCCTTAGCTACTTCAGGATGCATTTCATGCACATTGCCTATCATACTATCGTCTGTTATGTAAATAGACTGGAGTTTTTCTACTGTCAAAAAAATTATTTTCCCACTGTGCAATATTTATTTACACTGGTATTTACTTTTTATGTTCTACTCTTAATGTGTCTTTAGTGCTAATTTTTTATTAGACTAGTGTGTCCTTTTTCGCTTCTTTCATTGCTAATAATTGTGTGTAGCTGTCTGTGTTTTTGCCACTGTCACGCCCGAATTTCCCCACTGCGGGAAAATAAAGGAATTCTTATCTTGTCTTATCCTATCGTAATTGCTTTTTTTCCCAGTGAGAAAAAGGCTTGTAACACAAGTATTACTGCAAAGTTTAGACTATTGTGAAGTAATTTATCAAAATATCAAATCTAGCAATCTCCAACCACTTAATGTTGTATATAATAGTTTTTGTAGGTTTATTCTTCGATGCCCTTTCATAACCCACCACTGTCTGTTGTACCAATATCTGTCCTGGCTCACTCCATCCTTCAGACGACAATTTCACTGGTTATTGTTTATATTTAAATGTATTAATCTTTGTTTTCCTGACTATTTGAAGCAATATTTGGTCCTAATATAGTCTTAGACATGTAGCTGAAATATTTTTGTTGTCCCAAGACTCAATAAGGAAGTTGATAAATTCTCATTTAAATGTAAAACACCTTTTGACTGGAACTTCAAGTGGACAAGTGGGTCTTCCATCCACTTGCTCAACATCTTCAAAATATTTGTAACTGTTTTTGACTTTTTTATATAATAACTATTACAATATTACATTAATGTTTAACAGAATCTTTATTAGAGAGCTTTGTGTGCTTGAATGTATGGTGTGATTGGTTGTTTGTGACCATTTGTAAGTACATATATTTTCTTGAATATACTTCTGTATCTGTCTCATTTATCCGTCTGTTTTTTTTCTCTTTTCTTCTTCTAAGGACCCCTTTGAAAACATGATGGTTTCATCTCAAGGGGCTTGTCCTTTCAAATTTAAATAAATAAATATATATCTTTATATACACTTTTTATTGTCCCCTGTATACGACTTTAAGGAGTGAACTCTGATGAAATCCGTTTTTTTATTAACAATAACGATGAGATTGTCTGATGAGTTAGATTTTTCCTATAAAGTCTGTTATTGCTAAAGCCACTCATGCAGTCTAATACATTTTTTGCTCAAAGACGTCTCATCATTGCACCTCAAATGTCACATTGAGCATATTTTATGTATTCAAAATGCAAGTAAGGTGCGCAGCAATGGCACATGAAGATCGAAGCAGTCACGAATGTTGCAGACTTTTTCCTTTGAATAAAGTAGCTTCAAGAGACTCAAAGCAGATCTGAGAGCACAGTTTCAGTCCATCTTTAACCTGAAGACGCCGCAGCTCATACCCGTAGTGCTCTTTCCATTAGTTATTCAGAAAGTCCCACTCCAAACTCCATTAAGAGTTGGTCTCATGAAAACTTTATGTAAAACTGTTAAAATATTTCTTCAGGTGTTTCTTGGCCTATTCTCAGGGCTTTAACCTGAACATCGTCTCAGTGCGATTTATGATTTTAACTTTTAACTTGTCCGTGGCATAGTCTTATTTGCTCACTCTCTGAAGCAAACGGCACTTTGTTCTCCTACAACGAAGACTAGTTACAGTTTTGGATGTGGTGGTGCTTGGGGATAATAGATTCCTCACAGCTTTTTTAATGTAATTCTTTTCTCATAACTTAACATAAACTTTCACATTTTCTTCTGTATTACACTTATTTTGGAATTTTTATTTGAGACATTTGTATGCCTATTGATCAAATCTTAACAGCTTACACCTTTTTCATTGTCTGAAACCTTTTCAAGATGACTAAAATTCCAGCTAATGTTCACTCTAATTCTTTAAAAGCCTTTTGTTTCGGTTTGGCTGATCCATTAAAATAGTCCAGCCTTCATCACTGTGTGGCATTTGTATGAATGGGAATTGGTTTTGGAAAGAAAAGCTGGAAGATAAACTTTGAACAAAAGAACTCCTTAATGCAATTAAACAAGAGAATTAAAGGTCTCTGCAGAGAGAAAGTAATGTCTTGCCTCAGCACATCCTTTCATTCATGAAAAAGAACCTTCATGAGTTGATAAAAGAAAAAGCCTTTCATTGTGTGCTGGAAGCTACTGGTGGCCACGGCTGAAAGAAAGATTTCATACATAATTTTCATCCGGTGTGCTCGGCAATGATGAAATTCGGAACAACTTTGATGTTTATGTTTAAACTTTTTTTTTTAATTTCCCTGTTAAAAGTGTAAAATTTCATACTCAGCTAAAACTCTAGACTAAACTTAAAATAGCTTCATGTGTGCAAAATAACTTTGCTTATCAAATGTTTATTTCTATTGTTCCATGTTTTTCTTTTCTTTTTTTCTGAATTGGCTCAGTTAAGAGCCCACATTCCACACAGAAGACAACAGTTTCAAATCCCTTTTGAAAAATGTTTCTTTATTCTAATGTAGTCCACCACGCTACAGTAAGTGCAGCAAAGAAACAAGGAAGACACAGTTATGTACTGCTTAAAATTTCATGTGTATATTTTACCACAACTAACTCCTGAGAGACAGATTTAGCACTTCTACATTTTGTGAGTTAAAATAAAAATATATCACAGTTACAGAGTAACAGCTGAGAGGTCCCCTCTTCTCATTTACACGGTGTTTTAGTTAGAATTTCACAAATGTTTGTCATTTCACACACTTCATGACTCAAATTTCATGAAGATGGATGGATGGATGAATGGTTGGACAAACAGACTACGGCAGACATGTCAAGCTAAAGATCTGTCGGCCAGAGCAGCCCACAGTACAGTACAATACAATACAATGCAATGCAAATTCACATATATTTTATTAATGATCACCCAGTTGGTTTATGGCACTAACACCAATCATTCTACGTATCCCCTATGCACTGTGACAGCTACTTGCAGCTCAGGACCTGGGTGTACACAACCTCAGCTTGAAGTCAGAAACTTGCTGTGTATATTTTGCTGATAAAGTGAGCCAGGACGTTGCTTTGCAGATGCTGAAGCAGCCAACGACAAGGTAGCTTTTGACACGGAGAACAAAGTATGACTTTGTGGGTCCCGCAGTTTTCCCTCTTCGTCCTTGCAAGGATGCCACAGCTCTGCCTCCAAGCTGCTCAAATGCTCTGCACGCCAAGAAGAGCAAGCAATTGTTCCTGGATAAGACTATGAACATTGCACAAAAGTCACCTTAAAGTCACCACACACACACACACACACACACACACACACACACACACATATATATATATATATATATATATATATATAATGTATTTTATATAGTAGTGGTGTCCCGATACCGATACTGGTATCGGTTCCAATACCAGCGTCAGGTACTCATACTTGTACTTGTAAAAGCGACCCGATACCCGCTGAACCAATACCAATTTATCTCTTAGGCTGGACTACGCTGCAACCGAAAGGCTAGTTACCACTGTATACCAGGTGGTGGTTCTATACACCAAGAGGTTGTTTCCTGACCCTCCAAAAGAAAAGCAGGAGAGAAGATAACTAAAGCTCTAACCAAATTCATTGCCATTCATGGTCAGTCATTTTCAGTGCTCAATGATGTTAAGTTCTTTGTGATCTACAAGTACCAATTGATTAAGTACTCAGTATTGGTACTTGGAATTGGCAAGTATCTAAACTAAAGTACTCGTACTTGTATTCAGTCTGGAAAAAAAAAACTGGTATAGGGACATCCCAATATATATATATATATATATATATATATATATATATATATATATATATATATATATATATATATATATATATATATATATATATATATATATATATATATATATATATACTCGCACACAAACATTCTGTTTACTACATATTTAAGGTTAACTGAGTGATAAATAGGTGTATGCAAGAATGGACGGATAACAGATTGGATGCAACATCCAGGCAGCTGTAAAGGAAATATTCAAGAGCAATAGATCCATTTCCATAAAATTTTGGAGAGGTAAGGGAATTTCATTTTTTTCAGAGATTGAATGAAAGCTTGAATGTGATATGTATATATGTAATTATTGGCAACTGATTTCAGAATAACCACAAGGAAAACCATTGCCAATGTAATGAAATTATTAAACTTTCAGGCCTGCAGAGTAAAAAGGAAGGATTTGGGAACCTAGTTTTCACTATGCAGTGTAAGGAAGGAATAGCTTGAAATTATCTAGTTTCCAAATACAGAATAAAAGCTTGGAGAAGATTGCTGTAAACAGTTTTTAAATTGGCACAGAAATTAGGCTCTGACTCTACAGAAGGTGACGAACTTGCTGTCATTGCTCATTCGTTTTTTCAAGATATACGTAAATAATTCAATTTCCATATAAGTTTCTTTACATGAATAAGAAACATGTTTCCCCCCCCCAACAGCTGTGCCTGTGATAATGAATTGTTCAGTTAAGGGTGAAAATAAATTTTACTGTTATTAATGAGCCTTAAAAGATATTTGATCCTTCAGGAAAACATGAAAAGGAAAAAAGAATTAACCCGAGTCTCAAAAGATTTTTACGAGAAGAAGAAAAGAGAGCCCTGTCTCATTAGATGTTTTTTATCTCCAGAAATCACTGCAGCCTATCATCATTAATTCATCCTACTGTCTTTCTCATTTAGCAGATGACACATTTCAAGCAGAGAAGCAGATGTACTGGCTGATTGATATGATTTGTAGAGCAGAAGCATGCCATGCGTGCAACATCATAACATGCAGGGAAAGTGCTGTGTTTTTGGTGTGAGACAGATGTTTGCAGGGCAAAAAAAGGATGACTTCATTCCTAGGCTATCTCCTTTATCTGCAATAAATATGTTATGGTTAACCACATTTTTGCATGTTTCGAATTCATGCTGACAATTAAAATTGATCGTATAAGTTTTATAGTTAACAACGATCTTATAAATGTAAAAGAAATTTCCATCCATCAGCTCTGGATAAAGAAGCAGTAACTCTTCTCACTTGTAAAGATGTCAGGTGAATATTTCTAAAGGTTCCCCGCAAATCCCTCAGAAATCAACAGGGGGTCTTTACAAGTCATGACCAGACCCTCTGGGATACAAGCTGAGTTTCTGCCCCTTGTTGTGATTAAACTCTAACTTTGTTCAGAAGTATGGGATGTGATCTGTTTGAGGTGATAAACTCTCTGCTGGATAAAATAAATGTCAGCGGGATGACAGATTCTAGTTGTAAACTTTTCTTTGTCTCAGTTTATGTTTGCACCTAATCTTAGTCGGGGTTAAAACTTCTCTTTCAGGGACTTCTGAGATTTTCAGTTATGACGTATTATTGTTATTCTTATATTGAGCGCAATTTGACATGCTGTGGATTAATTACATGAAGCTAACATAGGCCTTGAAAGCATTTGTTTAGTGTTTACTTCCTGGAGTGGAAGGATCCCCATTTTTATTGTGAAAAGGGACATGAATTTTATTGTATCTATATTGATATCTATATTGAATTTTAACCAAACAAGATCAAATATTTTGGCAAATATTTTCCTGATCTGTGACCAGAGCCATATTAGAGCATACAAAGGGAAATGAGTATACGGCAGAAAAGAGGCATCCCTCCCAATTGTTAAAGGTATGAGAGCAGGCTGGAGGCATGTAGGACATGTATGTAAAACTAACCAAGATTGCTGAATGGCCAAAACCTTTGCAATCAGAATAATCAATGGGTCTGGAGAGCAGACCTTGGGTGCCACTGCCCAACAACTTTTGGATGCATCCCTGCTCCAAGACACCTGGATCAAAAAATTTAATCATCTCCTTGGCATGTCAGCAAATTTTGCATAGGCTTGAATCTAACCAGTCATTTGATTCAGGTGTGATGGAGCAGGGATTCATCCAAAAGTTGCTGGACAGTGGCACTTGAGGACTGGAGTTGCAGGCCCTGATCAGCTGATAGAATCTGTACTACAAAACCACATGAAACCCATGAAAAAAAAAGACTGTATGAAATGGGGAGCAACAAGATAAATCCGAAACTAAATCTAAATGTCATGAGCTGTGCCTTTCTCCACCCTGCCATCCCCCCTGTTCCTCTGTTATCAAGCTCATGCATCGCACCTACAAGCCTGGATGATTCCAATCAAGCTCATGTCCCTCATCGGTGATCTTCTCTGCTGCAATCAGCCTCCTGCTTTGCACTCCACAGCCACTGGTTCAATGCCAGATTATTGAAAGCTTTTGTTAGTAGATGTCCAGTGGTACTTTTTTCCCATTGACCACATCAAGACCTCATTCATATTTCTTGGATTTCCCTGCGATGCCTTGCTCTTGTCGGATTTCTATTAAGCTTCTGTTTTCAGGAACAAGATTGGTAACATGACCGACAAGCCTCGCCTAGCCAAGCCTCTGGATTTGTCTATTCTTCTCTGTTCTACGGTGCATGATCTAGCCCTGTTCCTCAGATTCTGACCTAGCCATAGCCAACCCCAAAACAGATTTTCCTTATGTGAGATCCAAGACTCATACCTTTACATCTGTTTTCTCCATAAACAAAGTGGTTCAGGTAAATAAAAACCTGTTATTGGAAATTATCCATGTCCCTATTAAAATTGTGTTGAAAATACATTGAGAATCTAATGTACTCCTTGTTGTGACATTCACACACATATTTACGTTGGTTGAGACGTGTAATATACATTCATCCCAAACACTCTTTTTAGAGTGCAAAACGTGTTGTGTGATTCCCAATAACCTTTTCACCAAAAAAAAAAAAGAAGCTTCCATTCAGCTTGAGGCTTAAAGGACAGCCTTTGTTAATGTGCAGCGCTTTCATTCACTACACTTGGAGGATTAAAGCGGGTGTGTGGGTGGAGGTGTAGACAGGTAAGTGACACTCTGGCACTGCGAGAGGTCCGCACCTGAACAAAACGCTGCTGGTCAGACACAGGTTTCTGGGTGGTGGCATACCACATGAGCTGCCCTGGAGGAGTATCAGACCTTACTGCTCCGGCGACAGTGACAAAAGATAGAACAGCTCCCTGTTTTAAAGAAGTTAGGTTAAATAAAGGATACTTTTCTGCTTTGTAAAGTCATGTTGATGTGCAGTGAAATTTAATACCAAGAAAGATCAAATCAATTCTGAGGAAATAAAGAGAAATTTAAACTCGTAAAAACAACCATCTTTAATTTTCTTGGTGTAGTTGTACTCTTTGAACTCTCCCTATTTTTGTAAGCTCGTACACTTTTGACATTTTATCTTGAACAGAAGATTAAAGGTGAAACTGATACTTTGCCACATTGCAAAGATGTACAAATTCACACAGATCATCTATAAACCAAAGACATGGGGAGGTTATTGTTAAGTTTTCTTTGTGTGTTTATGTATATGTTACTTAATTTTTTTTTTTATAAGAAGTGGTTGTTGAGTTCTTTCTGCAGAATCCAACAAATGCTTTGTCATAAAAAATATTTTGAAATAACATAATTGAAGAAAGAGATTAGTCAGAAAGTAAAGTTCTCGATTTAACTGTCCATCTACGTTCCAACTCTCACCTGTGGTCATGGGATATGGATCATGACTAAAAGAACGAGAACCCGGATACAAGAGGCCTAAACGAGCTTCTGCGTCAAAACGACTCAGTTGAGTTAGTTTGGACATCTGATTAGAATGACCCTGGGTGCCTCTCTTTGGAGGATCACACTAAGGAAGACCCAGAACTTGTTGAAGGGACCAAGTATCCCACCTGGCCTGGGAACACCTTGAGATCTGTCAAAATCAGGTCTGATTTGTTTATTTTGTTTAGTTATTTGTCATTTAAGTTTAATCCTTAAGCTAACGGTGTTTAGTTATTTTGTTGTCGTGTAGATGTTCCCTTTCCCTCTTCCTAGTGTGCCAGTCTGGTCTGATCAGCCAGTATTTAAGCCCCCTTTGTTTGTTGTGTGTGAGGTCACTTTGTTTGTTTGAGCAGTTAGTTTGAGGTTTTGTGTTGTTTAACCTCGATATTTGTTGCCTTTCTTCATTTGACCTCTTTTAAGGGCCCTATAATTATTGTTTGGGCTTTTGTTATTTTGGGGAAATAAAACCCATTTTTCCTGTAAATTACCACTGTGTCCTCATACTTGTCCAGCTCGGTCTCTCATAGGGCCTTACTTTTATTACTTGCATTACTTTTATTCCAGTCACCCTTATTACCAATGGTGCAGTTAACAAAATGTTGTTAGCATTATGAAGAATTATGATAGTTTGTTAGCCTTCAGTCACCATAGCCCTTATTTGCAGTCTAAATGGCAGCAACAACTGTGTGAAAACATGATTTTAAATTCACAATGCCCCTTTAAAAATGTTAACATATTATTGCAACACAAGATGAAACAACAAGCTTGTAAACTCTGATAAGGAACTGACAAAGGAACCGAAAACATGCCACTGTATTTAAACTGTACATCATTAATATCCAAAAGCACAGGTTGTAATGAACATATCTAGCCCCAGCATGCCAGGATCAGAAAGCAATACCAACTTAGAGGAACAAGTAATCACACAAAGCATGAAAAAAGAACAAAGAACCAAACAAGTTGGATAAACTTAATTTAGTATTTTTTGCTTATCGTGTTCAGTTTCATTAAGCTCAAAAAGAAAACACAGAGCCAAACAAACATAACAAACCCCAATAAAAAGATTAATGAACAGTTCTGTAAAAGTGCCAGATTTTAATTTGCTTTTCAGTTTTCTATATTGCAGCATTGAACAGCATCGTTGTTAGAGCTAGACCATTAATATTTCAAAGACTTGTTTAACAGCATGACCTAATCAGCACAGCAGTCAGCATTCTCAGCATTAAAACAAAAAGAAAAATATATAAAGCAGTTTGTTGTAATTGTTTCCATAATTAGTGATGTGATCAAGAGGAACAAAACTGGACTGTTGGAGCTTATTTGAGTTTAGGAAAAATGGAGCAAATGAGATTTAGTAATTTGATTGCCAAAAAAAACAAACAAATCAAAACATATCTGGCTGTCATAGACCTTGAGCTGTGGAAGATGTGGAATCTGGAGTGGTGATCATTTTCTTTCCTTCAATTTGGGAATAAATAGGAGGAAAAATAGGACCTTTAAGCCATCAGCAGTTTACCTTAATGCAACATACTTAGCATAAAATTCAACTAATGTTTTCAAGCCGTCTAAAAGCTCAAAAGTGCAAAACTGATAGATTAGAGCCCACCAATTTTCAGCTATTAGGGCCAGTTTATGACCACATATGCAAATAAAATAAAAAAGGAAGCAGCAGCCAAACATACTACACAGATCTGTTTGCATTTATTGCTAGATAATATGTTGTTTTCAGACAAATTTAAAATGTTTCCCACTTTCTGCATCAAAAAAGACAAACGTAAATTCAATGAAACACGTTAATTTGAAGCAGTGAGTCTGAATATATCTTGAAAAGTAATACTATGTTACCTGCGAGTAAATCCATTGTGCAATGACCGCTAAATGTTAAGGAAAGAAGTAGACTACTGAAACACATCTGGAAAATGTGACAACAATATATTGTTGAGAGCATGGAAGGATGAGGAATAATCACTTTTTAATGATGTATCAAACAAAAAGTGCAGTTGGTTCTGTGCTTTATAATAGATTTAACAGCGTAAATCGATGTCACTTCTCAGCACAATTATGTTGCTGAAGGTGGCTAAAAATCCTGCTTATCAGGCTTCTGGGTTCTCTCATCCTCAACAACATAATGGTGTTTTATATTAAAAGTCAAACATGAACATAATAGACTGTCTGCTGACCTCTGCATCAGCTTGCAGTTGAAGAGTGACACATTGATTTATGGTGACTTGGAGGAGCTGTAATGAATTAATCAGTTTGATTAAATTTATTCATCAAGGCACAGTCCAGTGATCCCATGCATCTGTGCAGTGATTTAAAATCAGATTTAAGAGTGACCCGTGCCAACTGACAACGTGAATATACGTGTCAATGATTTTTTTCTGAGCTTCATTTACAGTGTCTTATGCTGCTACTCTGTTTGTTGTTTTTACTTGTCACAAGACTTGCACACATGATTGCAAAAACACATCATTAACAATGAAACAGCTCCACAACCCTGCATGTGACTTGCATCAACATACACAATAGTTGTATACGCATCCAGTGTATTGGAACTACACTATTACAAAGGTTTTACACATGGGCTGTAATCTTGGAAATAATGTAATAATGTTCTTGAAATGTGTTTGTAGCAGAGTATCACAGCTTTAGTGTTATACACTCTCCTTCACCGTCTTGCAAGACGTTTCAATGCCGAGAGGAATATCTAAACCAAGCAGCACTAGCAAAAAAAAATCTGGAAGCACTCCAAATAGTCAAGTCAAGTTTATTTGTCTAGCACATTTCAGCAGCAAGGCTGTTCAAAGTGCTTTACATCATGAAAACATAATAAACACATCAAAATGGTCACTGGCTGTGTGAACAGTAATAAACATTGAATTTTATCAAGTGAAAAACATCAATACACATCAAATATATTGGTCAATGTTTCTGTTATTATGCGTCAAAAACAACTACAAACAGGTGGGGTTTCAGTCTTTATTTAAAGGAACTGAATGTTTCGGCTGTTTTGGGTTTTCTGGAAGTTTGTTCCAGGTTTGAGGGGCATAAAAGCTAAATGCTGCTTGTCCATGTTTGGTTCTGGTTCTGGGTATGCAGAACAGACCAGAACCAGAAGACCTGCCTTGGTCTGGAGGGTTGATACAGCAACAACAGGTCTTTAATGTATTTCGGCGCTAAGCCATTCAGTGATTTATAAACTAACAGAAGTATTTTAAGTTTATTCTCTGAGCCACAGGAGCCAGTGTAAGGACTTTAAAACTGTTTTTTTAATGAGAACACGAGCAGTAGCTTTCTGGATCATCTGCATTTGTCTGGTTGATTTTTTTGGGCAGACCTATGAAGACACCATTGCAGTAATCAATGCGACTAAAGATAAACACATCGATGAGTTTCTTTAGATCTTGTTGGGACATTTGTCCTTTAATCCTGTAAATGTTCTTCAGGTGGTAGAAGGCTGACTTTGTAACTTTCTTTATGTGTCCTTGAAAGTTCAGGTCTCAGTCCATCACTACACTTATCAATCGGGTAAGTTATCAGTCACTTACAACTACAAACTACACTAGTTTGTAGTTGTAATAACTGAAGCTGCATGCTGACATTCTTTCGTTCCTCTTTAGGTCCAAAAATAATAAATTCAGTTTTGTTTCTGTTCAGCTGGAGAGGGTTTTGGTACATCCATGCATTGATTTGTTCTAAGCATCCGTTCAGTGCATGGATGTGTTTAGAGTCACCTGGTGACATTGTAATGTAGAGTTGTGTATCACCTGCGTAGTTATGGTAACTAATCTTGTTTCCTGTTATAACCTCAGCTAATGTGAGCATATAGATATTGAATAGAAGGATTGAACCTGGGGTACACCACATGTGATTTTTGAGTGTTGTGAATCTATACAGTACTTGAGTTTTAGGGATGGTGTGGGGGGCGGGGGGGGGGGGGGGGGGTGGTCACATCTGGATCTGAATCAAAATTATGGAACTGGAACATCCAAAAGTCAGAGTTAGAACAAAACACCTGACCCGATTTGACCATGGGCGGAAAAAGCCAGTAATCCCTTGAGCCAAGAGGGAGAAACAGAAACGGGTTCTTTAGAAGTAACAGCTCTTCTAATGCAGTGAGGCACTGTTTTTTAGTTGATCTTTCTTATAATCTTTAAATGAAATGTTAATTTTTGTATTGATCCCAAATACACCTCAATCCTGAGAAATATACAGAAATCTCTATGTTCATATTTTTTAAAGATTTCTCAGAGAAAAGTCCAAGAACTTATCCTAAAGACTTATTTTAAAATAATATAATTGAACGTAGCTTAATCATGCTAAACATCGTACCAAAGTATAACTTTAATGCCACCATTGAAGATTTGTGTTTGACTTTAAACTCAAGATTTGTGCAGACAGTATCCCTAATAATAGCAAAAATATATGTTGTAAAACTAATATACATTCACATATTTTTGGTAAATTAAGGAAAGCAAAATTTGTGTACTTTTACACTGGCTATTTTACTCATAGCTGCAAAATGATTGTGTTACCTTGATTTCATCTGAGAGACAAATAGTTAAACACAATGTTGCTGGAGCTGAGCAGCAGCACGTAAAAAGGTATCAATGCAAAAT
Organism: Fundulus heteroclitus; assembly: GCF_011125445.2. Classification (NCBI taxonomy): domain Eukaryota; kingdom Metazoa; phylum Chordata; class Actinopteri; order Cyprinodontiformes; family Fundulidae; genus Fundulus; species Fundulus heteroclitus. Next base: position 3,347,525 of record NW_023396792.1, on the reverse strand, counting down.
TAGATAGCTATTTTATATATCTCCCCAAACAGTCCATAGATATCCTTTAAAAAACAAACCCCACTGTGCTTTCAAAAAAGTCAGACATTATCCAAATAAAGACAAAGCCATAAAAACGTCATTGTTTAAGCAGTAGCTGTGTATGTCACGTATCTCAGCAGCTGACACCATTCGTTTTGTACGTGTTTTTGCGCATTATAAACTCCTGTGGGAAATATCTGGCTCTTCAGGTGCTAAATGCTAAACTATTCTTATGTGCTGGTTCTCCATCTGTTTGTTGTTTGGTGCTCTGCAGGTAGTATAGAGCGGATGTTAGAGTCTTTTTTTCTCGCCGAGAGTTGCGGCCTTCCAGCTGAGCGGAGGGATACAAAATAGAAAAGATTAAAAGTGCTGTTCATTTTCATTAGAATTTTACAAATTGGAAAACACAGCATGTGATGGTATCTCTAATATCCTTCCTTTGCATATTGCCAACAGATAACAATTTGCAACACACTTCAGTAGTTTTATTTATGTTTTGAAACATGCTTGTGAAAGGTAGCACAATCTCACAAGAAGAAAATTAATTAAGTCAGTTATTGCTGCTTCATTTACTGTAACAAATGCACACCTAACTGTTCCACTTCCAATTCCACAAACCTTTCTGCGTAGTCATTAGCTCTCTGATAAGAGTGAGTTAAGGTGGGCAGATATTCACAAGGCTGAACTTCTTCATCAGAGCCTGGTGGATTTGCAGCTTTCAATGATGATGTGACCAAATGTGCTTAATCTGTGTGAAACACCTGCTGTGAATCAGCAAGGAGCTTAAAGGAGTGCGCTACTGTTCATGCTTAATAGTTTGATAACAAACAGCATGTGTCACAGATAGGTACCATTATATCCAATTTGCAAGCAGAGGAATTGGGACTTAAGGCTGTTATTTTTTAAGAGCCTGATTAATTTTACTGCGTTCAAATCCTGCTCTGTTGTGCTCTGATAATTAATTCACTCGTTTGTATACACAGTCATGATCACTATTGATCTTGTTCTTGACTTAAACCAGACTGCCCCCTCCAGTGTTAGCATAAGGTACATTATTTTCTATAGAATGGTTAACTTTGTGTGTTCTTATAAACATTAAGCGGGAATAGTGGAAGATTCTTTGTGAAGAGAGCAGCAATAAGCAGGTAGATAAAAATGTCATCTGGAAATTGAGTCCAAGGATAATCCAGCCTTGTGGAGTCCATCGTAATTTTCGTTCTCACATATTGCCTAATTTATTTGATTTTTCATTATGTAACACGAGGAAGCAAAGCTTTTGAGGTGTGGCTTAAAATAGATCCACTGCTGTCAATTCAAATGTTTGTAAGTTACTAAAATTGGAGTTTAGCCATAATAATCACAGTATATGTAAACTTCTGAATAGAAAATAAGTCATTTAAATGTTCTCATAAAATGTATTTGTCATTATTCTTTTATTTAGAAACTAGAAATAATTTTGTAATCCCAACTGACTTAAAAACAGTAAAGGTATAGTTTGATTTTTGAATTTGTATTATGCTGTTATATGCAGCCCCTTTTAAACAAAACACATTTAATAAACCTCAACATTTGAAATGCTAAGGGAGATCTGAATAGTCTGAGATGTGGCTCAAGGTTGCCATGTTTTGAGCATTGCATATTCTCATCTTAGAGTGAGTCTTCAATGGTGCATGCACTCTTGGGAGGATTGGCAACTATTTTGAATTACTTTTTCCCACTGCAGAATGATGGACTTAAAAATGTTTTCAAATTGCCTTATAACACTTGACAGTTTAATGCACAATTGCTTCTCTAAGTTTATTGATGGTCTCTTTTGTTCATGGCATCGTGTTAATACACACATTCACTCAAGACCAGACTAATGAAAAAACTTTGACTTTTATAGAAGTTGTCAAATTTCTTGGTTATGAATTAATTAAATACTTTAATTTGCAACATCTATGCAACTTTCTCTCTTAAATTACAGACAAACCTCCAAGATGTAGTTATTTTTCCCCTCATGGCTGCCAATGCGGTCATGAATACTAGTTACCACACTCCACCACACTCATCCGAGCATGGTGGATGGTTAAATAATCAAAACAGAAAACTTCACAAGGAGAATAGGAAATGGAGAACAGGCAGAGTAACAGGAGTAAGCAGACAAAAACAATGAAAAGCAGAGAATTTATACTGAGGGAGGAGTGGAGAATGTTATTGGGTCCAGGTAATCTAATGTGGAAAAGCTGGAAGAGGAGAGTGCTAGGTAGGAAACTCATTTACACAAAGGAAACCAAGCTGGACACAAAGGAAAACCAAGGAAAAAATTAGGATCATAAGCGAGTCCATCTTTAAAGTTTTCTATATCTTATTTAGGTAAACGTCATGTACATCATCTGAAAGAAAAACACCTCAAGTGTGTCATGGTACAGTTTTGGCCTGCCTGTCTCCCCATGAACTTTCCAGATCTTTCCACCTCTCATGCAGCCCAGCTCTCACTCCACCTCCTCATTAGTTCCACCTGCTGTTCCCAATTAAGCCTGGATTCAGTGCATCTACCAACACCTCTTCTTAAACCTCCCTCAGTCTGCTCTTCCCTGTCGGATCGTCATCAGTTTCCACTCAAACCTCGTCTGCCTGTCAGAGATTTCCCCACGTCTGTCAGTCAGAGCTCCCCACACCAGTCAGTCAGAGTTTCTCACGTCTGTCAGGCGAAGATTTCCCCACGTCCGCCAGTCAAATACTCCTATGTCTGCCTGCCTGAGGTTCCTACGTCTATGCCTGTCTACTACCTCCAAGTTCCCTTTCTGCTGCGCTCCTGGATCTACTGCAGCCCCTGCGCCCTAAGAACTCTCTCTGCCGTGCTGCTGGTTCTCCTGCTACCCCAGTGCTCGAAGTCACTTATCTGCTGAGCTGCTGGTTCTCGGTGCAGCACCCACAGCTCTCCAGCTCTCTCCAGTCCTCCGGCTCCTGCGCCCACTCTCCACCTCAACTAACAGCTGTCTGTTTCCAGCCCCGTACAGTCTTCTGGTCTTCATCTCCACTACTCACCTTTTTATAATAAAAGCTCTAAAACAAGGCTTAGTGTGTGATTGTGTTTGGGTTCGTCAAGACAAATCCTGAAAAACAGAATCCTCAAAGATCTCTTCATAAACAGACCCATTCGTAGGTTTAAATTTAGTTCTGTGTGTGAACAGTCATCTTATTACGACACTGTTTCTGACAGATTATGCCTACAAATAAATATTGTGAGTTGAATTGATCTGTACTTAAAGAGTCTTGAACAGAGAAATTCCAAAGTAAAAAGAAAAATAAACTTAACCCACAGACTCCCCTTACTTCGCCATAATCCCTTCAGATGCATAAACCCTAAATTCAGCTTTTAAAAGCCTGTTCAGCAGTGCACCTGAAATCTTTCATGCAGTTCACAGCTGCCCTCTTACTTGTTTAGAAAATTGAACCAAAGAGATTTTAAGAAGAATTTTTAATTTGTGACATCTGCACAAGCCAGATGTTGGAACCATTGAGCACATGAGGGCAACCCACTCCATGTTATGAAGATTACTTTCCAGTGCCGAAGAATAAAACAGCATGATCACCAGCTTAAGAAAAAACAGAAAAACGTGCCATTCAGTTCTGGTAAAGGTATCAAATCCATTTTTCGAGGAATCCTCTGCATCATCGTGCATTTTAACCGACAGTAAAATGTCGCTCTAATCACGCCGCCACATCCAATGTCTCCCTAGATGTGGCAGCTTATTTCATGTATCAAATTTATGAACTTATCCTATGTCTAGCTTTAGGTGAGACACACCTACAATTAAAAGTAATACAGAAAGGGTATATCAATGTTTTAAAATGTCTCTTATGAAAAAAATATATAGATTTCACATTTGACTTATATAGGGTGCTATCAGTCAACTTGGAGGATAGCTTTGGTCTTAAACCAATGTCAAAAATTATGTGAACAGATATTTTAGTCTGCAGATTTGTTCTTGTACTTAGTATTGATGTGACTGCAAAGGAGCATCCTTGAGATTTCAGCAAAAAAAGGTGTTTCTTTTCGTTCCCTTTCTGCTTTGCTTTGTTACTGAGAAAGAAAGCTCTGCTTTGACGCTGCTGCTGCTGCTGTTGCTGCTGTTGTTGCTTTGGCATAACACAAAGGTGTGAGTCACACGAGCTCAAAGATGTCGCTAGGAACATATTCCTGAAGCTTTCAACCACCTTGTTTATCACCTCTTACCTCAGTTTCAGGGGAAAACATAAGGCAAGTGAACAAAATGCACACAAAAAAGCACATTCTTTAAAACACAAAAATGAATCTATTGGTTATCTCTTGTTTAAAACACAAACATCTAGATGTTCTGTATATAAGTCACAACTGAAGTAACTTTGAATATGGATGTCAATAAAAATGAAGATAATTATTTTGCTTTTGCTACAATACAATTTTTGGTTTGCTGCATATTATTTAAATAACTATTTAAAGTGTTTAATGTAGCTTGTTTCTACATTAATCTGGATGGTGAAAGTCATTTATTAGGTGGGGAGATGTGATTGCATCACACTGAGGTCCAGTGGGTGACAAACAGGACACAGGTGTAAAGAATAAATTAAGGTAATACATCCCTGAACAAGTCAGATTAAGTAAGATTAAGCTCTTTCTCTTGTTGTACCTCATAATTAAGACAAATAAAAGCAAGCTATGAGGTTTTATGTACCTGTGGGGTTACTTCAAGTCCCTTAATTCAAAACTGAATACATGCTTCTCACAGTTACTTGAACACCCAAGGCAGCCAATGTGAGCCTACCAAACTAAGCAACATTTTTCTTTCTGTTGGCCTTTTTTTCTCTTTTTTTCTGGTGATGAAAGGATTAATTTGGCCACCACACTTTCTCCTCTGACCAGATGTGATCTACAGGAGCTATTTTTCTTCTCATCTGCAGAACAAACATATGTGAAAGGCTGTCAACTGAACACTCATGCAACATGCAGACCCACTCTGTCTCTCAAGGATGAACACATTTACTACACAGCAGTAAGGACTAGTGGTGAATTAGCTAATTAAAAACCAAGACTTTCTGAGTCTATAAAGCAAAGCATAGAGCCATTCTGCAAGGTTGCTGTGATTTATGGATGTATGCCTTTTTCATAAGCTTGTGGGTTTATGTATGATAGTTTTGATCAAGTAGTAAACTAATTGAAAAATACATTTGTGAAAAAGAAAACAATATATTCTCTTCAAAGGGTACAGTATTTTTCTCGCAACAGCATGACTTTAGTTCTCCAGGTATAAAGAGATAATCCTCTGTGAAGGTTATCGGTGCCTTTGGCCGATTGTTGCTCGGGGGTGGAGTAGTTGTCTTGCAATCAGAAGTTAGTATGTTTGCCCCCTGGGCAAGGCATTTAACCCAAAGCTGCCCAGTGATATGCATATCAGTTCATGAATGTGGGTGTACTAGTGAGTGCAGTTAGGAAAAAGAGGCTCTAGTGTAAAGTGCTATGAATGGTCAGAGTGAGTAAAAAAGCACAATATATATTCAGTCCTGTTACCTTTAGCTGTAAAAAGTTGGAACTGTTTTAGGTAACCAGTTTGTGCCATTTTTCTCTGTAATACAACTTGGAAGTTGCAAATTTCCGGTTTCAACATAATTTAACTGGAATTCCAGCCTGAAAATCCAGGTTTTCTCACCAACCCTAATTCCTGTCTCCAAAGGGGCTGCTGTGTAACCTGACTCCGCCAGATGTATTTCATTCCGCCTAACTTCACTCACATACATCTGGGACATCGCTATAGGAATTGCCTTTATTGAAGGCTGGGCCTTATCAAAAATCCTTGCATATGATTGGATAAGCCACTTGTCTGTCATCTTTATCGACCTGCTATTTCAACCACTCACACCAAAGCTAACCCGTGACACTGTCAGAGCGACACAGGAAAAAAAAACTTTTTTTTCTATGTGTTTGCGGCTCTAGTTGCACGTGTTTTATTGACAGTGAGCTGACAGGAAGAGGGGGGAAGACAGGCGGCAAAGCGCCGCGGGTCGGAGTCGATCCCAGGCCGACCGCGTCGAGGACTAAAGGCCCCCTAACATGGTTCACGCTAACCGCTCTGCCGTGGACGTGCCCCGGAAAACAAAACTTGCCAAATCCGGTCGGGAGAAGGGCAAAAACATGGTTTCCACCAACAAAAGCCTTCAGAGCCGTTCTCTGATGTTCTTTTAATGAAACAATATTAGGTAGATTGGACAACACGGAAGAAATAGCAGCATCAATGTTAACACTTGCTTCCTCGACGAGCCGCCATTGCTATCAAAACAGTCTCACGTCATGGACGCGTCTCCACTACGTCACATCAATGAAACTCCAGCCCTGCGTCCTGATTGGCCAGACCATAAAATTGGTTGGAGAAATCACTTTCAATGGTCGATGTCCCAGATGTATGTGAATGAAGCTAGGCGGAATGAAATACATCTGGCGGAGTCAGGTTAACTGCTGTGCACATGAGGCATATTTGTGGTGTAGGTGTTTTACTTGTACATGATTGATGCATGCAGACAAGAACTTGCAAATACAGCCTTTTCAGAGCTTTATTTTGAGGGAAAAACTAAGAACACTTTTCAGCAGCAATCCAGAAAAATAAAATAAAATTGTATACCCTCTGCAAACACTAGATATAAGGTTTACACAGCTTTGCCAAAACTTTTACAAAAACTTGACCTCAATTTGCCCTTTTTCTTCTTCGTCTCTCACTTAAAACATTCAACTTTTAAACTGTTTTAAACTTGCCACAACTTATGCTTTAACATCTGGCTTTGGAGATAAGTGTATTTTTCCATGAATATTTTGGCAAAAACAGCTGCCTTTCTGGGATTAAGTCCATAGCTGTTAAAAGCAAACCTCAAATTAATGACATTAAAGTTACTCTGGCAACTAATTTTATTTTATCCATCCTACCAGTGGATGTAAACATCCTGAAAATGCTAATGACATAAATGATTACTTAAGAAAATTATCATTGATAACCTTATACATTAAATTACATAAAGACTGATGACTTTACACATAACTGAATTGAGTACATGAAAAATAAATAAAATATACATTTATTATAGTATTTTTTTGTATGCATCATATTATATAACTAGTAGCTTTCACCAAAATGGCAGCATAAGTGATTACATTAGTATTAGTCTCAGTCTCGATCAGGTGAGCACATGCCCAAGGTGTGCACTAAAAGATGAGTATATTGGCTATTACTTACTGTTTATTAGTAAATAAAAAAAATGTTCTTCGATAAGATTTGCTCTGCCAAAGGTTTATAGGTCATATATTGCAAACATGATGCTTTACAAACTGTATTAATGAATACATACGTTACTATTCAAAAGCCTAAAAGGCTAAGGGAAAAAAGGAAAAACTAAACTACTGTTAACACCGCACCACAGCTTGCAGCTAAAGGAGGTCAGAAAAGCGGGAATTTCAAATTCCAGAGCAATCATCTCAAATTAAAATGACTTGTGGATCTTTTTCTGTCTTCCTGTCATATATTTGCAATCAAGCAGAAGTTTTCATTATTTGTTTTTGTTTTTTATTTGTTTTAGTTGCCGAGGGAATTGCTGCTGCAATTTTATTCATACGTTGTTTAGATTAAACTGAGCTATAGCTCACACTGTTGAAATTACCTTCTTCTGCACCTGCACAGTGTTACACACTCATCCCCTTCCGAGCAACAAAAGCCATAACTTAGAAGCTCACCAATTAAACCTACGACTCATATTAGTAGTTTTTCAGCTGTGTGGAAACTCTTTGCAGTTAAACAGAAAACAAACTAACCTGCAGTGACCAGAGCGTGCAGATCCACACTTTAATTTAATTAAGTATACTTTTATGTTCTCTTGGTTAATGAAAATCATATTGAAACTAAGCCATGGGCCACTAAACTCTTGTATTTCCACTTCTGTCTCTCCTCTCCTGCACCCACCCCAATCTTTGTGTTCCTTTGAAGTGTTAATCAGATTCTTCTGATGTATGTGCTGACTATACACCACCGACAGTTTATCAGCATTGAGGGCATGCAGGGTATAAGCAGATGTAAGTGGTGGGGTTTTTTTTCACTGGACATATAGGTCAATAATGCATCTCAGAAACACCACTTCGATTGAAATTTATGAAGCAATGACACATGAGCTATACCTGCAGTATATCTTTTAACTGTGTCATCTGAGGACAAAAACAAGTGTCATCAAATAGCTGCAGGCTAAGACCTGCAGCCTTCATTTGCAACCTGAGGCCCCATACCCAATGCCCCAGGATTTTAAAAATTTACTTCAGTGCAACAGAATATTGCAATCAATGATAGGACAAGAAAATTGTGATATAACACAAAGTGACCATAATTTGGCCTTCACATGCCTAAAATAAATGTATAATTACATAAAACCTATAAAGCTCATGTCCCCTTGTTCCACTTTTCTTTCCGAACAGATATTGGGTCACAACCTTTTAAATACGTAATCTGACTGTGTTTAACTAATTTCTGATTCATTCTCCCACAGAATTGAGTGTTAATATTTCATGATGGCAAAAAATATATATACTAATAGTAATAAAATTAAAACTTAAGTAGATTCTCTGCTTGGAACATTCCAGGATGTGTCTCAGACAAATGGAGGTTCAGAATTAAATGTTTAGACCTGTTAGAAAAATGGGAATCAGTCTCAGCTTTAAGGCATTTAAACAAATAGATTTTGAGACAGCTCTTTTTCCTCACATAATAATGCAATAGGGATTACACTTAAAACACTTAAGCTTCCATAAAAGATAGAAAAGAAACATACTTTAAATGAAGTAAAAAAAAAAAGGTAACTTGTGGTATTTAGATAATGGCATATTGAAACAAATTTGTTAGTTATATGCTTCAATGAACACAAATCTGAAAATAATATCCAGTGTGATATTTTTTTATTCGACTTAAAAACAATCTAGAATTTAAAGTTGTAACTGAGTTTACTTATTTCCACCCCCGACAAGTGCAATCTTCAGGGATATAGAGATCGTCTTTGGCTCCATAATAGTGTGCATGGTGCCATAGTAGATACTGCTTCACTCTGAAAGTGTTTAGTTGTTTTGTACTAACACAAATTCTGAAAGAATCTGATTATAAAATGGTGAAACTGGGACTACTAAAATAAATATTACCCTGGCCATAAGTCTCGACAATTGCAATAGCCTGTGAAGTTTAGTTCACTTTTGAAGCTGAGTTTGTGAATAAAGGGCTGCCTCAAATTAGAAAATGTCCTTACAATCTAAAATTATAAATACTAAAAAGCACAAATCTAAAAACTAGCAAGAGAATGCTGTACAATATATTACAATACCACTGACCAAAGTACACTTGGATACTCTGTTGAGAGTCTATCTGTCATGAAGAGCTTTATTACAGTTTGTCTCTTCATCAATTTGTGCTCCAATTTTGTGTGCACATGTTGCCATTTTTCCCTTTGCATTTCCATTTTGTACTGCTAAGCAAACTTACTCGTACCTCTGAACTCAAATCAACACATACATACAAATATGTAAAAAATACAGACAAACAATCAGAAAAACTTTTAATTCCATCTTTGTCGTGTTGCAGTTTTGTGAGACGCTTGGTTAGGCAACAACCGTGGAAAACTGATTAAGGTCTAAATGCAAATTCTCAGTTATCCTGGTCATCACAACAGCAAACAGGCTTAAATTGGAGGCAACCGGACGTGCGCTCAGTTTCTCTATCCAGGAGTCTTTGTCAATTTTGGGGGCTCATACTTGATCCAGCCACCAGAACGTTACTATTGTTTGTTGCAGGGGTTCCCAAAATGGGGGTCGGGATCCCATGGGGGTGTCATAAGACACCTCTTGGGGGTCGCAAGATGATTTAATGCTGATGTGATGGTAGGCGGAGTCGTGGAGGGTGGACGCAAGTAGGTGTATGGTGCTGGTCGCACGCTGCAATGGAAGAGGTGAAGCACACACATACTCACACAACCTGCACATAGCCCCATATATATGACAATCATTAGATATGCCCATATGACAACCCTATTTCAATTTGTCCTGGTTCTGGTCCCTGTTATGACTTACTTAAAATATGGCAGACTGTGACTTCTGATCAACGTAAATTGTTTCTGGTAGACCTCCTGTTGGTATGTATTATTTCCTGAAGTAATAAAACCATCTTTCATGGATAGCAGAACATTACTTTTAGGCTGACATGAAATGACCAGAAAGTGAAGAGGCAAAATAGCCAGCACTCCTCTGGAAGGTTTATAATGAAGATAAGATGTAAAATAGGAGACTGAATCAAAAACCAGGCTGACTGTATTTTCTCTTTATTGGATTTTCAGATAATTCAGTTTGAGTAGAACACAACATGGAAAGCTGTCTCTTTATCCAAGTCTTACTTCTTGACTTTTCTTGTAAGCACCGACAATAGCCTCTCTTCACTCCTTGTTGATAGCACAGAAAAATCCCAGTGACTTCAGTTTCAGGGACCGGCTGAGCTTTTCGGCTCAATTTCACCTCGGATTTGAGATGAATTCTCTCATTATTTTCTTTTTCTCTCTGCCAAACGTGATGGCTCTGCTTCTCATCAAGTCCTCTGCCACCACTTTCTGAAACATTATCAAAGTTTTCTACATCAAAGCAACCCTCCAGCGCCCTCATCTTTGAGGACAGTTTTTCTCCAATCTGAGGGAGTTCAAAACCAGTTACCTTTTAGGTTCCTCTCCTGGTCTGGTCTGGCTTTGCTTTCGCTGCCATTTTCCAAGTCAATTTACTCAGCAAATATCTGCCAAAATTAAAGACTTTCTCAGAGCATAAAGACCGACAGTTTTTAAAAAAATTTCTGGTTTTATTTAAAAAGATTAAACGTGCCCTTTTCACACACGGCTTTTACAGCGCAGAGTGTTAATAAAATACATCATATCAACAACATTCAGACTTTTAACCTCTGAAAGTCCAATGAAATGAGATTATAAAATTATGCTTGGTGAAAAGAGGCTCTACTTTATATGAGATTTCAGTTGCTGGATTCAGCTTAAAACCGGCGCTGGAAAGGATGGAGGTTTTTCCTCACCAACACTGACTGCCGCAGATAAGACCAGGGCACAGAGTGTATCTGGGGAAAACACAATATGTCTGCAGCCTAATGGATTCTTGTGCAAGAGAACAGCAACAGCCAATACTTGGACAATTTGGTTTAAATCAAACTAAACTTTTGCTGTTTGGAACAAGCCAACCAGTTTAAAGGAACACCCTACCAAATACTAAGAAGATCTGTGTAAACCTTTTTTTGGAGGTTGTCGAAGAGAGTAAAAAAAAAAAAGGTGTTGCTTGTTTTTTGTGCTTTTTGCAAAGACGTTTTGTTATTATAACAGACCTAAAGCGGGAAATGTATAGTCTGATTTAATGTAAGGCAGAGAAAACATGTTTTTGTGTCTTTTTATATAGTGTATGTAAACATCTGGTTTTTAAAGCTGTATGTATGAATGATCATCTCTCATAGCTACAAATATTAAAAATTAGTGCTATCCATTGTCAGAGTGTTTGGTAGTATTTCACAGTATTACATTAGTAGGTGGACACTATATCTCCAGTACCTGCTCAGAGAATAATCAGATGTATAATGCTTTTTTTTTGTCTTGCATTTCACTTGTTTCATCATGTATTACAACACCTCATTTTGTTACCGGGAGATTGTGATTAGGGAAGTGTGGATGGATTCAGTCATGTAATTAAGAAAAGATGGTTTTGATCTGAATGTTCTCCCTTAAGCTCCTGCCAGCTGAGATCTCTTTTGAATCCCTTTAAGTCCTTTAGTAAAAGGGCAAGCTGAACACTAACTACATGTGAGCAATTTTCAGTAATGGACCCTGAAAAGGATGATGAGATACTAGTCATTTTGCATTCTTTCATTTTAGCCGTTTTTCTTTTTTTTTTTTTTAGAAATTCAGTTAATACTTGGAATTAGAAATGACAGACTGACGGATGGATGGCTAGATGGCTAGATAGATATTCACAATGAATTTTACTGTGTTGTAATACTTAAGTTCAATGCAATGTGTGACGTGCAGTTGCATGGTTCCGAATCAGGGTGTCAGAGAAATGTAAGAATCGGTTTTCGGTCAATCAGCTGCAATTACCCCACCAGTCTGGCATTGGGGTGGATAATGCCATCACCTACCTCCTGCCCCGAGCTCAGACCCACCTGGTGAAGACCGAAGGCATTATGAGGATCATATTCTTTGATTTCTCCAGTGCTTTTAATCCCATTGGTACGTCTGGCCACATGCAGTTTGAAGGGACATGAAGGATGGTCTGCAGTGCGGGGTACCCCCGGGGGAGTATGCTGCCACCTTTCCCGCTCACCGTCTCTACCCTGCAAACTTCTCCATCAACTCCCCAAGCTGCAAACGTGATTGCAAAATTTCCTTCATGACTCTGTACTCTGAGTTGTCCTCATCTGTGATAAGTCCGACTTTGGCAGTGAACATAGGACAGTGTGGACTGGTGCCAACAAAACCATCTCCCGATCAACGTAGAGAAAACCAAGGAGCCGGTGGTGGATTTCCGCAGGTGCAGACCTACGATACATACACCAGTGAACATCAAGGGAATGGAATGGACAATGCAGACTCTAATTGCTAAGGAGACTGAGACCTTTTGGAGTGCACACTTGAAAACATTTTTAACTCAGTGGGGGACATCAACCATCTTTGATGTTATAGTTTGTTGGAGCAGCAGCTTATCTACCGCGGAGAGGAAATGGTTAGATAAGCTCATCAGGAAGGTCAAGTTGTACTAGGATGCCTCTTTGATCCAGTAAAGGTGATTGGAGACAGAAAAAATTAAGCTGTAGCAGAGCTCAATGAAAGACTGCTGATTCCTGAATGCACAAAGGAGGGCTATTGCAGATCCTTCCTCCAGCTGCTGTTAGACTTTATAATCATCACTCCTCCCAGCAAACTCAATAAGTGTTTACATCCCTCTTTCAATTACAGTTTTTTTTTTTCATTCTTGTACATAGTCCTTTGTTTTTGTTTTTAATGCACAAATATGCAAGCACAATTTGTATTATTTTTAAATCATCTTGTACTCACTACAGATTTATTTTGATATGCATATGCTATTTTTTTAATAAATGTACAGTTTTATTTTTCTTATGTTGTACATTTGCCCTTTCTGCACAGTCTGGTGTTCTTATTTTTTTGTTTTTATATAGGCCTACTTATTTTTTTTACCTTTGTGTTTACATATATTTATGCCTCCATTTACCTTTTACTTTGCTCCACTCTGGTACGCCTGAATTTCCCACTGTAGGACTATAAAGTATATCTTTATTCTATTTTACTCTAAACTGTCAAGTCTCTTTATTTTGTGAGTGTTAGTGAGCTCGGTTAGCTGGACATAATGTGAAATGACAGGCTGGTGCACAACCTCTGTCAAACATAGAGGCACCATATGTGGAGGACATTCATTCACAGGCAAACAGTAAATGAATATACTGATTACCTTTTCATACATTTAAACATTGTGGATTTGAAAAACAATAGTTGGTAAGCTTGACTTTTTAAATGTCCAATAAAAAATACAATACTTACATACTTTGTCTCTACATGAAATTTCTTTAAGCATGGAGTCCATCAATGAAAAACTATTTTCTTCTTTAATCAAATTTCAGTTTTTATTTTTGAAAGTTTGGTACTCAGATGAACGAGCATACTACAAGCAGGGAGGTAAGTTTAAGATGTTAACTTTAAAGGGGACCTATTATGCAAAATTCCCTTATGGCACGATTTGTACTTCCATTTGGGTCTCTACTGCATCTAGAAGCAGTCAAAGCACTAAAAAAAAAAATCAACCCATTTTTTTGGCAACAAGCAAATGTTTTGTTACACCACTCTCGGGCAGTACTTATCCTCCCTTAGCAATTCCAGCTGAGCCCATCCCCTCACCTAGTAACCAAAGCAGAGTTCTTCCCACTTCATTTTGGGTAAGATGGTTTTACTGGTGAATACGCTGCATAATGGTTGCAGAAAAAGGACAAATATTGTGTTGTGGGCTGCAATAAGCAACATGTGTCTGTGCACATCCTCTCAGTCATGGAGAACAGAGATATGAGGCTTCGTTTTATTTTTAATCGCAATGTCCCAGCCACATTGCCGAAGAAAGTGCGAGTGTAAACTCTGAGTTGGGGGCGTGGCCAGCTACAGCTTATTTGTCGAAAACAGACAAAGCCCTTAAAGCAATAGTTGGTAATCCTGTTCAGAAACACATTTTATTAAAATCGTCCTTCCATTCTGAAAGTAGTCAGTTCATTATGTATTCAGAAAAGGAGGTAAAAAAAATCAATCTCTGTGGGAGCTGCAGGCCTGTAAAAACTCTAACCAATCCCCAGCAGGGATTTGTCATAGCTTTTGTCCTCCTCTCAATCCCCTCTGTCCCTCAAGTTCCAGGGATATCACCTTTTCTATTGGTTGTCCCACACGCCAATCATTCTGAAGCTCTCACGTAATGCCAGTGAGTGTGCACATTCCATGTTGGTTTCCGCTTGCTGGCTGTGCATGCGCATTTCTAGTGTATATGTATCCTGTTAGCTTCCATGTTAGCGATTCATTGTAGATTCATTGCTCTCACCGTATACTTTGAACATGGCTGAGATTCCCAACCAGCAAACTACAGTACAGGTTTATGAGAAGAGGAGGAAGGCCTCAGTAGAGAGTGGATTTGGGGGATTGTTTTCACGCGATCCCCCTGAAGAGCGGAAGAGCAAAGTAAGACAGTTTTGCCCATGCACAGTTATTCAAGAGTGTACTTGGGGAAACTTCCGGAAAAATCCCGACCCTAGCTTTAAACAGCTCAATCTGAAAGGAGCTCAAAATGGGTGGAACTGAGGAGGTGGAATCTAATTACCTGAGTGAAGGATTCTGTCCAAAAAATAGAATGAACTTGTTATGCATAGCCAAAAGACCTATCCTAACTTGTTTAAACGGAAGCATAGCAGGTTCCCTGTAAAGTCTGAAGATTTTTCAGATGCTTCGGTCAAGCCTGTCATGGTTTAGTTTTTAGTCTGGCTTTTATCCTGTTAGTTTTCAGTTCCTCCTCCTCCTCTCACTTAGCTCACCATCCACTTCCCCAGCTATCAGTCACACCTGTTGGTCACTAATTAGTCAGAAATCACTCCACCTGCTAACCCCCGCTACAAAAGCCTCCCTCAGTCTTCTCTTCCCTGCCGGTTCGTCATCAGTATCCACTCACTTCACATCTGTCTACCTGGTTTTCCCCTGCTCGCTGCTGGAATCCTGCCACCTCTGTGTCTCAAGTTAAGTCTCTGCCTGCTGCTGGATTTTCCTGTCTCACCTCAGAGTTTCAAGTAAGGCCTCTGCTCGCCGCTGGATTAACCTGCCACCTCTCTGCTTCAAGCCTCTGCTAGCTGCTGGATTTACCTGCCTCATATCTGCTTCAATAAGGCCTGTTTTAGCTGTTGGATTTTCCTGTCACCTCTGAGCTTCAAGTAAGGCCTCTGCTAGCTGCTGGATTATTCTGCCACCTCTGAGCTTCAAGTAAGGCATCTGCTAGCTGTTGGATTTTCCTGCTACCTCTGAGCTTAATAGGCCTCTGCTAGCTGCTGGGTTTCCAGTCTCCCATGTGCCTCATGTCAAGCCTCTGCCAGCTGCTAGGTTTCCTGCCAGCTGCTGGGTGGATAGTGTGGTATAAGCTGGGCTCAAACCAACAACTTTCTTGCTGCCTGAATGCTACTAACAATCAATCCACAGCCACACACCAATTAGTTTCCCAAGTAAGTATTGCAGTTGTGTTGTAAACCAGTATATAACCACAGGAATGGAAAGACTCTTCAGTGGAGTTACCATGTAAGTTCCAGGTAATACAAAGAATAAATAATCTTTTACTCTTAGCTCAAAGAGAAGGGATGGATCACGCAATGAAAGTACAATCTGGCACTTAACGTGAGTCTCATGATCTTCTTATATTTCAGATTGATAATATCATGGTTCACAGGTGGTTTGGCAGAACAGCATGAATGATCTTTCCCTTGTCAATAAAAGGAGAGACAGAAAGGAAAACAAGAGAAAACCACCACCCCAGGATCGCAGCAGTTTCCTCATATAGTAAATAGAAAGTTCTGATTTGCAGGAAAAACCTCAGAGCTCTTCAGCGTTATATTAAACAATTTGTCAGAAAGTGGTTCAGACTATTAGCTGGTGATGCCATTGAGTGATGACATTGCCAGCTGCCAAGATAAATTTGTCACATTGGCTTTGGAATAAAATCCATATTATGCCTGAGATCTACTCCTACCACAACTTTCACTTTTTACTCCAATATAGTAGTTTGATGTAATGAGAAGTAATGGTTTTACTTTCGCCTCAACCTTTACCAAGAATAAAACCCTGTTGTAAGTTATCAGAATATTTTGCTAATTTCAAATCAGGCATAAAGATATAAAATTTGTTCTTATCTCTTAACCCGTTGTGCGCTGGTTATTCAGTTTATATTATAGCTTTCCTTGAGTGCTTCTCTTTAACCTACTAAAACCTTGTTTCGTTCTCTTCAGACATTAAAACAGTTTAGATTCATCTTGTCACGATTTGTTATATGAACCCGAACACATGCCACACACGAAGCTTAGCTTAGAGAATTTATTGAAATAAGGATGGGTAGTAATGAAGCGAACCAGAATCTGTAACCAAGCTGGAGCAGGAGGATAAAGATGGCAGAAACCCCAGCAGTTAACAGAGACTTGACTTGAGGCACAGAAGAGACAGGAAACCCAGCAGCTGGCAGAGGCTTGACTTGAGGCACGGAGGAGACAGGAAACCCAGCAGCTAGCACAGGCCTAACTTGAAGCTCAGGTGAGTCAGGAAAATCCAGCAGATAGCAGGGGCCTAACTTGAAGCTCATGTGAGGCAGGAAACTCCAGCAGCAAGCAGAGGCTCTACTTGAAACTCAGAGGTGAGACAGGTAAATCCAGCAGCTAAAACAGGCCTTACTTGAAGCAGAGAGGTGGCAGGTAAATCCAGCAGCGAGCAGGGGCAAACCAGGCTGTTAGACGTGAAGTGAGTGGAGACTGATGACTAACCGGCAGGGAAGAGAAGACTGAGGGAGGCTTTTGTAGGGAGGCTGGCAGGTGGAGTGAGTTCTGACTAATTAGTGACCAACAGGTGTGACTGATTGCAGAGGGAGTGGAGGGCGAGCTGAGTGAGAGGCTGAGGAGGAACTGAAAACTAAAAAAAGCCAGACCAGTCCATAAAAAAGCCAGACTAAAACTAAACCTTGACACAGCTTTGATCTATTCCTTTGAGCTGATTTATCTTCCTCTTTAGAAAGATTACCTTCTTTGTTTGCACATTTTTTGTTAATTATCTTGTTGTTGTGGTTTCAGGGGCTATTGCTTTTAGTCTTCTGCCCTCCGTCTTTGATCTTTTTTTCTAATTTTGTCTTGTAGTACTGTATTTTAGTATACTGTTTTACATGGTTCCTTGAACTGTTAAGGCCCATCAGTCATTCAGTGTTCACTTTTTCTGTTTACGTTCGTCATAACTGTATTAAACCCTGCCTGAAAGATGATGCAGAGTCATAGTGTGTAAGGTCGGACAATTTATAAGTGAAGTAGAGTGTATACATTTTTACTTGTGTTAAAGACACAGATCCGCCCACATTTTTTACAGCAGTGAAGAATTTTTACTTAGGTCTCAATGTTCAGTTAAAAAGATCGACTAGTTAATCTTGACAAACAGCTGTTGTATTTTGTATTTGTGTTGCTTTTGTTAATGATGCATTTCCCTCAATAATTATTCTTACCCTGCTTCTGATAAAGGAACGTACACTGGCAGTATTCTCATCTTTGAAGCTTGACAGTGATTATTATACGATAACCTTGCACACAGTAATTAATCAGCACAGAGGAAGCCGGTTTGCTCTCACTAAATGTGACAGTCGCTTGGCGAGGGGATCACTCAGCAGGAGCTTCAGGGCCCTTCATATCAACCTCAAAGTGTCCCCCACCCTGGCCCCGGTTCAGAAGAACCTGATAGAGGTCGCAAATCTAACGCCTACAGGTGTCAATTAAAAATGCACCACACTTTGACGTTGTCATAGTAATATTGTTGTGTTACCAGGACACCCAGTGAAAACGCTTTCATCCAGGAGCCAAGATTTTCCACAAATCCCCTTTAAGCTGGAATCTCAAACAACAATAGTATTTCCAACCAAATTATGATGGAGAACTTCTCATAGATGGTCCACAACCGAATCTTCAATATCAGTCATTTATAGACGTTCTTGGGCTTGTAGGTCTTTTTTATTTATAAAATATAACAATTTATTGGACACTATATCCATAATGTCTCTTGTAAGATATTAGCCTCAGTTTGATTTGTCTCAGTTGACTGGACCAATTTTAAACACTGGATGCATAATAAGTTTAACTACTGAGTAAATGTACGAACAAGTAAAAGGTATTTTTTTAAGTGTGGATCCACAATTAACATGTTAGCATTACTGATTCTTATTTTAATATTGTGGAGCATGTTCTGTAATTTTTTTGTTCAAACTCTGATTTGTTAAAGAAGTAAGGGACTGTACCTTTCATCATATTATTTGGCAATTATTTGACGTCATTTTACAGAAAAATGAAAAATATTCAAATCAGAGGCTGAATGATGCAGCATTTCTTTCAACTCTTGCTTTGCAGCAACAACATCCAATGTTTGAATTACAGTTGAAACCTTTTTTTTTTTTGGAGTTTGTCTGTTCTCCCCATACATGCAGGGGCTTTCTCTGGGTACTCCAACTTCTTCTCACCGTATTAAACCTTCATGTTAGTTAAATTAGATACTCTAAACTGCCTTTTATTGTGTGTGTTTTGGTGCTTTTTTATGTTCAGGATGTGTCCAGAATGCTCCCCACCTCTCACTGATTGATCCCTGGAGAAAGGCACTTTTTCATTCCACAACCCTGAAAGAATTTGGCGAGTGAAAAAAAAATCATAGAGAAATTTCTTGAATTACAGTTTTATGCTAAAAGAAACATATTGATACATATACTACTATACATGTTATAGTCAAAACATTGCTTTAAAATATATGATTACATTTTCAGGTTGAGTCATTTTGTAATCCAGGACCGTTTTTTTTTGGGTTGAAACATTTTAGCCAGTTTTGTTATAAACTGATATAGCGTGATCATCTGCTCTGAGTATAATATTTTTTCCTTGTGAGAGAGGTCTGTTTTAGAGGGAAAGTGGCAACTATATAACAATTTTTTCTTCCTACCACTTTTCATTCATTTATTATGTTTCTATAACATGAAATGTGCATTTTATTTGTAAATAAATGAAGCAAAAAAGATAAGTCCAATCAAATCAAATCAAATGATGGTGTAGAGATTGCAGGGAAGAATGTCAGATGAGTAAATCAAACGTGAATGACTTGCACACAAGTCTGAGCTGCTGCAGTCACTTAGACAGACAGCTGAGGTTTAATTTGAGATGTGATTGACAACTCACGGGGATCTGACAGATCACATTATGAAATAAATAAACAGCAGCCCCATTGGTTTCATTGCCATCATTATAACAAGCATCACATTATACTCTCTCTCTGAGGCAAACATAGGAGAACATTTTTAAACATTTCTCGCATGCTGAAGCTCTCTCCTCAGATGAAGTAACAGTTTGTGTATGAGCTCACAAAGCAAAATGTATTTGTTCGCAGAAGACTGCTTCATAAACTTAAAGCATAGAAAAGTTACATTTTTATTTGCCTCTAACACTGCAGTGTTTTACACAAGCACTATGGAGCACTAATAAGAATTGTTACGCTAATATGTCAAAATGTCCGGAAAGACTTGAAACTCCTGGAAAGTGTTTTTACTGTCGACCACTTCACCTAACACGTTGTCCAGCTTCACACAAATAAATAGACAGACATGTATTTAAACTCTTGCTGTAAAATGACATTTTTAGTAGTAGAATAAACTTGGAGTGAGTATATCTTGTTACTTTTTTTCAGAACGAACAAACAGATTTTACTAGTACCTGATGTGCAAAGCAGGTGCTAGCATGCTACACACAACTTTATGGGTTTTCTCTTATCCTTATCTTAATTTTAGGACCGTTTATGGCAACTTCAGTGCACAAAATCCAAAAAATTATTATTGATTTTTAGAAGAATCAAATGCCTTAAGCAAGTGGAAAGCAACTGAAATAAGGAGGGAAAATGCTTTTTCATCACATTCATGTTCTTGGCAAATAGAAAACCCCTTCATACAGTGTAAACTCAAGAAAATGACCTTTTTGCACTTTGGCAGCTCTTTTAGCTGAGATGAATGACCCACTACCCAGCACTGAATCATATAGCCATAATACAAAGGACAAGGGCAGTCCTTAGATGTTCAATGACAAAGTACAAAACAAAGAAAAAAAATAATTATCTTTTGACTTAGGTGTTGAAAAGGTCAGCAAAACAAACAAAAAGAAATTGGAAAGATTTTGTTAAGCAGAAAAAGGTGACTCATGACTCGATTCTGGTACCCCAAAATGAACTCAATGAGTGATAAAATATCAAAATCAGCAGCAACAATTTAGAGTAAAGGTTTGTACATATGAACTTGCTTCTATAAATGCAGCAAAAGAAAGCATAAAGATAAAGAGTGTAAATGTATTAAATGGTTGTTTTAGAACTATTAAGCAGTTGGAACTTAAACAATGTTGGTATATTTAATCAACATCTCATTTTAAATTCTATTGTAACTGCTACCTGTGTAATAATGGCTTCTGTTTGTGGTTCTCACAGGAAGAAAGACACTGAATAAGAAAAAAATAACAAAAACAAGGTTTGATGCTATATTTTTTAATAAAGTTATTTTTGTACATGATGGAAAACTATAGACTTGAGCAGGGCTTGTAAATATTAAGGCCTTTTGTTTTCGTCAAACAGCAACATATCACTTGGATCAATTTCATTTGCTTGTCCATATATGGAATTGTTCTTTTTTTCAGTAAAGCTTTGTAGATACTATAACGATTTATGCAGATTTCAACAGCTCAGTGTTGTATTTCAGATTTATCTCAGAGTTTTTCTTCTGAACCATGGCACCACATAACGTATTGTTAAAACTGAATGTATTATTATTTCTATTTATCTATCTATCTATCTATCTATCTATCTATCTATCTATCTATCTATCTATCTATCTATCTATCTATCTATCATGTGACCGTGATGTAGGACAGGATTGTGGGGGTTTCACAGAGTTGAAAGATTATAGATATAAATGTGATGTAAATAAAGAAAGTCAGAGAATCTAATCTCTAAAACTAGTATAAAATTCAGTGAACTATAATATTTTTTATGGTGAGGACTGAAAATAACAGTAGAATTTACAGAACTATCAAATACATATTGATGCACTGTTTAAAATTAAAAGTGTATTTTTTTTGGAAGCCCAGTGGACCTGAAAAAGAAAAAGTAAAAAGAAACAGGGGCTAGAGGTAAAAAAGACAAAAAAGGACAGAGACATTAATTACCTGCAGTTTTTTTCTCCAGCAAAATTAATATATTTTTTTCTTTTTTAGAAAATCTACATGTAATTTCATAAATTCTAAGACTAAATCCAACCAATGGTATATGAGCACATGGGTATATACATAGCAATACTGAAGCAATATTCTATGATCATCAAGTTTTACAGCAAAGGCTAAACAGTATTAAACTGCAAATGTTCCAGCTTCCTGTAGCAGCTAGCTGTGCTGCAGTGCTAATGCTATCTAATGCTTGGTTCACACAGCAAACTTTTACAATTTTCGGCTGATTTTCAAAACCTGAAAGACCCCACACATGATGATAAACAAAACAAACATAACCAGTTTGCTCTAAAGAAGAGCTAGAAGAGTCTCATTATTTACAAATACACATATGCAATTCATACATGCACAGGACGATCCACACATGCACACAAGATCCACACATGCACAGCTGTGTATGAGTCACACGTGCACACAAGATTTACACATGCACAGGACAAGATACAAGATATATGTAGCTTGCTATCCACTTGGTTTGAAACTTGTTTTATTTATTAATTTTAAACTGTTTAAATTGTTGTACATCAATAAAATTAGCTAGTGTAGGGTGACCAAACGTCCGTATTTCCCGGGACATGTCCGTATTTCACGTCCTGTCCCGGGCGTCCCGGGTTTTTTTTAGAAAGTGAGGAAATGTCCTGCTTTTTAAATTACCTTCATTGGACCATTGAATTGACAGGCACTAGGACACTGCGCACGGCGCTGCGTGTGACGTAATCCCTGAGCCGCGTCAGTGCGGGCAGCCCTGTTCTTAATCAGAAGATAGATAGCGTGGATAACAATATCTATCGATCGATAGACGTGGGGCGTGATAGGAAAAAATAGGGTCGATAAAAAGTTCGATAGACAGTTTTACTTCCTTGCTACAGTCGGCACGCCGTCACTAAGCCCCGCCCTCTCAAACCACAACACAGAGCATGTGAATATGTAGCAGCAAGTAGCGGCGGAGGAAACTGTTCCAAAACGAGGTTTTACTAGTTCGCCAGCCTGATAGAAATAAACAACAGTGATTTGTAAAACTTGCAAGGGACCGGTAAAAGCAGAGTCTGGTAACGCAACCCACCAGTATTCATCACGTAAGCCGCTCAGCCGCTCACACCCGCAGCAGCGCGAGCTGCGCGGCCCCGCGAGCTGCGCCTCGTCGTCGTCGCGTTCTGTAACTTCTTCCAAAACAAAGCAGGTACAGCAGCTAAACTGGGCTCCCTTCTTTGTGATAAAATGACAAAGCGTCCAAGCGGCATAAGGACATAACGCATGCAGTAACGTGCTTCATAGTGATGGATATGTCTGCTGTTCTCTGCAGCTGAAAAAACCTGGCTTCAAACAATAACCTGCCACTCTTGATCCGCGATATAAAGTTAAGTTATTTTTCTTAAAAAAAAAATCTGTTATGGTTAAAAAAGGTGGTTGAATAAAGATTTAATTGGAATTCTGTGTTTGTGTTCTTTAAATCAAATCATTTAGCAATATCATAAAATGTCCAGGCAGAGCTGCACATAAAATATGGTTTTAAATATTTTCAATAATTATCGATATCGATCAATATGCCTTTTCTTTTTTGATCGATAAGCTTTTTTTCTATATCGCCCAGCCCTATGCCACATACATCTCTATGCATGGGAACACAGATTCCCGACCCCCCCCCCCCCCCCCGCTCAAAGGTGTCCTGCTTTTCCCAAATGAAAATATGGTCACCCTAAGCTAGTGAGATAAGTACAGCAAGCTATGCTAGCGAGCTACGCTTGGCTTTTGCATGGAATTATGGAGCTAGTTAGTATCTTTAAACAAAGTATAATACCAAGCGGACAGCATATTAAGTTAAATGATTCCCTTGCCGCTTCACTGACATTTCCAGTTGTGCAATCAAGCCATGAGGTAAAATCAGACTGAGCTTTCGAAAGTCAAGACATTTGAGACTTTTACAGGCACCAAAGAGTAGGATTAATTAAGTTTCACTAGCCAAGTAGAAAGGATTTGTTGATTGAAATATAGGGTTAATTCAGATAAACAGCATTCTATAGTAATGTTCTCTGGATGTTCATTTATTTCTGTTAATAAATTCTTGAATTTGAAGAGAAGTTGTCACTCCTTTATTCTATATATGTGCAGAGTTTGCTGTTAAAAGAATGTCAGCGCTCGAATCATTCCTTTCAACTATCGTCCTGATATCAGCTGTTTCGGCTGATATTCACCAGACGATGCCTAACAGACCGAGAGTTATTTATTAAACATTAAATAACTTATCCCCAAATTCTGCCGGGGATAAGTCATTTGGCTGTGCTATCCTAGCGCAGCAGGTCTTGGTGATATCACAGCAAAATGAGCAAAAGTCTGGACTATTTCTGCCCTGCGATGGACTGCCGACCTGTCCAGTTTATACCCCGCCTCTCGCCCATTGACAGCTGGAGATAGGCACCGATCCGAACCCAGCAGGGATAAGCGTGTTAGAAAATGGATGATGGATGGTCTGGGCTATTTCTTTTTCCTTGCCATCAAGATCTTTGCCAACTGGCGCCAGAAAATACTATTATTGGGCTTTCTTCGTCTGGAAACAAATTTTCACAACACCTTACAGATTGAACACACTCAGCTGACAATACAGTGATCTGATTGGCTGAGCAGCAAAAATCGAATCACGTGACCTCTCGGCCCGGAGCGCAACCGTTTAGATTTTTTATCAGCAATAACTTATTAATGTGCAAGTGAAAACGTGGGAACATTGGTGTTTTGAGATCACTGCTATGTGTAGCAACTTTTCCCGGTGGAAGAAAGTTGCCGTCTGACAGTTCATACGAAACTTCTTAAGGAGACGTTCCACAGATTCTGGCCCACGGACTAAGACTCGTTTTGAGGAAACTACGGTTGTAGCTCAGTGTCTGCCTTGCGGTGGTTGCGGAGAGGTGTCTGTTTTGTAGAATAAATCATCCGCCGATGAGTTATTGATCTGGAAAGCCGAATCTGAAACCACCGAAAAACATTTCAGATCCCAAATGTACAGCGTTCTAATTCTTCCAGTCTATTAGCAGCTTCCCGTAAGAGGTCGGACACTGAACGTCTGCCTGCTGAGTTTGACATTACTAAACAATTCTTTAGTGCGGGGGAAAGCCATGTAGATTGACCGATGCAGTAAAAATGCTAACCAACCAATGGGAAGAAGTTGAGCCCTTAAGACACAGCCCCTCCTCATTTGCATTATGAGGCAGAAATGCATACAGAAATGTAAAAACGAGAGACAGAAATGTAAAAACGAGAAACAGAAATGTAAAAAGGACAGACAGAAATGTAAAAACGACAAACAGAAATGTAAAAAGGACAGACAGAAATGTAAAAACGAGAAACAGAAATGTAAAAAGGACAGACAGAAATGTAAAAACGAGAAACAGAAATGTAAAAAGGACAGACAGAAATGTAAAAACGAGAAACAGAAATGTAAAAAGGACAGACAGAAATGTAAAAACGAGAAACAGAAATGTAAAAAGGACAGACAGAAATGTAAAAACGGTAAACAGAAATGTAAAAAGGACAGACATAAATGTAAAAACGAGAAACAGAAATATAAAAAGGACAGGCAGAAATGTAAAAACGAGAGACAGAAATGTAAAAACGAGAAACAGAAATGTAAAAAAGACAAACAGAAATGTAAAAAGGACAGGCAGAAATAAATAGCATCGGAGAAATAAATAGGGCAAAAAAATACAAAGAAAGAATAAAACAGACAAAAATATTATAACATGCACATAAATAAATACTTAAAAAAAATAAGTAATTAATAAATAAAGTGGCTAATTAAAGGAGATATATACATTTTGTCTCACTGTATAATTTATTTTCTACCTACATTTATTTGTTTATTATATTTTTGGTGGCACATAATGGTATGCATATTTATTTATTGAGCATTTATTTATTTCTGTATTTATTTTTAATTATGGAAGACTTGGTCCTCCATACATATTGAAGTGGTCTCAGCGTTAAATGCAAAGGAGGTATTTCACACCACCTCCCACCTGGTCGCAGAGCAGCCCACTTCACTCTGTTGGGCCATTTTTGTAGTATGCTGGGTAACGGTGTAATAAACATATGACTTATCCATTTGTAGCTTCAGCATCCTTCAGGTTGGACTACAAAACTGCTCCGACAAAATTAAAATGGTAGATTCACGAGACTGGTAAGCAGAAAGTCCATGACCTTGTTTAGCTGTTCTGCAGCAAATTCTGTCACGTAATGTTTCAAAAACTTTAATTGAAAAATCTTGAAAATATCACCCAAATAGAATGTAAAGATATCTACGCAACTCCTGGACAGACTACATTAAATTTTCTGCACTCATTGAGACTACAAGTACACTACAAAAAGTATTTAAGGACTTGGAAAAAATGGATTTTGCATAATACTCCCCATTAAGGTTATTGCTGAGTAATTTGTTGCGTCCTGTTGAAACCACAAGGGGGCGCTGCAACAGTTTTGTCGCGCCGTTCATTGCAAGAAAAAGGCTGCAGTTGAAATGCCCAATGAGAGGTCAGTGAACAGGGTAATACTGCCTAGACAGAAATGTGTCAGCATTAGACCTTTTTCCTTTGACAGTAATTCTTCAACAAACATTTGCTGAGTTATATTAATGAAAACATATTGGAAATCTAGTGTGACAATATGCTGTTGCTGGTAAAAATGATTGTGAGACTAGATTTAATGATTTCACTCTGGCAGCCTGCTGTGTTGTAGCAGTCTGGCAGATTGGATATAAAAAGGGGCTTTTATTAGAAAATATTCATCTGCCAAAGATGATACTGCAAACTGCTGTCAAAAAATAATAACGGCTTTAAAATTAATAAAAGTAGAGAAAATCTTTTCATTCATTCAAGCTCTGCTGTTATGTGATATGCAAATGTAAATCATTGTCAAAGAGTGCCTTTAGATAATTTTATCTACAATGAAATTGTGAACTGCACAACCTGAGGAAAGGACATCGACTTGCAAGGGCAGTTCTGGATCATACTCTCAGCAGCAGTGGAGACATTAAACTGTGCAACACATCAGAATGAGGTAACAATATCCCAAGTATGACTATGGGCAAAATCTTCACCGATAATAGAGGTTGCTTTTTTTTTTTTCTTGTGATGTTGATAATGGTTAAGCATTATCAAATGATCATAACATTTAGGATAGCGCGGAGGAGTACCCATACCTCTTGATGAGAAGAAAGTGGAGCACACAATGATGCAAAGACACAGATGCTGAAAGGTTAAGGTCATGCACATACCCTGATGTATCCTTCCGAGCTCTGGTATAACCACAGCAGCGACCCCTTCCATGCATCCGGAGTACTTGCTCACGACCTCTGCGCCTCTGATGTATCACTGACTTTACCTTGCGATCTGATCCAGATTTATAACAGATAGAGGGCTCTTTAGATTGGAAATAAATAATTCAGTCCTTTCTATTGAATATTAGAAATTAATTCAATATACTAAATGCATTATACGTTATTGCTATTATTATTATTATAGTCTGGAGTTGCAAAGGTGCAAAGACCATAAAAGCAATATGTGTGCCACATCGTTCTTTCAATAGGAAGCCTAAGGCGTTTATGAATACTTTGATCTGATCGGACCTTTCTCGTGGAGCAATTTGCAGAGTGAATCAGTGCGTAGCGGAGACTCGGAGCCTGTCAGTCCTCTCCATCCCTCCCATTGGCTACAGCAGGATGCACTCTGTCCCTCCTGTTTTTCTCAAACCTCAAACGCAACTGTGCGTACGGAGGTTCGCAGTGGAGCGAGGGAGAGAAGGAGAGGAGGGACCTTCACCTGTAGATTTAGAACATTTACCTGTCTTTCTGCCGTGCAACAAATCCACCCGGGGCACTTTTAAAGTAGGCGCTCTGCGTTTGTGTTTTTGCATTGTTGCGCCACTCGCTGGGAATAACTTTATTCTTGCAGGCTTTTTTTTTTTTTTTTTTTTTTTCTTAGTGCGTGTGTGGGGGAATTTTCGCCCTGTGCCGCGATCCGAAGAGAGACAGCAGGCTGTGCTGCATGGAGGGATGTCGGCATGGCTTGCACCAGGAGAACCAAAACTTTGGTGTCCACATGCGTGATCCTGAGCGGCATGACCAACATTGTTTGCCTTCTCTATGTCGGATGGGTGACTAACTACATCGCGAACATTTACATCAAGGTCCCCATGCCTTTAGCGGAGGGAAAGTTGGAAGGGGACAAAAAAGGTGACACTCTCCGGATCATGGAGCGATTGGATCGGCTGGAGAGCGTGGTGAACCAGCACATCCAGGGTAAGGCTCCTGATGTATCGAATTACAGCCGGAAGAAAGCGGCTCATTTCGAGCTGTTTTCTGCCAACAGAAAGTTTAAGTCATACTTTTTTTTTTTAAACAAAAGGTAGGTGTTTTGGTTCTGTGGGGAGCGCACATGTAATTATTTGTTTTCGCTGTAGGAAAAATAAGAACATCTTTGTTTCCCCCCCTCTGATAATCTTACTGTGTAGACGGCGAAATAAAGAACAGGACAAAATTGCACGTTGTACAAAGATTAGCGAGTTGGTAACCTTGCCAAAGACAAAACGATAAATTACCCAATGAGCTATAAGCGGACAGGTAAAGTAACATTTCTCTTGGCATTTTGAGAAAAGAGTGATGGCAGTATGTATTCTTTTCTAGATGGTCTTAAATATTATCAAATTCGTTTTATGAAGCATTTGAAACAACATTTAATCAGCAATGGTCATATCCTAACCACATGCCTGATTGTATCTTTAAACTAGACATTTTGGTTTGGTTTAAATTTAATTGAAGATGGTTCATGGACAGCATGGCGCAGTTGGAAGCACTGTTGTCTTGCAGCAAGGAGGTCCTGTTATCAAATCCGAGCCTGAGGTCTTTCTGCATGGGCTCGTTTGCATGTTCTCGCTGTGCATGTGTGGCTTCTCTCCAGGTTCTCCAGCTTCCTCACACAGCCCAGAAACATGACCAATTAGGTTAATTGAGCTCTCTATGTATTTCTTAGAAATGAGTCTGTGAGGTTGTTTGTCCTCTATATTGGACTGGCTACATGTCTAGGATGTACTCTACCTATTACTGTACATTCAGTGTTTTAGCTGGTTTAGTGATTCTAAATCGCATCTGGCTATGGGCTTCTTAACTCTTGTTGCTAATGAATTTCGTATCCATATGGCTGTCAGAGTGACAGCGAAGACACAGTCCCGTTCAAATAAATGTTAAAAAGTTTAACACTTTTCATTACATGTTTGCTATTATCACAAAACAGGTTCTTGTTTGTTGTTGCACAAATTAGATGCACATAAGTATCTTAACAATTAGTTTCAACACATTATTGGATCACAGCTACTCTCTCTGACGAACATTTACACCTACAGACTCCAAAAGACAGACAGTGCCATTGCAACAGAGTCGACCCACCCTGGACACATTCTTTTTTTCTCCACTCCAATCTAGTAAAAGGTTCAGGATTTTTAAATCTAAATCCATCAGACTCAAACAGTTTTGTTTTTTTATCCCAGAGCAGTTAAATGAATCACCCTATCACTTGAAGACACCTTATGGATAGAATGTAGTAAATACCTGATTGTTGCTGCTAACCTTTATGTAATTTACTTAGTCTATTAGGTTTTCTATATACTGTATATGTGTGATTTGAAAGATGAAATCTGAGGTCCTCTGTTTAGTGTTAGTTTATCATGTTTAACATGGATGGCTCTTCTCTCAAACCATCTGTCTCCCGTGTCCAAATGTGTGCATTGCTGTCTTCAAACAAGCGGCCTGTTCTCTTTAGATGCAAATGAACCGCTGATTCTTGGCTCTATGAGTTTTCTCTTCTTTGTTGGGTCATCTGTTTTGGGTAGCTGGTGTTTAGTGTCTCCAGTCTAGAGGTCGGAACATTCCTTGTTGCAGTGGACTGCATATATCACATTACTGGGCTTGTGTTGGGGTGTTTTTATCCTTGATGAACACACCCCAACCAGTCTCTGTCCAAGAGTGTTGCGGGTTTTAAGGCATCAGAATGTTGTTCTTGGAAAATATCCTTATTAGTTTCTCAGACACTCCAGCCACACATGTAATGTCAATGTTCCTCCACAACTCGTTTTCCCCTTCGGTGGACTGAGTTGAGTGCTAACAAAGACCCAGTTAAAATATAGCTTGGTTTTTTTGGCATCCATCCTTGTAATCTTGATGTTGTCACTGATGTGTTCAGTACAGACTTCCACATTTTTGGCTTGAGTTTTGAGCCAGGTGTCCTCCACATATCTAAACCAGTGGCCAGGGGTTGTTCCTTTGTAGGAGTTAAACACTCTGCGTTCCACTTCCACAAAGAAAACTGTTTTTTACTCAAAAATACATTAACTGAGCTCTTCTTCTTCTTGATTCTTGATTTGTAGAGCTTTTCCAGTTAAAACAGCCATTTAAAACCCCTCAAAGCGCTTTTACGCAACAAATCTCAATCACTTAGCTGCTCTCACAGTAATTCACCAGTGTGCGGATAAGTGAGATACTGAGAGTTATTTGGCTTGCCCAAGGGCACGTCAACATGTGATTTGGGGAAGCTGGAATTAAACCCGCAAACTTCAGGAAAAGCCTTACTGGTTTGATGTTTGAAGTTTCTGTTTAACAGAATTCATTCTTTTATAAATGAAATTGCAAAGACTATCTAAAACTTTTCTTCTTACTGGCAACATAAATTAGGAATGATTATTCAAAGTATAAAAAAATGTCATCTTTACCAATATCTTTTGACTTCTGCTCCTCCATATTCATTTTAGTATTGCAGGGATTTTATTTGATTTTGTGCTTGTAATCTTTTTTCCTAGTGCACATACTTTACGCTTCATCACACCCTGTTAATTTATCTCTGCTATGCCTCTTTAAAAAAGCCGTTCTCATCATCATGGGTGAGGGAAGGCTCATTTTATGCAGGTCTCAGGTTGAAATGGCACAGAGCGGCTGCAGAACAGAAATCCACTCATGCTTCTTTGAGCAATAAGGCTCTGTGCTCAGCTTGGATAAACATTCCTCCTGGAGGCAGGTCTCTATTTTAGATTGGCACCAATAGGCATTGGTGGGGTGGAGCTCTGTGGAAGTGTCCCCAGTGACTTACCTCTCAAGTGCACGTTTCAGCTGCCTGTATTACTCGGACAGAAAAGACCATTTCATGCTAGATTTGTGCCAATAAATCTGCATCTTGCTCTCAGTACGTTTGCTCCTTACCTCCAGGTGAAATCAAAATTTTCTTATTTATATTGACTCCTTAGGGCTTGAAGACATCTGGGATAAATGCAAAAACATCTCAGTAAAATGCATACTTTTCCTGTTAAACACCTAGAACATGTTCATTTCACAATAACAAAGAAAAAAAGAAAGTAGGTCTTGGACACTAGACTTAAAAGAACATATTGAAGGAAGTTTATGAGACATCTCTGTACACGTTAGTCCATAAAGGCCAGTCTGGAGGGCTTTGCGACTTTACTCTGTATTTTACCAGGAAGTGCTCCCAATGTGATAAAACTTAGATGGCTTTGCCTTGAGTAAGATGTTTATAGCTTATAAAGGTAATTGAAACTCTAAAAAAGATTATCCTTGAAAATGTAAAAAAGTAGTGGTATCTATAAAAAATGGAGTTTCTTGCAAATAACAATTTTAACAATATAATTACCTGGAGATGTTGACAATTTGTTCCAGCTGATGCGAGGCCAGGAGTTGTTTATGTGAGCTTAAAATAAAAGGGAAGAAATCAGGAAACAACACGCCCCACACTGTCCAAAAAAATCCTTTAAGGCTGACTAATTAATACATTTTGTCTAAAGCTACAACACCTAGCCAAGGAACAGATCATAGTATTATCTTCACAAGGTGTTTGATGTTAATTGCTTATTTTGAGAAATGATCGTAGGTGGCAGTTTGTTCCCTTTGAATAAGGCATGTTTCTTCTTCCAATCTTAATGTTCTACAATACAGCAACCTTTTAGAGAAATTATGCCTTGCAATGGTTTTCGTGCACCATAAGATTTTTCACATTTGGCCATATTCTTTTTTATTAAAATTATATCTTGTACAACCTCTCAAAATATACAAAAAAAATCTAAAAAAGCTGGGCAGCATTTGTGTTTAACCCCTCTGTGTCAATACTTTGTAGCACCACTTTTTATTCAATTATAACTGCAAATCTTAGAGTTTTTTAGTTATTTGTATAAGGGCAAAAGTAACCAATCTGCCCTGAACACCTTCTTTCACATTTTTGCTGTGTCCATACATGATTTGTGGCAACCTGCAAATAGGGCTTCAAGGCTTTTCAAGGATTCATGGATATCTTCTTGCTAATCCTCAATAACGGCCACATTTCTGAAATGTATGGTTAATAGTTGTCCTGTCAAAAAATTCAAAGCTTGGAAAATTGTTTTTATAAGATAACCCCACCTTCTGCACAACTTTGCTGTATCATTTACTTGTCTGGTGTGTTCTTTGACCTTCATGATGTTGTATATTTACTGATGTTCTCTCCGAGGCCTTCACAGAACTGCGGCATCTCTACTGGGATTAAATTATACACAGGTGCCCTGGATTTTACTAAGGGGAAGGGGGCTGAACACAAATGTACACCACACTTTCGTCTCATCCAAGTCTCTACCAAAAACGTTACTCACATGTGAAACTTTTTCTTAAAATGGTTTTACTTTAAGTATCTTACGTTATTATCTTTTCAGGGTCCTATAAAACTGTTATTGTTATAAAAAAAATACCCTGCATTTCCATTTTTCCATTCTCATGCTCCCATTTCTTCACAGACTATTGCACAGTCACATCCTTATTGGTTGCTTTGAGGATTGTTTTTATTGTAGCTCATAAATTGTGGGCCTGCTTAAAATGAAGAACATATACACAGCAAAGATTACACTCACAGCCAGTATAAGAAGATAAGAAATCTTTTATTGTCTCAAAACGTGGGCAAGGAAATGTGGGCATGATAGTGGCAAATACACAGAGTCACACACAATTTTTGTAATGAAAAAAAAAAAAAACAAGCCAATCTAAACTAAAGTTTGTTCTAAATCAGAGGCAGATGAGCTTTATCAGAAACACCAAAATATTAAATAAAAGTACAGAATAAATGCCAGAGTAAATATTGCACAATTATTGATATTATGGCATAATCAGGTAAAAAAGATTAAATATTCACGTTAACAGTGGAAAAAAAGAACACGAGCCTGGTTACGGCCAGCGGCCTTCATTTTGTTTTCTCTTTTCTCATGTTATTTAAATTCAGGTGCAGTTGCTGCTTCCTGCCAGCTGGCTCCGCTATGAGATCTTGGTGCAGACCTTCGCCAGGGTTATTTCCTGTATTTCCTCCTGCATCACTTGCTGTTAAAGTTCTCCTCTTCTCCCGATTGGATGCACTCCTTGATTGCTCCACCAATCCTGAAATATACCTCCTTATATAACTGTCACTTCTTTACAGACGGGGCAGCTGTGTTTTGTTGTGCAGCTTGCCTCGTAGACATGGTGTGTGTCCCTTTTTGTTATGGCCTTTGTGCCAGGTCATCATAAGTGGGGGCTCGTCCGGGAGATTTCAACTGTTACTCCTAGGTGACATTTGGAAGATCCCAGAGTCTTATGATTCCAAGTTTATTTGTGTGTTTTTTAGTGATGGCTGCTACATTTAATTTTGGCCATTCCATCTGTTGAGCTTATAAACAGTTGCCGGAAGCGTGACTTGCTGTAAATTGTGGATCACTTTAAGTGGAAAAGATTTTGAAGTCCGACTTAAAGTTGTTAGTAGACCAGTTGGTGATGGCTGGGTTGCTTACAGTGCCTGAGGTTTCTGTTGAGCCGAGTGAACTTGTCTCACCTGAGCGTGACCACAAAGATGGTCAAGTTGCAGTTGCTGGGGAGGATCCTGAAGTGGTTGGACAGGGACGACCACTGTTTACACATCCTCGGTATGATCCTACCTCTTCTGCTAGCTCAGAGGGCCCGAGATAGTGCTCGACTAAAGGTGCACTCGGCACGCCTTCAAATGGAGGCTGAGGAAAGAGCAAGAAAAGCTGAAATGGAGTTGGAAATCAGGAAACTGGAAATAGAGGCAGATAAAGCTGTAAGGCTACGTCAGCTTGAGCTAGAGTCCCAGACTCCTACACCACCTGCTTCGACTAGCCCTGCAATTTCCCCATCTGTGTCTACCCCACCCTTTGATGTTGGAAAGTGTATTCCTTTGGTGTCTGCATTTAGAGAAGCAGAGGTTGATTCATACTTTGCAGCATTTGAACGCATTGCAGGAGCTTTGATGTGGCCTCGTGATATTTGGTCCCTTTTGTGAAAGTTTTGTTTTTTTCTGAAATTGAAGCCTTTAACTTTTACTTGGAGGATTAAATAACACCAACTCTCTATCTTCCTAAACGTGTGCTCTGCCACAAAACATGACAATAAAAGGCATTTTGTTACAATTATACTTAAACTAAGTAATGCTAAAAGAATTTGTACTAACTGCTTCACAAGATCTTACTAAAAACCAACCCTAGCCTTCAGAGGTCAAGGATGGTGGGTATTTAGCACTAAATACCAGTAGTTTGGGAAAGCGACCATAACTATGGCAACCCCACCAAATCTATAGCTGTGCTCCCGAGACAACTGCTCCAGCCATATAACCTCACACTACAAAAACAACGGACACAAGAGGAAGTGTCTTGCAACCTAACAGGGAATCTATTTATATTTAATTACCAAAACACAACAAACATATGGCGTAACCCCAAAATAACCACTCGTCAACATTTTGCAAACACATACAGCACTTTAATTGGTTACCTTGACCAACATAACTCTGCTGGACTTCATCCTCTAATCAGCATGCACCTGAAATATAGGCCAATTAAATACCCTTAATCTCAACGCAGTAAGCCACTGAGACTCAATTGACACATTGCTTGAAAAGATTCAAGCTTTCCAGCTTTAAAAACTCCTGGACAAGTCCTCAATTGTGACGACCTGGCACAAACGCCATAACAAAAAGGCAGACACACCATAACAAAAAGGGAGACACACCATGTATACGGCAAGTTGCGCAACAAAACACAGCTGCCCCGTCTGCAAAGAAGTGCCAGTTATATAAGGAGGTATATTTCAGGATTGGTGGAGCAATCAAGGAGAGCATCCAATCGGGAGAAGAGGAGAACTTTAATAGGAAGTGATGCAGGAGGAAATACAGGAAATAACCCTGGAGAAGGTCTGAACCAAGATCCCATAGCGGAGCCAGCTGTTATTTAAATAACATGAGAAAAGAGAAAACAAAATGAAGGCCACTGGCCATAACAAGCCTATTTACAGAACAATATGAAATAATATGCAGTATGCATCATAGTACGGCAGCTTTTCGAAGTAGCTAAGGCATGTGAGAGTGTAGCTTAGCATCTGAGAGACAGTGTAAACAGTTCATAATCAAATCAGAAGCTGTGCAGCCATTAGCATGTTGTAAACAGTTATTGAGTCTGTTGTAAGATTATAAAGTGTAACAGCAGCTGGGAGGAACGACCTGCTGAAGCACTTCTTTGAGCATCTGGGATGCAGCAGTCTGTCTTTGAAAGAGCTTTCCAGCTCTACAACAACCCCATGCAAGGGGTGGGGGACATTGTCCATCAATTATGTTATTTTTCTTAGTCCTTTTGTCCCTCACCACCTGCACTGGGTGCATGGCCCATCCCAGTACAGAGCTGGCCCTCCTAATGAGCTTATCCTGCGCTTCCTCTCAGCTAAAGATAGGCTGCTGCTCGAGCAAACCACACCACAGAAGATGGCTGATGCCACCACAGAGTTAAGGAAGGTCTTCAGGAGTGCCTCCTGCACTCCAAAAGCAGGTAGAGTCTGCTCTGACCCTTCCCTGTAAAGAGCATCAGTGTTGTGACTCCAGTCCAGTTCATTGTTCAGATGAACAATAACATTCGTAACTTGTCCCTGATGCTTGTTACCTTAAAAAGAGTGATAGGTGGTATTTGTCTATAACCAAGCCATGACTGTTTTTTTTTTTAACCTTTTTTTTTTCCTTTGTGTAAAGGAATCCGCCTCAATCAGACATCATACACAGCTGTCAGCTCATAATAACAAGTCCGGGTGGGCCACTTTACACTCCACACGACTAGGGAAAAACAGCCCAGTCTCTTTATACTTTCATCATAGGATTTGTAGACCACAGAATTTTAATGGTCTTGAATGTCTGAATTTTTTGGCCAAAAGTGACAATAGCAGTACATTCCTGTGCTTTTAATTTTTTAAGATGGGGTATATATTGAATAACAAGCTGAAACATGTTTTGATCCGAATACAATTTTTGAACTGGATTCATACATCTCAAATAAAGTAAAGAGCCAGAGACACATTGTTCATCTCTAAGAATACATTTTATTTTAATGGAGAGATGTCAAACAATTAGAGGTTTTAAATTCTTAGTCACACTTTTCATTTTTGTACGACTGTGCCTTCCACGCTTGATCTGTCCTTGCTCACATTTCCCATGCTATGCGGTTTGTGTTAGAGCTCTGCAGGGCTGCATGTGAGGAAGAGAACAATCTGAAGGCTGACTCAGTGCTGACAGCAGAGATGTATCTGGTGTCAGCTTCTCACTCCGGGTGAGACAGAAATATTCCACAATGTGATAAAGTTAGATGTGCCGTTACCAAGACAAAAGCCATGTAAAGTGGCTGGACTTTCTCTTTGATTATGTACTGTCAGCCATGGAGAATGCAGTGGAGAGCTGCACAGAGCAGGTTCCTACATGCCCACCACAAGTGTAGTTCAGTGCACTCATAGTTTTGAGGCTAGAGCCAAACATTAGGGGAAGTTTGGCCGCTTCAAATAAAAATGTGTTACTTTATTTCTTGACTAAGAAATAAGGTGGATCTCTTGTTGGGGGTTGTAAAAGTTTCATAAATATGTCCATTTTACAGTCATGTCTGTTGTCTGAAGTCCCTTCACCCCATCCTGCTGTTGTTGAGCTCTTATTACTTTACTTTTAGATGCTTTGGCAGGGCATTTAAAAAAGGCTGTAAAGGTTAAATTGAGTGCAACAGCTCTGTAAAGAAATGTAAGCACAAACAGGCATGTATAATCATGACATTTTCTGGACTATTTATGTACTTTTTTAAACAAGAATTGTTTTATATCCGTTTGTTCCTAACTTAGAATATGAAGTCTTTCAGCACAAAATGGAAAATTACAACGATATAGTCAGAACTTTATTTAGGGGGAAATGTTTATGAAAACATCCCAACATCAGGTTTGAACTTTTGTTGATGTTGCAAATACAAATTGAAAAGTCAAAGAAGTCACCTCTTTACACACAGTGAGGTCCTAGAGCCATTACTTTGGGTAACTGAGCACCTGATTAGCATTTTTATTTTATTAACTGGACATCTGATTGCACTGCTGCTAGCGAGATTGTTAATATTAGTTAACATATGATGGAGAGGTGTTTATTTGTTTACTCCTGTTCAATTTTCTCTAAGTCTATGTTCACACTGCAGGTCTTGATGCTCAATTCTGAATTCTGCAACCAAAGATTGATTTTAAAAAAAAAAAACACTTTCCCCTGTGAACTTAAATGTGTGAGCTGGCATTACTTGCGCAGACGTGAGTGTGCGGACTCCATGCTGACAGGTATGCGCAGAGCTACATTTTTGCAACCATTGATGCATAGGCGGCGTCACACTGTAAACTGCTTGGCGGCAAGACGTCTTTACATCGAAGTGTTTCATATGTGACACCAAGCTTGATACACTGAGCTGCTCCAATATGCAGGTGGTCACAAGGACGCACAGCATCACAGCCCCTCTTTCACAGCAGGACGAAACCTTCCCCCGTTTCGGAAGGTTTCGTCTATAAGAATCATAGGAATTTGTCACAAATTATGTAGAAAACAGGTACGCTTGACTATGAAGGCTAAAAGGTCCACGGAAAGTCCGCTTGGCTCACAATATGCGCACAGCACACCCATGTATGTGATGTAATATTGTGTTATCAGTAAAGCACACCAAAACCGACTTTGGCTTATCAACCGTGTTAGTCTATTTATTTGTTCTTCCTCGGCTCCAAATCATGTTTGTGAAAGCAATTGTCTCAACATTCAGGGAGTGGGTTTGGTCCTTACAGCCGCCATTACTATTATTACTTTATTAGTTTGCTGTTGAATGTTAATATTATAGTAGTATCAATATGTTGCATAACTACACATTCATGAAATTCATTTAACAGCTAAAAAATGTTTTTAATAATAGCAATCCAATTTGGGATCTGATGGTATTGAAAAGAATCAATCCTAAATGTTGAGAATTGGAAGTGAATTGATTCTTTAAATCTGAATCGATACCCAGCCCTACACTGCTCCTATGGAAACAGCGGACAGCTGCAGAAATGGTGCTGGCGATGACAGAAGTTCATGTGTTCCTTTCTGTTGCTATCCCTCATAAATTATTAAAAAACATCAATTGTTTTCAATTTTTAGGACAAACGTTATCCGTGTGCTTAAATATCATATTTCATCCTCCAAAAGCCCATCTGTTTCCTTC
The DNA here is from genome assembly GCF_011125445.2 of Fundulus heteroclitus. Taxonomy (NCBI): domain Eukaryota; kingdom Metazoa; phylum Chordata; class Actinopteri; order Cyprinodontiformes; family Fundulidae; genus Fundulus; species Fundulus heteroclitus. The sequence continues at coordinate 3,309,309 of NW_023396792.1, read as the reverse complement.
GTGTTTCTGTGTTGCCCTTTTGTTTACACTAGTCAAGTTAGCTAAGTTGTTGCAGTGATTTTATTCGGAAATTTATCGTAACTTTATCTTGTCTAGCGCTATCGTTTCCTTGTTGGCTCATGAAATTCGGGAGCTTGATCCGGGGACGGTTGCAGCGTCCGGTCAAATGCCTATCATATTTCAAATCGGAAACAAGCTTCATGGTTGAATAAAAATAACTTTGAATATCAATAAATAATAAGAAAATATTGGGCTTTACTGTATATTCAACCTCTGTAATGTGGGTATGTTTTAGTTTTGGTGAGGAATAAGACGTACTGGGGGCAAAAACTTTCATTCTTTAAAGAAAAAGAAAACTAAAGCCATTTTTCATGATGGGATGTCCCATTTCTTTGTGGTTATTTTTAAGTACTACCCCTTGTGACTAGAAATTATAGGCCAAGAAGAATCTTGAGATCCTGCGAAGAATATTCTCGCTCTGGTGTTAAACAAAACCCATCAGTTCGGTTAAACAATCCGAACTGATGGGTTTGTTTACCTCACAACATCTGATTAGGCTAAAGCTTAAGATTTATTGGCAGACATGGAGTTTTACCAAAACCATGTATGAGCAAGATTAGGTTTGAAAAAAATGTGGGCTGTTAGTACACACTGATCCCACATGTAAAATGAATGTGTACAGTGTGTGTCCTGCTTTAGGAACCATGAAGCCTGAGAGAGAACATTATTACTTCACTGCTGATATAGCTGCAAATGACAGTGACAGTTCCCATGGTCGCTTCAAGCAATCCCTGCCATTTAAGTCATTTGGGAGTCTCAGTAAATTAGTGTATCTGCCGATGCTCAGAGGACAGTTATATTTGGGTATTTATCTGATGGGATTCTAGCGGACTGCTAATCAGTGCAGTGCTGGATTAAATGAGTTTTGGAAACGCAGCGGTGACTGCTTGTAGAGCCACATGATGGTGTGCAAGTGATGGTGTGCATGTTTGTGCAGGCCGTGGTATGCAGCAGCACCATTGAGAAAGCACAAAGCCTTACATTTTGACAGGATGACAAAACTTTTGTAAATGTGGCTTTTATACTGTATAAATGATGAATGGTGGACAATTATACCTGAATAAATGTAATGAATACATGAAAAACATGCAAAGGAGGTTTACAAAGCATAATCATCATGTATAGAGTGAAATGTGTACATCATTGCAGAGACTTGTCTGCTTTTAGAGATGTTGGGTCTGTTTCAATTCATCGTGTAATTTCTTCTGAAGCTCATTTCCATTTGAGAACTCACTACCTCAGCAGGCAGGAGATTGATGATACAAACCAAATACATACTGCTGATATGACGAAGAAGTAACATTCAGCTCAATTCTGTCCTTTAAAGCCACAGCCTGACATGAAACATTTATCCTGTGTGAATGTGTTTCTACGTATTGCATTGTCCTCCGAAGTTTATGGAGGCAGATAGGGTTAAAAAGTAAAAGACTAATTATTTAAGCCTGCTCGTGTGTTATTTGGACACTCTGTTAATTACCCAGAGTTTTTCTGCAGAGTGACAAAAATTAGGCAGACGACTGATTTTTGTGGGCATAACTTGCTCATATAATTTGTTTTAATTAGGGCCAGGTGGTGCAGGTGATGATGAGGAGAGCAGGAACAGCTGAGGACTGGTGATGGGTGCAGAGAAAGACTAAAAGTAATGGGACAGGTTTAGCCAGGAAAAGATGAGCATATAAGCATCTTAAAATGAAAATGGAACTGTTTATTAGCTTAGTCTTTTCAAAAATGACTGAACAGTATAAACCAGGTAAATGGTTTGATAATATGTTAAAACTGTGTTGTTTTATGACATGACGAGGGGTATCAGTGGTTCAATTAAGAGTTTAGTTAGATAAATATTTCAGCTTTGAACTGATTAACAGACTTTGCAGTGGTGATGGTATTCACTTGCTGTATTATGACAGTTCTGTGCACAGCAGAATATGTCTAGAGAGTGAAATATTTAATAAGATGGCCCATATAGGCAAATCAAAAGACACTGTTATATTGAATTGACAGAAATGATGCGCAAAACAAAAGGTGAACTTTATAATAATAATAATAAAAAAAGAAGAAGAAGTTACTTGTAAAGACAAGGCCATATTCTCCCCTCTAGATTACATCCCACAGAGAACCAAAAAATATGTCTGATCAGGTAAGGGTTATATCTGTTTTGTTTAGTTGTTACTCAGACTGCTATAACCTAGAATGGGTCATGTGACCTAGAGCGCCACTCTAGGTCACATGACCCACTAAGAACTTTGCACACCAAAACTGAGAATATGGCTTACAAAAATACAGCAGAACTGATTTAATGAGAAAATTAGATTAAATAATTTAATCAGTGAATGCTGGATATGACGGATTTCATGCTCTCTAAGCATTTAATTTTTACTGCACATGTATGTTGTCAGGTGGTAATGACAAAGGAAAACTTTGATTGCTATGACAGATTGTGTGAGAAACGCCTCCCTCTGCTGCTTGTAATCACTTATAACTGGGTCTTGTTCCTGCAAGCTAAAATAGGAGGAATCCATTGATCTAAAGTTAATAAATGGGCTGAATGAAATTTACAAAAGTGTAGAAATCATTAAGAGCCGAAAAACCGTTGGAGCAAAACCAACATTGGCACTTAAGGTTAGCAACTGTGAAATAAAAAAAGAAAAAGCTACAACTAAACTCCAAACCCTGTTTGTGAACATGATTTTAGGAATGAAAATATTTTTAATTATTTATTTTTTTAATTGTTGATGGACAATGTGTTCTGCAACATTAAAATAAAATGCGGCATTTAACAGTTTTACAATCAGTTACACAATATGATAAATTGCAGTACATTAGATTGGAGACTGATTAATATCGATCACAATGCTGGTTGCATTATTTTTCCTTTTATACTGGCCATATTAAAGTAATGTTATTATTATAGAGAATATTTTCTTTGTGGGAAGTTGGCATCATTTTCAAAAAGCTGCCTAAAGCTGTATCATATGACTATGGGCATATTTAAAGGGATATGGAAATCTAAACGTAGACACTTACATTTTCAAGCACCTTTACCTAACTGTACATAGCTATACTGTTATTTGCACATTACATACTGTACCAGGGCAATGGTGACTAAATAATCTGCTGTGGATTCATTTAAGAATGCCAATCTGCTTCATCTATCAGCCCTTGCTGTTTGCTGCCTGTAGGCAGAGCTGCAGAAGGTGTGAGGGGCAACATGTTTGTGGAAAGGGGCTGGAATGTAAAATGTAGCAATATCCTGTAATATCCTTGAATTGGGTTGTGGTTGCAGGCTAAACTGCCTTTTGGAGAATGTCTGGTAATGAGAATAATCAAATATTTGGCTTCAGAGGGCTAAATGATCATAAATGGACAAAATTACACTGGAAAAAAAGCGTCTTACAAGAGCTTTGAATCAAAAATCCTCCCATGGGATCCTCCTTTGAGACTTTAAAAGCCTTCTGCAAAAGCCAACTGATGAACTTATAGAGTAGTTTTCTACCCAATTGAGTTACTGAAATTGTTTCTGCTGGTAAGACAGAAATGTTGTTTTGCTAGAACCATATGAAGTTTATATTACAACCCAAGTTGATAGCAAGCTATTCACTCATTGCTTCATTACGAAGAATTGATTGACACCCTGAACTGAGTAAGTTAAACTAATCAAAGTACTTATTTTTTTAATTGATAACCAGCATTTAACTCAAGCAGTTTTGTGTGCATTTGATTTGTTTGTTTGAGAAGCACGCCTAGATAATTAAATAGTGGTGGCAGCAGTGAGCATTGTTAAAGATTTCTTGTTGAAGCACTTAAATCCTAAACTTTCATAGGAGCAAAATGCTGCAGAACATGATATACTTTTAAACAGTGAATAAACAACACAGCCTGACAACACATTGCTTTTGGCTCGGGATCTTATGTTTAAGAGTCATAAGATGTTTGCAGTGAGGGAAATCATCCGCACTCTCCTGTAAAAAGCTTTATGTCTCCATCCTGGAAAAGATCTGGTCTCTTCTGTAAAGGTAAGTGACTATAAACAGCTAAGTGTTTTGTTGCCTCATCAGCAGTCTTTTTCTTATTCCTCACCACTTTTTCATAATTAATGGCACTAAATTAAAATGTGTACTCTGGCTCAAACACACCAACAGGGCCATAATGTACCAGCTGTTTTCATCTCCTGTATAAACAATTGCAGGCTAATATTTTTTCTCACTTCTGTGAGACAACCAGACAATCTCTCAGCACTTCATTTTAAGCCAAGAAAATCAGCCTTTTTTTTTAATTTTCTAGCTGATATAAATTGTTACGGTTGTCAATAAAATACAGAGTATTTCAGGAGGTCTGGATCTATAGGTGTGGCCAGTCATTAAACACACCTGTCAGACTGAATTGAGGCAATCAGCTGCGAGGAATCTGAACTTGTACGGTGGGGATCTCTTTGAGTGAAATATAACAAAACGTTGTGAAAATATAAAGTTGAAATAAAGTAGGTTAGAACAACACAGTTACACTGCATTGTAAATGTGTTGCATTTTTTAGACAAAAGTAGTTGTATTAGTTATAGAAGAGATTAGCTAAATAATGTTAAAGAATATCTATACATATGAAAAAGGCATAATATTAGATGTTCAGTCCTCTCCCACAAATCCACATGTTCCAGTGCTTGTGGGTAGGACACCCAGCTATAATGTGCTCAACAGTAAAGGCTGATTCACACGGCAGGATGTAACGATAAAAAATCCTAGATAAAACATGTTTGCTCGTACAGTGTGTGGTGTCCGGTCAGACGACCAGCAAAACGCAACGCACACAAACAGATTTCAATTGAGATCATTCAGATATCAGAAGGGAAATCTTGCGAACTCCCTCAAGGTCAAACGTGAGTTCAGAGTAAATGAACATGGACGACGAGGAAGAATAGTGCCGATAGTTTGTGGACTGATTTTAACAGAGAAAAAAAAACATTACAAAAAAAGCCGTTAGTTAAAGGAGTGGAGACAGCATGAACGGGGATCTCTACGTTTGCTGCACTATAATATGGAGTGTGAGCTGGATTTCCCTCTGAGGTTTTCCGTCATCTCACTTTCTGATTGGCTACACGTCACATACAACAGGCTGCGTGCTCATTTGTCCTCGAGGGACACCACACACACTAGGATATCGGAGCAAGAAAATCCAACATGTTGAATCTCCTTGATTTGAGGTCGAAGCTGTGCCGACGTTCTACTGAGTGGACTTCTACTAACACACCACACATGGCAGGAATATCTCTTAAGATTAATCTATGCCTCTCGGAAGGGCAAAAATCGGGTTAAAAAATCTTGCTTTGTGAACCTGCTTTAAGCCAGTAAATGATGGAGGAAAAAACTGCACATATTAGATAGTGCATATCATGCTATAGTGGATAAGGCCTCTGCTGCAAAGTTTGTTGAATTTAGAGGAGTAGAAAAAGTGCCGTTTGCTCAAACCTTTGTCCATTCATCCTTCATTTGTAGAATTTATAAAGCTGTTATTTCAAAGATTTTTATATTATCTGAAATGTCAAAACAGCAAATACAGCAACTATTTAAGCTACTCGGCTGAACAGGAGTGAAAAATTTCACCCCTTTATTAATTAAATTTTACACTGCACTTTTGAAAGTATACCAAACTGTATGAACAAAGTCATGTAGTTACAATAGCTGCTTGGCACAACCCCCCAGTATGAGCAGCAAAGGATTATGGCAGGTCGTTTTCGATCTTAATCAACACACCTATCTTTAATTCCTATTTGAAGTCTTGATATTTAAACTGATTTTCTGCTTGTCAGGATCATAATCCTAGCCATTTGCAATGTTCATGTTAGAAAATTCCAGATAAGAGCACAGGAATTTCTACAAATGGTGCACTGACCCAGACCCGGCTTTTTTCAAGAAACACTTTACAGTCTTGTCTGAGAAGATCTTGTCATGCTTTAGTTTATTTCTGGACCAATTTGGTATTGCATTTTCAAACCAGTATTGGAGGTAGTGACAGAGCAGAGTTGTCGAGTGTGTTTAAAGTGGGGAGTGAAGTTTTTTAATACCCAATGGAGCTGCTGTCGCGGTCCCATGATGTTGGCCGTATTTATGTAGGAACTTATTGTCTAATGAGGCGACAGATTAGATGCAAAAAAAAAAGAGACCTCCTTCTTGTTTTGGAACCATGTTAAGGAAAAAAAGACTCATGCCAGGCAGGCAGGTAGCTGCAACTTTGACACTGCTGGATACTAATTAATTTAATCTGACGTTATTTGTCCAGAAAGAATGGTGTTTGGGATATCTTAACAGATAGGATGAATGTCATTCCGAATACTTGAAATGTTCACTTTTAAAAGAAAGAGTTAATTTATGGATGTTTGGTTTAAAGGCCCTCTCTGGTTATTAAAGTTTAAAATTGCTTGCCATTAGTGGGAAAGGGAGGTATCATGTTGCTCTCTACAGAGGACAAATGGAACAATACCCTAGAAAATGATGAAAGCGAATGAAAGTCCCCAAGGAGGATTAGAAGGTTTTCAGATCATATGTCCATAAATGATACGCCCCCGTCAAATGTGCAGAAAAAAAGCCTAGATACAGTAAAAATAAATTATAAAATAAAAAGTAATTACCTGTTCTCTCATAAAATGTGTGACCTCCTAACTTTAAATAAGTGTCTGTGTAATCTTTTGACATCCATGGGATTTCATGCTGGTCTCTAAGTGGTCACTTAAAGAGTCTATTTTTTTTGTAATTCTTCATCCACTCAGATTAATTAATCAATCCTGTCAATAAAGTCACACCCCTGGCAGCTTAGACACACAAGCGTGAATGTCACTCACACATGAAATGAAAGAGTCAGACTGCAGGAGACAGGAGAGAATGGCCCAGCGACAGAAAACGTATTTACAAAATAATTTCATGAGGCCAGCGCTGAAGGACAAAAAAAGTAGATAAAGGAACTTGAACCAAACTGACCAGACTTAAAAATCCAACAGAAGGTATGTGAATATGGATGGCTTTTTGCTCAAGTAGAGTTCATTGTTGCATGGTAATCTTTTACCTTTAGAACCCCCGAAAATTTTTTTATCACCAGCCGCCTGTGTTGCCAGATTGAGCGGGTTTCCACCCATTTTTGGGCTTCTTTTGAACACGTTGAGCTGGAGAAATAGCTTCGGGCAGATTCTTAAAATCTGGGCTGCTTTTCACATAATTTTTAGTGAGTACTATTCATCAAAAAAATTCAAAATATCAAATAATCAAAATAGTCATTGTGTGGCAGAAAAGTACAAAATGTTCACATTCCAACAAAATATTTCCTCTCATTCATTTGATTACTTAATTTATTTAGAAATGTCTAGAATCTGTCAAACCTGACATCAGTGATTCATTGGTTAATCGAGTGCCACTATGAAATGGTAATGTGTAATGTCGATTATAAGCGCCCTAAATGGGGTTAAAACTTCAACAGATCAACTGAAAAGCTATTGCATGGGTGTGTGGGAATGAAAAATGTTGGATTTATCTGTACTGTGTGAGAGAAAGAAATTTGGTATTTTGTTAGATAAACATATTATGTTGGTAGGCTATTGATAAAACATTTTTGGTTGCTATGATGACAGAGAACATGATCTTTATTTGTAAATTATTTGGTTTCCTGATTGGATTTACAGGCTCCCCACAGAAATGTGCAAAGTTTTTTCTTTGCTTTAGTTCAGTTGTGTGCTAATGGCATGCTCTTTATTATTTGTTCAATATTTCTTCTCTTTTAATGAGACTTCACAATATTTTGAGATTTGGCTGGTTTCTTTGGAGTCGGGCAGATATTATGTTGTGTTTGGGTTGAAAACTGTCAGTCAGATCTGGCAACCGCACCAGCAGGTACTGCATTTGAGACGCCACTTCCTCTTTTCTGATAAAATTTTCTCTTTGGTTTGCTAGATAATCTGTTTTTCTTTCCCACTGTAAACAAAACCAGGGTTCGTTTCCAAGTGAACCGATCCCCCTGTTTTCAGGTTATTGTTTGGTCGACACCAAAGTCAAAGACAACCAAACAGCTCAGGTGTTAAATTGCCATAAGAAGAATTAAGCTTCAAAGATGCAAAATTTGACATTTTTGAAAAAAAATGGATAAGCAGATTTAAAGAATAAAAAGTATATTGTATGTTGCCTGTTGGTGAACTTATTATTCGAGCCTCATAGGATGAGACTGATTGAGAAGAAAACATTTTCTCTGCTGGCGCTCTCTGTGTTCACAGACCATGACCCAGCTGACACCTGCTTGGGATTGTCTTCCAGAACCATGTGAACCCACATGGGTTGTGCTTCCTGCATGACTAATGTGTATTGTCAGCAAAGAATGGAAGCCTGAGTCTCACTTGTAAACAACAAACTTTTAATAAATTCAGTGAAGTCTCAGGTAGCGTGTGAGATACAAAAATCTTAACTAGAACTGGGTTAGAAAACATCTCTTTTACATGCATCAAATTCAAACAATTTGGTTTTAATCAATTCTGTAGCTACAACAGAGAGTAGAAGCCACTTAACAGTATTTGGTCTTAATCGACAAGTGCAAAATCTCTATAGGATCCACTGTTCCTGGTTTGAAGCAGGGATAAAGAAGAGGGAGATGAACTGTAGGAGTCAGACTCAATTGTGACTCAAAAACTAAATTTGTCATGCATAACTAGAACTTAGATTAAAAAAAAAAAAAATTGTTTTTATATTCTTATTTATAATTTAATGTGAAAACGTGAGGCACAGATTGATTTATACGGATACCTCTACAGTGACATAAAAATGCTTAATGTATATTACCAACAGTTTTGAACTATTGAAATTTCCTGTTTATGTGTTTATTTTTTTCATGCCAAATGTGCGCACAGACATAATTTTACTAGTTTCATAATATTTTTACAACAGTACATGCAACAAATTTTTTTGTTTTTTGTAACTAAGTAAATTTTACTTCCTGCAGAGGCCTTGGGTACTAAGCATTTATAGTCTGATAAACTTAAATGGCAAGTGTTTTATTGTTCTTTATACCACATATACTTGAAATTTGAGACTTATAATGTGCCCTGCATGAAAAATAAGATTAATTCTCGTTCGCCTGATAACTTGATGAGGGCACACCTGGTATAATAGAACAGAATAATCCTTTATTATCCCACTGTGGGGGATTTCAGGGCACTGATAACATGTAAGCATAATGAGTTAATGAATTGGGTCAAGAGCGAGATTCTAATGCTTCTGCATTGTTTTGTTGGCCTCGCAGTTAATTTGTTTTGCATTCAGTCAGTAATTCATTCTTCTTTTTGTCCTCTGACATTTCCAGAAATTCTCCTGACATTTCAGATACAGCTCCTCCATCTGCCCTGCCCTGCACTGACCCTGACCCTTTCTCCCTTTCCCGATCTGCTGTTCCTCTTGCAGCTCTGGTTACCCATTTCCCCATTTTCCCCTTATTACCTCTTTGCACACACATACACAAACACATACGCTGGAGTTATTCTCCCTCGTTTAGGAGTCACAACCTTGATTGCTTTGTTCCCCAGTGGCAGTGCTACAGTCTTGACTTCTCACAAATTCAGTTTCTCTTTTTTTTTTTTTAAGTTTCTTATAGTTCCTTCAACTAGGTGTTGTTTTCCTCAGGTTTTTCCATCACAGTGTCTGGCTGGTGAGCTGTCTCCAGTTAAACAGTCAGGCTCTGTATCTGCCATGTGATAAATGTCATTTAACTTTTTTTATTTCCAATTTAAATGTGTAACTGAGCTCCAAATACATGTACACATTGTACGTTTTTGTAATACTACTTTATCTTTCAGTTTCAGCCTGAATTTTTTTTAAACCTCTGAATAGAAAGTACATTAAAACGACATTCATTTACTCTGCCTAAAATTGTGTTTATTTCAAGATTGCAGTTAAAGGAAAACCGATAGCTATGGATAAATGGTTATGTTTGAAATAACTTTGGATTCCCTTTGCTTCTTTCCATGTTTGCATTTCTTTTTGTGTTTTGTTTTTTATGTTTTGCAACCTAATGGGATTATTTGCCACAGCATCAAACTGAAACATCACAATTTTCTGATTGTGTAATTAAAATAAGACTAAAACATTTTGCTCTCAAAGTGGCAGTAAACCAGAAAATTGTAAGCAATCATGTGGTTCTCTGCCCCTTCTTAGATGTCAGATGTCTTTTAGGCAGTTTTATTTATTGCATGGACAGCCAATTTACAACTTAGTCCTACGAACTGAAAAGCTGTTCAAACAAATTGGTTTAGTTTTTTTAAGATGAAACATGATTAAAGAATATTCCTTGAACAACTTTGTTCAAGGAATATTTTTAATCATGTTTCATCTTAAAATACACGTTTTGCTTGTGATTTAATGCATAACACTCAGCCTTTGCGCACAATTCAACTTTATTTGTGTTTACAAACATCAGACTTTTTCTTTTTCTTGCATAAAATAATTTCCACATGCCCTTTAAGCCCTGAACATTGAATATAGATGTATTTTAACAACTTTACAATTATAATACAATCATACAACTATAGAAACACAAAATGACTTTCTGATGTAGGATTATCACAACATCTGTTAAAAAGCATGCCAGTGAGCACCCAGGTCATTGATTTCACAGAGTTGTAAAGAGTGATCATAGACAGAGACTAGCACTTAGTCACCGGAATTGACATGAATCAGCAACTTTTAAGGTGACTTTGTTGCCTTTTGTGAACACTGTTGGAAGATAAGTTTGCACATACTGTTTGCCAAAAACCATAGGCAGGCTGTGTTAGTAAGTGAAACACACATTTGGAGCATCCTTTGATCTGGGTGCATTCTGTTAAGGATTTTATACTGCATCAGCTGAAGGGTGGGATTTTGAGACATTCTTAAAGCTTTTATGGAACTTTTACTTCAATAGTTAAGATCTGTACGGGAGATAAATCAGTGTCCCATTTACTGATAGGAAATTAGATTATTAAATCTACTTCTCAAGGTTTTATGTGAGTTTTGGAAAATACCTTTGGGGATGGAAGTTTATCCCAAAACCCCTAAAAACGTTTGTAAAACTCATACACAATTTAATTAGATAGAGTAAAGGTTACACTCTGAATATTTAATCTGAGCAGTAAAACGTATTATTACCTTAACTGTTTTGTAGTAACTGAAGTCTGATTACACAGAAATGTCACTTTTTCTCTCCCGTCTGGATCGTTTGGGTCTATTTTAATGCAACTGTACAGAGAGGGCTAAAGATGTGAACTCAGGCCCTGTTTAAATAGCAACAATCCACTGAAACAAGACTTTTGTTCCATTACATGACAACATTCTAATTACAATCTCCGTTTACACAGCATGTGTCCTATGGACAGATGATGCGGTTCAACTGTTGTTTAAGATAACTTTGAATTCTATCCTTGCCCAACTGTGGTTATATTCAGAAGAGTCAGCAGCCAAAATGGTAGTCTGCTATCCACCATTTTTTCTTCTGTGGTTTTTAGAATTGTAGGCAGCCGAAAAGTTGAGCCTGTGCATTAATTTCTGTTGATCTCAGTCAATCACCACGCATGAGCCAGAGATTCCCTGGAACAGAAGTTCTGTTTTTTCCTGTTTATATGATAACAGAAACCGGGACGTTTTCAAACCATTATACTCTGGAACCCGTTTCAAACTGTACCATTGTAAGAAAAAAACACTCAATATTGTCATGTAATTGATGCAAAACGTAACCAAACTGTTTTCCTTTTCACCAGAAGGCGTTGTTTAAACAGAGCCTTACCCCCAGATTCCACATGGTCTGTGCTTGCTCTGTTTCATCCATGTATGTGTATGTCCGACCAATGGTGCAACTGCGCTGTTATTTTAATTAATGAGAACAATTCTACATTCTGCGTGAATTCTCCGAACGTCAGCGGACCCGCTCTCTGTCGTTCATTGTCAAAATACGGAACAAGTCCAATTTTCTCCTCTGTTCTGGTCCGTCGGGCTCAGGCCGGGTCAAGCTCAACAATTGCAATCGTAGCAAACAGGAAAAAGAACGTCAACAACCTCCGGTTTGTAAATTTTAAATGGTGTACATAGAGATTGTCAACCCCAAATTAAATACTTTTTTATTATTAACAATAAAATGAAGTGTTTTATTTAAATGTAGGACCCAGACCACTCTTTTTGCACCATATGGAAGCAGATTTGTCTTTTTAACGTTTAATTTTAAACCTGGTAATCCTCTCCAGATAGATTTGCATTTTGCTTGTGATGACAATGATTGCACATGCTCTCCTCGGGCGCCAAGAAACTTTGGAGCAGAGCTAGATGGAGTAGGCTTTGGTTTTCATGGACTCATGAATGTGGTCTGGAATGGAGAGGACATTTACAGGAGCAGAGGATGTGGATTGAGGGGTTAGATATCTCATGAGGCAACAGATGTAAGCCCTTACTGCTACACATTAAAAATTGATAATAATATCACCAAAACCGACTATACTGGAGAGGTTTTTCTGTTGCTCTGTCAATGGATTTACCTAAATGGCCATATATATGCCCGTCAAAAGGCTGTAATTCCTGAATCCTTCAACATACAGCCATACAGTAAATTATAAGCCCAAAAAGTGGTAGAAGTTTTTCAAATAATGGTTTTATTTATTAAGGGAAAAGCTATCCAAACCAGCCTATGTGAAAAAAACTCTTTGTGAAATAATTAATATGCATCTTTTTGTTTGTTATTGCAACATTCCAATGAAATTTGTCCTTTGCATGTGACCCTAACCTTCAGGAGTGCAGGGACACCAATGCAGCGTGCCCAAGGAGCACTCTGGGACATAGTGTCTTGCTCAGGGATCCAGATTGGCAGTCTCAGGGATTTGACCTGGGGAACTTGCAGCCTTCCCAGGGTGCCCTGCTCTAAACACTAGGTCACCTCTCTGCCATTAGCTGTGATTAGGCCCATTTTGTTGTTTCTGTTTTATTCAGTTGAGTTTAAATTTGTCAGGGATGACTTTCACAAAGTCATTGTGTCCTAAGTACTTAAAAGAAACAACTACAGTTTATACTTCAGGCTACCCTGCAGTCAAAAATAGATAAAATAATAGACTTCACCAGTCACACTACATATCATACATACAATGAGTACGTCATAATGACATGACACCCGGTTGGTGGTTAAACCTTTTAGGACAACTTTTGAAACCTCTCACAGCTGCATAATTGATATTAGATCATAAAACAGATCAAGAAACTGATCCTGATTTGTCCTCCCCCCCCATCATGTTGGAGTTTCAATTTTAAATAAACATTATTCACTGCAGGTGTTTGAGTCCATACAGTGATTTCCAACACAGAATCCTGTTTGTTTTGACTTTCAGTGTCGGTTGAAGATCGAGATCACTCAGTGCTGCTATTACTCTGTGGATTCCACTTTGAGTCTTTCATTGGCATAATCTACTTGAGATAATAAAATCGTGTTTGCTCACTCTACCCCGTCTTTTTTAAACCATTTGATGGCAGAATTTTCAACATTTCAATGTGTATCAAATATTTAAACATAAATTATCACATTTCATTTAACTTACGTTTTACAGTGTCTGTTGAAATGGGGCTGTGCTGCTCCAAATAAGACTTAATATTTATAGGAATGATGCTAGACAATCCCATTTAGGGTTCATTAATAAGGACTCAATGAGAGCAACTTATTTTACTACAAACAAACCAAAACAAAGAGAAAAAAAGATGTTTTTATCATAGTTTGGAACACTGCACCATTAAATAAATGCCGTTATTTTATGTTTTCCAAAGTATACAGAGAAAACTTTTTCCTTTAGTCTTTAGTAATCATCGGGTTAATTTCACTGTTTAGGTTTACTTTACCTTGCACATTCAAACATTAAGACAAACAACATATGATAGCAAAACTTTAAATGCAAAGCAATACAGTAAAACATTAATTAAAAAAAATATAAAACTTACTAAATTTTATTGTAAAAAGAAAAACAGAGAACACATCTTTCAGTTTGAATTGGTTGCTAAATTCCTCTTTATTACATCAACAAATCTTTGAGCATGCAATAAAAACACTGAGGAACGTAATTCTACGTTCTGTTTGAAATTCCAACATGAAAATTTAATTGAAATGCCCCCTGATGTCTAAAGACTTGTGTATTAAATGTCCATCAGTGATGAAATCCTAGTTATTTTCCAACTTGCTACTGAACATTTTTCTCCCAGAAAGTGTCTGGGTTTTGACTTCTAAGGCAAAAAATACATAGATCTGCACCAGACTGTTCCGGCTGCAAGAGGAACCATTAAATATTCAAACATATCTCTTATATGCAAATTCTTGGCATTTAAAAGATGCAATTCCTTTTAAAGGGTTATTATTTCAAGTGATCAGGGCATTATACCGGCCTAAAAGATATTGTGAAATAATTTTTTCCCCTGAGGATGTCTGTATTAAATCTTAAAGCAGATTACATCATTTAAATGTTCTATACTGGTGCCAAGAAAAATTTTATAGAGGTTACATTATAGTTTTTTTTGTTTTTCACCTTTACGTCTGCAGTATTACAGCAATTTGTTCATTTAGAAAACCTGCAGGGCTAAAAGTCCTCATAAATAAAAGTTATTCTTTTCCAGAGAAAAATATAGCCCAGTGACTGTGAATGCTTTGCTTGCAACCAACTAATTTTCTTTCTTAGCCTGACAACCTGCCATTAAAGTGTGTGTCAAGAGTCTTAAGTGTTTCAGACAGAAAGGAGGCAGAGAGAGAATACATGAGAGGATTAAGCAACATTTTTCATTACAAATACCGTTTTGGGATTTTACACTATAAAGAAATATAGAAAGAAAAATCCAACTTTGAAATGGAAATTTTATGAAGGATTTCTTATCCTCTTCCTTTGTATATGTGACAGTTTTCTATAGTCCCCCCCAAAAAAAAAACCACATGACCATATATTATCAACATGTGACTGCACATAGGCCCGTGGCTGCCATCAGTAACCAGCCAACAGTGTTTTTGTCTGCCTGGCCTGAGGTGCAAACCAGAACTGTGCAAAAACTCCCCTGACATGTGCCTTCAGTGAGCCATCTGCTCAGTAGCGATAAGGACTGGGCTGTTTCACTTCTTCCAACAAAGCAAAGAGTTTTGGTGCTAATTATATATCCCATTATGCTTCTGCTGAAATTAATGTTGAACCTGTGCAATATCATGACTGGTGATAGTGCATGTAGAACAGTAGGCCTTTTTCAAAACCATTTTCAAAACACAAGAGCACTTGCGCTCTGCTGCGACTACAGACATGAAACAGAATGCAAATATGCTTGTATATTGTATTTCTCCATGCAGTCCTCACGTTGGCAGGTCCTTTGATTCAGCTGCCTCAGGTTAGACTCACCATGACAGTAAAGGCTGAACATTGCTGGTCACTGGTTTCTGGCAAAACAACATTTATTTGAGTTTAGTTTGCATGGTGTGCCAAACTAGCTCTATCATGTCTCGCCTGAAGGTGCAAACAAGCAAAAGAATGTGCTATTGTTTCTGTGTAGTGTAGACAAAAACTTTTTTTCTTGCTTTTTTGGGCTTTAGGGAGTAAAACAAATGTTATAAATTTATTCAAATATTTACCTAACAAGAAATGAATCACAATACGCTGTGGATCTTCTTTTGCTTTGTCTTTGATCCTTACTTTCTAAAGTTTCTGCTTCAGTACTAGATTTCCCAGCAATAAATTTGTGGCTTCAGTTCTGGCAGGCGTTAGAGCAGTGCAGCATATGTGTAAGTAGGCAGTAAACAGTGTTCTCCATTTTATTTCAGCTCCTTGAGCTGCACAGGCAATGAACAAGCTAACAACGCTTGTTGTGAGTCAATACATCCAATCTGGGCTTTGATTGTTCCCTCCAAGCCTTCCTGGCTGTACGGTGTATCACTCTGATTAATAGGCCTATACAGGGTGCAGGTTACTGAGGGGCAAACATTTCTATATAATCAAGGTCAAAGATATAGTTTGGACAGACCTTTGTCATTGTTTTTCCTTATTTTTATTACTTTTCACATTGTGAAATTCGCACAAGATGTTGGCAACACCCAAAGTAATGGACACATACTAAAATCAACAAATTTGTCCATAAATTTAGTTATATGTCACAACTTCAAAGGTACAGCACATTATTTAACACATGGAAAAAAAACAATGTCCAAAAAGGCATAGGGAGACAAGAAATGATCTGAAATTGGTCAGTTTATAGAAAGCAGTCCTGGTGCTAAGTGCAAATTAAAATAATTTATCAGTAACTGATGACCTAAAAAAAGTACTTACCAAAAGTAAAGTGACTAGTAAAAAATAAAGCCAATGTTAAAGCTTTACTTGAAAATAAAATATTGGGAGAATATAGATTGGTCAGGATAAAACTGAACTCACTGGATGTCATTGTACGCCATGTTTACACTGCAAAAACAGAACTAGAAATAAGTAAAATGTTCTTAAAATGAGTGTATTTGTCCTTGATTTAAGCAGGTAAATAAGACTATTTGCCAATGGAATAAGATTTTTGCACTTAAAATAGGAACAATTCATCTCTATCATCTTATTTCAAATGCAGGATGTCTAATTATCTTATTTTAGGGGTCAGAATACTCATTCCATTGGCAGTAAATCTTATATACCTGCTCAAATCAAGGATAAATACACTAAATTTAAGAACTTTTTACTTATTTTAGATCCATTTTTGCAGTGTAGAGGAACAATGGTTATGCTCGTCATCTCAAAATAATCAGGCCAAATGTTAAGCTTGCAGGTGGTAACATCATAGTGTGGGTTGTCTTACACGATGGTGATGACATACTTCATATAATTGGAAGGTTGAATGGGGGTATGTACTGGGACATTTTTAACAAGAATAAGCGTAGATTTCCTAGGAAGGCAATATTGCCAAACATGCAGGCAACGAAACTCTTAATTGGTTCAAGAGGAAGAAAGTAAAATTGGTAGAACGATCCATTAGCCATCTGCCTTGTATCAAATTAAAACCTGTTTAGCCTGTCCGTACTGGTATGAGGAGAGTGACACCAATTTTTATCCAGCTTTAAAAGCAGGTCAAAGACAGTCAACTTCTGATTTTCCCAAGTCCTGCCAAGGTGGAGGCCTTAATGTTTCTAAAACAAGATGCCAATTTTTTTGTTCACAAATACTTTTTGTTTTATAGCACTTTAAACACAGGATGCTATCAAACATTGCCGACTCTCAGAAAACTGCTTTGCTTCACAAACAGGCTTAGTTAGCCCAGCATCCCTAAACTTCTTCTGTGTAACCAACTCCCAATTTTAGTCTGAGACTTTTAAGGCTATTAAGAATAGTCTCGGAGAACCCGATATCAGCCAGACAGAGATTAGTTTTAAAAAGTTTATTACTATGATGTGTGGTGAATGATGAAGGCTGAACAGGAGCCGGAACTCACAGATGCAATCAGACTGACCAGAAGCCGTAATCTTGATAGAAGCCACCAGATGTGTCTCCAGCGTAAGTGGGACAGATAACAGAATCACCCCCCCCCCCATAAGTGGTACACAAACACTAGCAGGTGAACTAGCAGGGCAGAGTGAGGACTGGATTGAGGGAAATACAGAAACAAAGGGAAGCCACTGGCACAAACAAGACAGGCAGGCAGGTAGCAAGAAGAGCCGTTCTGGCAGGGAGTGGTTGAGTGAGACAGGTATAAATAGGGAGAGTGACAGGTGGGCAGAATTGGCTCTAATTAGTGGCAGCAGATGGCGCTGATTGGGTGGCGACCGAAGGGTTACAGAGCTAATAAGATAGTGACTGGGGCTGAAGGCAGAGATGAATGTAACAATAAATAGTCCAGAGAAGTCCAAAAATAAACACAAAATCTCCAACCATGACAGCTATAGGCTTAAAACTTTCCTTTATGATAAGTATCTATTCCTCTTACATGTCCAGTATTTTTTGGAATGTGAAAAGTTTAATAATTAGAAGGTGTTGACTCACTTAGACTAACATAATCCTCTTGCTGCAGCCGGGTCTCTGTTATACAAAATACATTTAATTACCACAAATCAAGCCATCAACTCAAAGTCTATGAAGACTTTATTCTTTTAAGTTTCTGTTCATTTGGATTGATATTCATTTTTCATGAGATTTTCATGAATTGCTCTTTTTATATTAGTTTGTAATCTAATTAATTTTGGCCATGGGCAAGAAAGCCCTTGTGGGTTTTGTCCTTATCATGTTTGTTGTTATGGATTCCTATTTTTGCTTGTCCTCTCTTTTTGCATAGAAGCAAAAATAACAAAATCTGAAGTTGTCATGTTTCTTGGCAATTTCCTGACCCACATGCAGACTCAGACTTGACTTAAAATAAGGATGTATTACAGCTAGGGAAATGGGGAAACAACGGCAACAGGGAGATGTCTGTAACATGCTTTGTCAGCATCTGCCGAAAGAGAGGAGCAGTTGGGTAAAGCCAGAAAAAGAGTTGAATGTGGATCTTGGTATGCAGAGAGACTGGCTCACTGAGCTGTCATCAGTGGATGACTTGGGGCAAGGAAGTCGGGATGTTTTTGTGTGAAGTTGAGTTCCAAGACGGGTTCCAGTCTGAGGGAGGCAGATGGAGGTTTGTGACCCAAATGAAGAGGTTTGGCTACTGGGCAGGCAGGTGATGGCTGAGGCTGCTGGAACTACAGTGGAAGATGGTGGATGGTTTATCAGAAATGTCTGGGGAAGAAACTTGGAGTGGCATGGACACCACCTGAGGAGATTCAATCCAGGAGGTTAACTTTGTGAGTTGGCTTGCTTCTACAAGAAATGATGAGCATCGGGTGAACACTGGCCTTCGAGCAGCAGCATAAATCCCCAGCATCTCATGAGAAAATTGCATCTAGGTGGGTGAAACTGCAGTCAGGAGCCATGTCCCCTAATGGAGATCCTCTATATGGGAAGAGCTTTTCAAAACTTAGACTCACAATAAGATGCACACACACGGATCATGACATAAGTTTCTCTATTTAAATATCGTGGATAAATAATGAACACTGAACTGTAAACTGAACGTCTGAGGTCCTAACAAGGGAAGACTTGTTTTATTCAGTCTCCATAAACTGTGAATTTGCACATTATGTTAGCATAAGAGCATATAAATATCAGGATAATTGCAAAGCTGCAGTAACTCATATCCAAGTGTTTGGAAAGTGATGAAAATCATTTGAAAGAACTGTTGGATAAATATCACTGTATTCATGTTGTTCGTGTTATTCAAAGCTTGTCCTGTCTTTGGTTGCAGTAAAAACCTGATATTTGCTTCTTGCTGAAAACAAACCAAAGTCAAGGTGATTTAACTCATCAGCTTTACCGTAAAACAGAGCTGACACTTCTAATTTCAGCAATTAATCAGTGGTGTAAAACTTAGAGATGCCCTTTGAAAGCTATTTCACCTTTTTCTTCTCTTGAGTTTTCCAGAAAGGAACAACAAATTTAACATGCAAATGCAAATACACACATTTAAAAAAAAATGTCCAACATCATTGCCCCAATTTAGCTTGTTTTTTGCATAATAGAGAGCTTTAGTATAAATATTGTGAGATTTAAATTAATACTCTTAAATATTTCTGTGTCCTTACAGATGTTGAGTAACAGAAGTGACTTGTGAAATATTTGGAGGCAGAACAATACTGTTTATCTTAGGAGTTTATGTTCATTTGACAATTTCTTTGTTGTAATCTTTTTCTTTATTACTATTAAAATTACCACCACATAGTTAGCTGGTGATAAATCCAACTTTGGTTATATTTACTTATCAAAAATCTTATTTACCTAAATTATTAAAATCAACCAATCACATATAATAAATCAGTCAGAAGTAGTAAATTATTTACCTTAATCACATTATCCTTAATTTATTTTAAATGGATCCATGACTAGTTGAACAAGTTGGCCCAAATATGTTGTAATTTTCCTGTTAACTTGAAAATTGCTGTTTGTGATAAATAAAAACTCATAATTACTTAAAAATAATTATATTCTTTGTTATATTTTTCACCCATGGAGGTCACCATTTTTTACCTGCGCAATGCATGCTGGGTTGATGGGTTGATTAACACAGGAAGGCTAACATTACCTGAGTTGTTTTTTATCGTATTATGTTTGACTGGTGTAAATTTAGACAATGCCACAGACAAAGCTGAAGGCTTTGAACTGCATTTTGTGGAGTTCCTCATAGTAAAGATTTACAATAGTCCAGCCTCAAAGTAACAAATGCATGGACTATGTAGTTTTTCCACATCCCTCCTGGATAGAATATTTCCCATTGCAATCCTTATGGTGGTTGCAAATAATCCATATTTTCCTCACTCCTTTCCGCATCGCTCTCCATGAACCTTAACATTGTGTTTACCAACAATTATATCAGGTGAGGTAATCTAACACTGGACGTTGACCTGGAGTTCTCACTGTTCCTTTTCTCAGCTCCGTGGATGGAGGGATCTCACTGCTGTTTGGCCCTCCCTCAATGTCATCTCTTCAGATCACACTAGGGGTAGAGGTCCTTTGGTTCCTGTCTTTGGAATTCACAATCACATTCTCAAAGGGTACATGGAGGAAGTGGAAAACAGAGAGCTCCTTCGAGGGAACACCACCCAGCCATTGTTTCAGGTATAAGGATGATACCTGGGTCAAAATTAGTGATGGAAATGGAAAACCGGTTCCTGTTCAGAACCGGTTTCGTGTGTTCCATTTCCATGGCACCGTTTGGCAGCTCGCTTAACGATTCTCGTATCGATTTCAAGCAGCACCAGAGCCGAGCAGCACGACTTACGTCACATTTTTTACACAAGTTACGAACACGGCATTCAGTAAGCAAGTACGACGTGACCAGGCGTAAGTCTAGTAAAGCAAAACAAAAAAAAATGCTGCCCTATCGGGTAAAGCGATCGAAAGTCCGGTCAACAAGGAAAAATCAGTGGATCATTAGCTATACATAAAACTAATACGTTTGTGGTTATTTAATGAATTTAGCGTTAATGTTTAAGAAAATAAAAGCATAAATTGTCGTCTCGATCACTGTGTATGGGGGTGGCCATGGCCGCCCGACATCACATCCTGTGACGTAATGTCGCGGTAAGGCACTGCGCTCTACAACAACAATTGTTTCGGATTTCCAGAGGACTTCACCATTGAAATTCAGGAGAGCTATCGTTGAAGCGACAATGCCCACGTGCAAGGCCGTTGGATGTTCCAATATATCGGTTAAAAGTGGAAAAAACATAATTTTTTTCACCTTTCTGATTCATGATTCACCATGGGCTGTTTTGTTGGATTGCCAACTTGCCATCGAACTTCTGGCCAGAGAGAAAACACGTCGTCTGTAGCCCACATTTTAAAGAAGAATGTCTTCAAGATGACATGAGAGCGAGACTTTGGGTAGGTTTTTCTTCTTTATAATGTAGAATTTGCCGGAACATTTGTTTACCGACCAGAGGGGCGGAGTGATACGACACGCTTAGAAAGTATGCTCACTGTTGAGAAGCCCACTTATTTTATGTGACTTTGGTCTTATTTTTTTCTAAAGTTGCTTGCAAATTTCATGAGTTGTGGGGTTGCAGTTTTTTTGCTTGTTTCTGAAAGTGAAGTCGCTTGTTTAGGCTCTAAACTAAGTGACGCTGAAATATCCCTCCGCCTCATAACGCGCTGCAGCTCATCCTGACAGGAGCAGAGAGTAAACTCAGAAGGAGCTGCTCTGACCGTATTTTCTGCAGTTTACGGCTGCAATAACTGATGATAACTGCTGAAAGTAGATTAGGCAGATCACCATTTTGAGCAGAGATTGGTTCTAAAGATGAGTTTTATACTCATCTTATAACATTGCAGAACCCAACCTATAAACCGTACTTTAATGTTTATTTGTTGTCTTTTTATGTCTCTAAAATGTTAAATTAGTATTACTTTAAATTTAAATGCTTAATACTATGTTTATATTTGTTTAAGAGGTTAAAGGAATTTCCCCAAATTGGAATCAATTAGTGAATCGATAAGGAATCGAATCGTTTCACAGAATCAATAAGGGAATCGGAATCGTGAAAATCTTATCAATTTCTAACCCTAGTCAAAATCTAATGAAAGGAGGTTGAAGTTTTCACCAGACATGTTAACGACAACATGAAGTTCACCAGAGAGGATGCTAATGACAACAAACTGCCATCTATGGATGGTTTGGTGCACCTGGAAAGAAACAAAAGCCTCAACGTTGAGGTTTAGAGGAAACCAACTCACACAAACCTTCGGTTTGACTCTACACCCACTAGAACTTCTTGTCATCAGAACTCTATATCATCGGGCTGAACACATCCCCAGGAAGACAGACGGGAAGGAAAAATAACAGAATGCCATCAAAGTAGCTCTTCAAACCTGTGAATAACCCAGGTGCGCTTTTGTCAAGGCGGTGAAGAAATCTAAAAAAAACACACACACACCACTGAACAGAACAAGGAAAATAACAAATCCAAAAACATTGTCATCCCCTACATTGCTGGAAAATCTGAGAAAATCAATGGAACTTTCTCCAAACAACATCCTGATGCATTTCAGACCGAACCAAACTGTTGGACAGAGGTTGGTCTATCCTAAGGGTAAAATTCACTAACACAAACTGAGGAGCATGGTGTATGCAGTTCAGTGCAGCGAGGAATGTCCAGATGTCTATTTTAGAGAAACTAAACCTTTCAACAGACAGGTTTTTTTTTTTTTTTTTTTGGCTTGAAGCTGCAACATTTGGAAACTGATTTAGACAGAAGACAAATTGGTTTTTGTTAGTTTTTTTTGTCTTTTCAATTAAATTTACCTTAAATTGGGAGCAACTTATTCTGTAATGGATTAGTACACAGCAAAAATGCACAAATGCTTGAAAGACAACTGGTCTCAAGAAACTTTTTGTTCAAGACTAATTAGGCTTTTCCATTCCTTTTCCCATTGTTTTACTCTTCTGTGCACTTTAGATTTCTTCTAAAAGGGCCTTTTACCGTACTTGCTCATAAATCAAATTTCCAACCATGTTAGTGTGTGGGTGAGTGAGGAGGCTAATGGTGCAATTAGAGGAGGCTTTGTGGGAGCAAACTGCTGTTCCTGGCAATGTGAATAAGCTACAAAAAAACTGTTCATTGGCCAGAATTGACAATTTTCAATTTCTAGTGGAGACTCTCCTTTTTATTCTGACTTTATTAGAGATTTCTCAAGGCTACACTGCAATCACATCTAGTGCTTCAGTGCTTGTCCTTGTTATGTATAAATAAAGATTTACCCCAGGACAAAAACTCGAAAATTAACCGTGAGTGGTTAACTGTTGTTGTTGTTTTTTTGTCCTTGCAGTGCTTGCTAAGTTATTTTCTTTCCATTTCGACAGAGAAACTTAACAGTTAAATCAGCTTTTTCACCATCGATCTAAAGAGACTCTCATCAAATAGCAAGAAAACATAAAATCAAATATCTGATTTTCAAATATGATATACATTAACAAAAATATTTTTTTGTTTCTAGCTGTGAGGGTTAAGAAATAGCTTTTGAAAAGATTGTATTCTTACTTTATTCTTATTACTACACAGCTGCAATCCTTGTCAAATCTCATTCACTCAACAGCTCTTTTCATGGAGCACTGCTAATGTAGGCCATAGCTTAGCTGGATGTGTCACCACCTGAAAGACATTGAATACAGTGACATACTGGTTAAAAAAAATTTAAATCTGAAATCTCCATGCAGAATTTGTTGAATCTTCTGCAAGGTTAAACAGTTGAATCAAAACCATGACTCGTTCAAGGAAACATTGATTCAAAACAGAATGATGCATTGAGAAATAAAGTTAGCTAAAGTATATTCTTTCACTTCATTGTGTCAGATTGAAGCAGCCTATTTTGATAACCAGTCATACAAGCTAAACTATTTTACCAACTTCTGGAACATTTGCTCTGAAGTCCACGGTGCGTAGTTGAGATGGATCATAACCTAATGTGCCAGATGGGTTATTACACGCAACAATCTGTAAAGCCCTCTGCCAAGGCTGTTTGGAAAAATGCAGGCACTTTTAAAGAAATACTTAGCAGGTCATTAAATGAACCATCTGTCACACTGTCACAAGTAAACTTGAATCAAATGAGAAATGAGTTGCAGTTTTGATTGCCAAACTCAATATATAGCTTCAAGAGTTATAAGTTGATTACTTTTTTTTTGGATGACAGGTCTTGTGAGTCATGCTCAAATAACGCAGGTGAGAACATATAGTCCAAGGGGGAAACTATTGATGATTTTTTAAGAGAATTTTTTTTTTTTTTATTTAGCAAACACCCATTTTCTTTTTACTTAGTTTTAGGGCTGTACGGTTTTGCCAAATATCAAAATTGTGAAGTATTTCAGCCATTATTGCGATTGAAATTTTATTTTGAGTTTTCTCTGCATTTACCACAAGCAACAAAAATGGCCTGTAGATTAAAATGTATGAAAACAAGGACTATATAAAACAAGAAATATAACTGTTTTTATTAATCAGAATATTATTCAAGAGAATAGCTTTTAATTGAGTTGGACATCAATCATTGTTGAATATAAAGTGCAAAGTGAAACCAACAAACAAGTCTATGTATTAAACTGTTTGACCAGTACTTAATGCTATGGACAGATTCCTGAAAGTTTCTGGTGAAAAAAAAGTATGATTATGTAAACTCAGAAAAAATATATAAAATTAGATTATCTCACTGCTGCAGCTCTCTTCCCTTCCATGTGGAGGCAAACCCACTTTAAATATATAGCCGACACCTAAAGGGCGTGTCTTATGCATTCATTGTTACATAGCCAAAACTTGCAGACCTCTGCAATTTGGAAATTGTGTTTTATAAGTGTGATTATATTGCAAATGCATTTAATTGTCCGCCCCTACTTAATTTTACAGGGAAGTTGAGTTTTGCATAAAAATTATCTGAAAATTATTACCCTGGCTTAAAATTGTGTCGGATAACAAATATTTTTTTTACAGATTGCTGCATTTCAGAGCACTGGACAGGGCAGAAACCGGCTCTCATGAGCCTGAAAAACGTCAAAACTTAGTCATAAAGAATTGTGAGAAATTAACTTAGTTTTAAACAGCTTTCATATCATGTAAAAGTCTGAATGTGGGTGTGTTCAAATGAGAAGACATGGAAGATTAACACATTATATGAGGGAAGACTGGGATGCCGAACACATACCTAATAATTTCCACTGGATGATTTCCTCAGTCTAGATGTTAAAGAAAGGTTTGGGAAATATAATAAATAATAAACCTATTGATATCATTATGATTTGTGTTAAAGGTATTTAGAGAAACAGACCATATCAACAAATTTTCCATAGTTTAACTTAGGCTAGGAGTGTAATAATTCCCTTCTGATTAGTTGCATCTCAAAGAGCGTTCAGTGGGTTAAGTACAGAGTTATAGTCTCATTCTGGGTGGTTGTGGGGGGACTTGGTGCTTGGTGAGGCTGCAGGGATTTGGTCCCCACTCAGGGTGTGGGGGTTGGGTTGTTCGCTGCGGGGGAGTCGTGTATCTGATCTAATGGTCGGCTTTGGTAACCCGTGGATGGTGCTCCCATGCGGTGGTGGGTGTGGTCTCTGTGTTTGCAGTTGCCAACCCTGGGCTGGGTGGCTAGGCTCTTCAGGATGGGTTGTGGTGTGGGGTCTGGACTTTGCTGCCTGTGGGGGCCTGTCTGGGCCCGGGTGGTTTGCGCTGCCTCGGACGTGATCGTGGGTTGCTGTATGCCCTGGTGCCCTGCAAGGGGCTCTGAGGTCTCTGGTGAGTCTGCAGGGTTTCTCCAAAGGGAGTGGTGGTGGATGATGGGACTTGAGCAGATCTCTCACTGTCAGAGCTGACTTGCATGAGCTTTGGGATGGGTTGGCCACAGGTTCATTCCCCTGGGGTTAGTTTGCAGCATTCATGGCTCTCAGCTATAATTTGGGGAAGAAATACTCTGACCTATTAATCCAGCCATCACAATTTTACCCTTGCTAAACTCACTCAATAACAGTCGCAATGATTAAGAGGCAGTCAGTGTTCTTGATTTCCCCTATTAATAGTCACAATGTTATGTCTCGCCGGTTTAGTTCAGTAAAAGTGACAATACTAACCATATACTTCATTATATTAGGTTTGCAAACAGCGACAGATGTCTAATAATGCAGCAAATTCTTACAGTATTTTTTCATGGCATGTAGGAAATTGTAAGATATTGCCCATTATAATTCTCCACAGAACCCCAAGAAAACTTGTAAATTCTTGTCCTGCAGCTACACTATAATTTTTCACTGTAACTCTGACTTCTTAGTCTATTGTATTAGTGGATAGTGGCATTTTGAATCTTTCATGTTTATTCTTTTGTTCCCATAGTTTTCATTATAGTATTTTAGTATTTAAACCCCACATTGTGATCCTCTGTCTTCCTGATTTTCAGAGCAACCTTTGTTACACTTCATTTCTTATTTTCTTCATATAAAGCTTTGTTATTTTCCTGTTGTGTAATTATGCATCGTGAATATGCACCCTCATAACCAGTGAGTCAAGAAAAGTGGGTCTTGGTAAACATTTCCAGGGTTCATTCTTTAAACTTCATCACAGGTGAAAGATTGGTATAGAATCATAACGATGGATGTCTCAGGTGAGAGATTAATGGAAACTCTTCACCCTGTGCTTTTTCATGCCCCAAGACACATAGAGAAGCAGTATATAAATCAAAAATATATACCTAAGGAAAGGCAGTACCCAAGACTCCAAGGAAACACCTCTTTAAAAGTCAAACTCCACCAAAGGCAGGGTTCAGATAAGAGTTAGATTTAATATATATTTATATTAAAAATAATATAATAGTGTTTTTTCCTCATAGGCTGTTAGGTCTGACAGGTTATCACCTCTAGTCAATTCATTAAACATCATTCATACATAACTTATTTTGTGAAACCATCAAAATAAGAACATGGTGTTGAATATCCAGTTCCATATCATTATTTCATGATAGTGGCCGCTCTTCAAATTAAGTGAAAATACCGCAGCCAGTTGCCCAGACTTTAAGGCGCTAATGACATTAAATTTCTGGAAGTGAATCCTTCTCCTAAAGAATGAAAAAGCACAAAGAAAACCTTTCTATCCCTCTGAAGGGCATGAGTGATTTCAGCGCTTTAATGAGGAGAGAGGAACAAAAGAGGGTAGGAGATGACAAAGGCTGCTCCAAATAAACATGACCCTCCTCCTAAATTCTGCTGCTGCTGATCGTCTCTTGGGAATAAACAAGGAGAAAGAAAGCCACACACCCTTCTCCTCGTTCATGGGGAAAATGTCAGTGTGATGTGCCGGCTACTGATGCCTCCTAATGAGAGAGTCACAGAGGCCCAAACAGTGGCGAACACAGCCATCCACACAGTAAGTGGACACCATGCTCCGTGTCTGTATTGTCAAAAAGAAAAATAGGACCTCTAGTTAGTCCAGCTGTAACAACACGTGTTTAACTGTCTGTGAAGTTGGTCATAATGTGTGAGAGCCACAGCATACTGTATGCCAAAGACAAGAGCTTTTTCTCTGCATAATTTACTGTGAAAAAATAAATGTTTTTATATTAAACCTAGTTCACATGGGGAGTGGTAAAGCATACACATTTAATTTAGCCAGCTATAGCTATTTTAACAGATTATTTGTGGACCCTAGATTAGGCATAGATTGGTGTGAAAATTCTTAGTGTGACAGATAGATAGATAGATAGATAGATAGATAGATAGATAGATAGATAGATAGATAGATAGATAGATAGATAGATAGATAGATAGATAGATAGATAGATAAAGTTTGATATTTGATATAGCGGTGATAAATTTAAGATTTAAAAAAACATTTAATCATTTAATCAATTTCTTCTTTCAAAACAAAAATGCAACTACTATTACTTAGTGGTGTCAAAATAGGTTGAAATGTTGCAAAAATAAAGCATTAACATAATTGATAAAATGTATATTGATTTTGATTTACAGATGCACAAAAAAAGGATATAATGCACAGGATTGTCTTAGCAGCTGTTGCCTTTTTCAAACACTGTTGGCCTAGAGCCAGCTGATCATTTTAAAGCTTATAGTATTATGCTATTGCTAATGTCCAAAGCTATTATTTGATTTTTTAGGCTTGTTAAAAACATCAGAGCATAATAGTTCTGTATTGTTTTGTGGTCTAAAGAAAGCAATTAAAGAGTAAGAGATTTGATAAAAGGAAACTGACAAAACAAAAAAAAGGGGGGGGGGGAGGAAAAACCCAATGAGAGATATGGAAATACTCTGGAAAGCAAGAAGTGGATGTAAACAGGGAGCCATAATACTGAGATGCTGATCGCAGGAGTGGGAACAAGTGAGACTGATTAACTGAATGTGGAGCAGCTGTGGGAGAACATAGACTTAGGTAGCCAAGTGAAAAACACAAAAAGAACAAGAGAATCAGATAAACAATACCTAAAGATGACTAAATATTACAAAGACAAAATATATCAAACAAAAACTCAGACCTTACAGGGAAAACAAGCAGAAAGTTAAGCAAACAACGTGTACAGGACATATTTTGTGTTCACAAAATGAACGCAAAATATATTTTAATTGTAAATGATGTGTTTCTTTGTCATCCTGAGAGATTATTAAGAAAAAAATTCACTTAAGCTATATTTAAAATCATACTTCAAATCAACTTTAACAAACAAGCATGTAATTAGTTTTAATCAAAACACAGCAAAAGCAAGGCTCATTTTAATGGCCATTTTTAATTGCTCTCTTCTCACACATACTACACCTCTAAAACAATTTTTTAAGATATTTCATAGTTTTATGTGGGTAATGGGTAAAGAGAGACGACAAAGTTAAAATAACAAATAATACAAAATTGGAGAGTAGGAGAATGTAGTGAGGGAAAGCGATCTTTATGTCCAACAGCAACAGAACAGAGATAGCTCAGAATAACCTAAGCCACTCTAACTATACGCCTTACAGGGTTTCTGCCTCTTGGACTTGGACTTTCTGGAAAGCAGTGAAATAATTGTTTTTGTAATTCATACTTGTATGGTTACAATTCAACACAAAGTGTATAAGCGAAGATTTGAGTTTAATGTGAGATAAATGAGAAAAACAGAAATATATATTTGTTTGGATTGGTGACTTTTTAAAACCAGGTAAAGCCAACTATAAAATACCTGAGACCAAAGTAAACATTCACTGATAAGATTTAACAAGTTCATGTTGTGTAATCAATTTGGTTACTAACCCTGTTTTTACTATTATTTGAAGTCCATATTCAGTTAAACAACTGCATTTCATTCCCTTCATTTGCATTTAGGCTTCCTGAGTCTTATGTGCTTAAGGGACATTTAATCAGTTGTATTTTTGTCAACAATATTGACCTGAAATGTCATTTTTGTGCTTATTTTATCACCGCCTAAAAAAAGTTCTTAACTTTTCGTTTGTGTTTTCTCATTCTGTAAATATCACTAAATATTTGATATACTGAATAACAGCATTATTTTGTATGTTGGTGTGTTAAAACAATTCAAGTGAAAGCTGAGTTCATCTTTAGTTTGGGCTGCTGAGAGCCAGAATGTTAATTTCCAGTGATTTAAGACCCGTGTTGGGACTTGTGAAATGGTTTTAAATCAAGCATTGCAAAAATCAATTAAACCTTTAAACTCATTTTAAACCTCAAAGAGAGTGCAAAGATAATAAAAGTGAAGTAATGTTATAGTGTCATTTAGACTCTGCTAAATGACTATCGGCTCTGATTTGTAATACCTCCAGCTGGCAGCAGCAGGAACAGAGAAAGTTAATTTATAAAGTGATGAAGGCACAAATGACCTCTAATTTGTTGTAAGAGCAGAGCAGTCTTTAAAGTATGAACTGAAATGGTTGAACGTGTCTCTTCATCTGCTCACGTGTCAAGCTACAGTGAAATATGAGACATTCTCAGCTATTACAGATTTAGACCAAAGCGTTGGAAAGAGGTGTGAATGAAGTCAAGCTGTTGCAAGAAAACAAGTGTCTCTTTCTAAACCTTTTTTATGGTAGTTCTTAGTTCTTATATATGGAAGAAATTAAGATTTCTGTTGAAAAAATAAAACAAGAACAAAGATATTCGATGTAGATTTAAAAACAATTTTTTTTACATAGATCCCTTCAATTCTGTCACTGAGCAAATAACACAAATTCGTCAAGCAAAATGTGTCTGTTGGAATAAAATATGGTGTCATTTACTCATGCATAGCTCAACAGTGATCAGTCGTGTGCCGTCACCGATCCTTTGATGGATTTATCTAACCTAGACATTGTCCTTCAGCTGTTGGAGTGAAAGCTGCATAAAGATCTGCGAGTCATGACAACCTGGTGTTTGCTTGTGTACTCATCCCAACAATCTCTGCAGGAATCATCAGCACAGACAGCTGCATGGAGAGTATAGGGTGCAAACAATAATTACCATTTCAAACGTGCACAAAAAAAGTCAAAGTTTGAGAGCGTTCACATATTTTAAACAGTGTCACTACGGTTTAGCTGTCACATTCTTTCATGTGACAAATGTTGATGTTTATAATTGGAAAATTATGTACAAACTGAACTTTATTTGTATAGAAAGTCTAAGTGCCTATCCTTCTATATGAATGTCATGAAAAGCAGAAAAATGTGCCGTCTTGTATCAGAGCCAGTCATAAATCTCCTGTTGAAAAGAGCCAGTTATCTTTCTCCCACTTGTTTGAAGCAGATGTTTCAGCTACAGAGTTGGCCGTCCTCTCTCCAATATCGCCTGTTTGACTGAAAATCCAGTTTAGGAAAATCCTTTAAAGATGTTAGAAGTTAGAGCTTCCACTTTGTTAGAACAAATTTAAATAAGTGTATCGTTAGACTTGTTGGTGCAACACCAGCGCGTTCTGCGTAGAAGAAGGAGCACACAGCGACGTGCAACTGTTACCCGTTGTTGTTATGGGGCTCAGCACTGCCCCCTATCAGTGCATCATGGTACTTTCTTCTTCACGCTGTGAATTTATACTGATTCCTGTCAGATTCTGCCTGAAAAGCTCCTGTTCTGCAGTCCCATGACGTGATTCCCTGCTCTCTGTGCTACACCAGCAATTAGATCTGAGCGGTTACACCTGAGGCAACTCTAATTACTGGGAGTTGCCACACCTGGGAGGAGCACTATATATTCCTGGCTCTCCCAGTGGGTAACCGCCAGATTCATGAAAGCCATTGTGTGAGTAGACCAACCAGTGTTCCTTGTACTGACTGCCTGATCTTGACCTGTCTCGTTCCTGTTTTCCTCCTGCCTTGCCTAACAATGAAGCCTTCCTGGCTCTGCCCCTTTCTTCTGTCTCTGCCCCGCTTGGAAACCTCAGCCCGGTGTGTGCCTCCGGTTACCAATTCTCTTGCCTGGATCTCGGATTGCCCTGTTGCCTAACCCTTCTGGAAACCTCTGCCCTGTGGACTGTCTTCCGGTGCATGAACCCCAAACTGAAGTAAACTGCCCCAGCTAGCTTCTGCCTTCCTGGCTACACTGAGTACTCCAGTGTGAGACAGTGAGGAGCTGAGACAGCTCCTCACTGTCTCACCTCATTCGTCTCCCATGCATTTGACCTGGCAATACATAAATTCAGCTATTTTGATGATATAAATGTTGAAATGATATTGAAAGTAAATGCATTTTATCTTGTCAGTGTTAGTACGTTACTTATCATTATGACAAGGCAGTTGATAGCCTACCTCCCCTGACTGAATCTCACTGCTTTGTGTTTAAAACAAAGCCCTTTAGTTAACATACCAAATATGTATAAGGCACAATCTTTAATATATTTTATTATGATTTAACCTGATAGATCAACTCCTGGAAAATTGTGAAGTCGAAGCAATATGACACATGGCTTGTTAAATTATTCACAAAAATCTGGACTGTGTGGAGTGCATTTTAACATCATTGTGATATCCTTAAATAAAATACAGTGCAGCTAATTGCTTTCGCACATCACTTAATCAATAAAATAGTATCTATGCTGTGTAATGTAATCAGTACGTACTATCAGCTTTTCTGTGAGGCCTCAAACATTTGTCAGAGAAGGCCAAGAAACACACAAGAAGTTTTAGGGAAAAAGTTAGAACAGAATTAGCCTCTAAAACAATATTTGAAGCTTTGCAAATCTGTTTGAGCATCCATCCAGCTATCTATCTACCCATTGTCTTCCGCGCCTCCTGGATTGGGTCACTAGGGAAACAGGTTAAGCCCAGAAACCCAGACATTTTATTTTGCATTTTTTTGCTCTGCAAAAATCTCATCTTCATGGAAAACTGGCAAGAAGAAAGCCATTGTTGAAGAAAAGCCATAACAAGTCAGGAGGGGACACAACAACTGTGATGAAAGTGCTCTGGTCATTGGCAAAATGCTTTATGCAGAGTAAAACTTTCACTGCACATGAACACATAATCCCCACAGTGAAACATTGCGGGAGCAGTATCGTGCCATGGAGGTGCTTTTCAACAGCAGGGACAGGGAAGCTGGAGTGTGTTGATGTAAAGAGCAAAGTACATGGAAATCCCAGAAGAGAACCTGTTAGAGACTAAAACAATTTCAGACTGAGGTGAAGATTCACCTACTAGCACGACAACAACTCTAAACATACAGTCAGTTCTACACTGAAATTGCCTGAATGCAAGTATATTTTATGATATATAATGGCTAAGTTAAAGTCCGGACATAAATCCAATTGAGAATCTTGAAAACCGATCATCACAGATGGTCTCCAAACAGACAGATCTTCGTTATCCTGAGGTTTATGCAAAATTTCTCCAGATGTCTAAATCTGGTAGAGACATACTCCAAAAGAGTTGCTGCTGTAATTGCATTAAAATGTTCTACAAAGTATTAACACAGGAGACTGAATTAAAATGAACAACTCATTAAAATCTTTAATATTGTGTATCAATTTCCTTTGAACTCTTGTCCTTAATTGTGCTCTATGATGTGTTGGTCTGTCACTTAAAATCTTTAAAAAAAGATTGAGGTTTATGGCTATAATGTAACAGAATATACAGGTTTCAAGAGATATGAATGTCTTTGCCTGGAACTTTGCCATTTTAATCTCAATAACACTGATGGTAGTTGATGTTTAACATTTTTAAAATAATGTAACATTTTATTTAATAGATTGTGCAGCTAAAACTCTAGGGATACACGTGGTAGTCAGCCAGATACATTTGTTTTTTTCTTAAAGTTGTATAGCAAGTCGTTTCTTTAGGTGACATTGTCTTTAATTTGTAGCTGCATCAACAAATGTTGCATCCTTTGATTAAATGGCGAGGCGTACACTTAACGGACTTCCTGAAGATAATCTCCTCAGTTTCAGTGTCACAATTAATGTACAGTCATTACCTTGACTGTGACAAAGCGTTTGATGTTTTGGTGCCTTATCCCATGCTCATTACCGTGGATGTAAAGCAACCCAATTACTGATGACGCACTCCCTGTTTCAATTGCCGATTGTATAACCAAAACAAAATCCTCTCAAAAAAGACACACAGAGTCATTCTGAAAAGTTTTTTTCCAACAGTAAAAGAGAAGGGAAGGCCACTTTGAAGTCATACGCTTTTACTTTGCATTATAATTGAAAGCCCATGTATTGCACAAAACCTCATCTTCACATTTAATGGTAGAAACTTCTTTTTTTGGGGGGGCGGGCATCTTACAGAGAAAAAGTTGTGGATTTAATTGCAGCTTCCTCCCATTCCTCATGTTGATGTGCCTTTGGGCAAGGCACCTTACACCAATTTGCCTACAAATTTGTTTATAAGTGTCTGCACAGTGATGTGGCTCTAGAAAAACACAGTCAGTCCATCTACCATTTTAATATTCATCTTTCCACCTCATCCATTTTTAAAGCCCATTTATTCCTGTATAGGGACACAACACTGGAGCCTAAGCCAGTAGTCCAGATGTGCGTGGGTGGAAATACACACTGCCAACACAGAAACAATACACTGACATCCACTCTCACCTTAGCGCAAATTAGAATCACAGGTTACCCTAACATAGATGTCTTTGGGAGGAAACAGGAGGACCCAGTGAAAACCTACATGCATTATGAGAACATGAAACTCCACGTAATATCTCTAGCTGACATTTGAACCAGTAATCAGGGGTGTTGGGATATGGTAAAAATGAAGATCAGTATTATTATGGTCAATATTCTCACTGAGTTTGGAAAGACAATCCATCTACTGTGAATATCTTTGAACAAGAACATTTCCTTGATAACATCTCGTTGAAGTTTCCTTAACTTTACTTATAGCAAAATATGTTTTTAAAAATAGCGTGTTAGATAATTAGTAAAATCAAATAAAGCCAGCAACATGAAATGTACCTAAAATAACAAAAAAGCTTACATTTGCACAGACATGTACCTAAAATATCTATTAAAAACAAAATGCAAATTTGAATATGAATTATAAAAAATATGCAAATTGAAAAAACTAAATTACAAAATGAAAAGAATAAATTATAAATAAGCTATGCATAAAAGAAGAAAATGCATTTAAATTAGACAAACATGTTTGACCAAACAAATTTGCTCACATTTTAGTCTTTTGTTGAAAGGTCATGTATATAAATGTTGTCAATATATCAGCAAAATAATGCAGCTGCTTTCTGTGTAACTAATTTATATTTGTATTTAATTATTTGCAAAAGGTACAGTGCATATTAAGTGACACAATGTAAATATGCACGATTATAGCCAGAAGTTATCTACCAGTAATACTGAGATCTAAAAATATTACAAGCACCATCACTTCAGGCTAAACATTTTTTTTATCATGGTTATTCCATAGACAGGCATGGCTCACTTTGTGTTTGAATTTCAGGTTGTTGCACATTTGTAAATTTGTTCTGTTGCTAAGTGGTGAAGACAAACACCGACTGAGTTGCAAATCTTTCTTTGATCCATGTATATCAATGGACTGACTCCACCTTTTTTTGTTTAAATAGGCTGCCACTCCTCCTCCTTTCTTCTTTCTGCCATCTTTACTTGATCTGACACGTGCATGACATGCCCTCAATAGTGTGGAAACGTGTCAGCCAACAGATGATGAAAAATAAGAGCACAGGAGCAACATTTGTTAATAATAGTTTTCTGGTATTATTTTTTTCTTTCTTTTTCAAAATAAAATGATACATTCAACTGATTGCTCTACATGCAACCAGCTATTTGTCAGACAGTCATGCAGACCCCTTGAACAAAGTGACTCTGTGAACTGCTGCATATAGTTTTTGGTACTTTATGCAAGAAACCAAATTTAAAGAGCAGAATCAAAGAGGATCCCATTGATCCATGCCCTTTCTAAGAGAAAAAAACATTGAACTGTGCTGTATAAAAACATATAAGCTGTAAAACCTTGGGTAATGTCTTTGTCTGTCTAGCTCCTGTCTATGAGGCCTCTGTCCCCAAATTGTTCTTCCTTTTTGTAGAGAATTAACCTTACCCTGTTACAGCTTCAGTACAGGATTCTCATACATAAAACCATGCGGTACGGCTGGACGATATAGAAAAAAAGCATATTGATAAAATAGAAATCAGATTGATCGATATTGATAATTAGCAAGTGCAGCCCTGGCCATTTTATGCTGTTGCTTAATGACCTATTTTTAAATAAAGAACAATGAATTCAAACGCAAGCCTTTATTCAACCAAAAAAAAAAAAAAAAAAACCTGTAAGTCTTAAAAAGAAAAAAAAACAAAGTTAGCTGCTGTTTCCCTGTTAACTGCTTTCTGCAGCTCCAGCCTCTGTGATCGCATAATCCTTAAAACTTTCCAGTTTTAATATAGAATGCTCGAAATAGAAAAAAAAGCTGGGGTTTCCTTTGTCATTGCTGTAATTTCTGCCACAACAATGTACATTCAGCTTGGAGAAGAAAAGGAACTGATTTACATGGGGAAACTATGCAGTTCAACCACAGAATGTCATCCTATATCTCAATTATAGAATTTTCTCATAGGCAGTTTCCAGCTTCTCTCACAAGCACATTTATTCCACTCAAGAAAGCCATACAGAGAAACATGGTGTAGAATATGTGATTGATAGACTAGATCCCCTAAAATGTAGCAAAACAGGTGGAGAATTAAAAAAAAAATCAAATAAAATACAGCTGATTGTTATGTTGAGGTAGGCAAATGTGCTTTCCAATAACTTTGACCAATACTTGGAACCCCAGAACCCAAAGAAGGGCCAGTTTCTGAATCCAGCTGGAAAATTAGTTATTGATGCACTCCTAGTCTAGATAGTATGTATATATTGGGATCAAGGGTTTGGCATTGTTGATGTTTCACTCTTTTAGGACAGTGTTTGTTATTTTTGCCTTGATCTCACTATCTTGTATTCTATTTTTCGATATTAAAGATCAACTGACCATTTTTTAATTAATTTTCAGCCAAATTAATAACAAAGTAGGTCAAGCTATTAGTTTTACTCGGCACACAGCACCGCAAAGTGATTGAACTTTCATCTGCACAGAGAGCATATTTGCAGAGATCGAATAATTTTAGATTTGTATCATTGCTGCCATATTTGACT
This sequence comes from Fundulus heteroclitus, assembly GCF_011125445.2. Classification (NCBI taxonomy): domain Eukaryota; kingdom Metazoa; phylum Chordata; class Actinopteri; order Cyprinodontiformes; family Fundulidae; genus Fundulus; species Fundulus heteroclitus. The sequence continues at coordinate 3,272,623 of NW_023396792.1, read as the reverse complement.
TCCGCATTCTGTTTTTCTGGGTTGATGAAGCTAAGGCTTACACAGATAGTTTAAAAAAATTGGCAACAATAAATAAATAAAATAATTTGCTTTTGTGTTGATTTTAGAATCTTTTAGATCAACAGTAATTGCCCAACAGAGACACGAGCTGTATAAAACAATAAAGACCCACTGAATAATGCAGGTTTTTTAGACTATGCTCCATAAATGGCTTTAAAAGACATTAAAATATGTAGAACTGAACTATACTCAAAATCACAGAGAACAAGTTCTTTTAAACTGCAAGGAGTATCATTTAAATGCTCTAAAACTCTAACTCCATCTCATATTGATTTCTGCAGTAAAATAAGTAAAAACAAATAGTCTTGCCAATACTCAGAAATCTCAGGCGTTCATGTGTAAAGGCTTTCATTCCGCTAAATGCTTTTCCTCTACCAACTTTTGCTATGTTTTATTTTATACTATCCATCAGTGAGCCAGAAAGGTCACATTAGGACACTCTTCTTACCAGGAAGGCTGATCAATTATAGAAATAGCATCCATAATAGAGGATATGCTTGTGTTTGTTCAATGATCTCAAAAGTTCCCAACTTTAATTATTTAAGCTTTTCAAAGCAACTCCATTCTTCCTATATTTTGTAGCATATGAAAGAGCTAAAATCGCTTTTAAACACAAGACACGATGAGGCTTGCAAATGATGTACAACAGAATATGAATATCCTCCTTTTCATGCTTTTTATAAGCCTAAACCTTGCAGTACTTTTACCAAGTCTACACAGCACAGATTTGCTTTTCACATTGCATATTATAATGTCATTTGAAACTTAAAAACTTCTCTTCTGCACAGGAAGAGGAAGATTTGCGATGATGTGATAAAATCTTGACCATCAGAGACTTTCTTTTGTATGTTTCAGCCTAATTTCCTTCTCTGGAGCTGTAAAAGCAGACAGCTATGGCTTAGTTTCTCTGTTGCAAACACAATGAAAGCCCACTTATTGTCTTACCACAAGTGCCTGGAGTACTGCTGGGAAGCTCAGGGAACACTATCCCTGTCTATCCCTGCTCACAGGCACACACACACACACACACACACACACACACACACACACACACACACACACACACACACACGTTACTCTTTCTGTCTGGTATTTAGCTATAGTTCATTTCAAATAGTATCAGTGCTACTTCACTGAAAATGGATTCTCCAGAGAAAACCCTTCCTTAAACACAAGGTTAAAGTGCTTAACAGAGAAACATTTCATAAAACGTACAGCGTGCTTTACTGTTTGATGTGATTTAATAGATCTACTGTTATTCTTGACTAACACTCTGTTTATTTACTTAATCTGAAAAGACCAAGTTGGGCAACTTACCGTGTTCAAATAGCACCAACCTGCCCTCACTGGTGCTTAAGGGATTCACCGCTGAGGGAACTGTCTCTGTAGACCTAATTAATCACCACACGAACAGTCTGACGAATGGGGCTTCAGGCAGACTTGCCCAGATAGAAAGACCTACAGAATTTTTATCCTGTCTAATCACAGGGTTGTCTTATCAAGAGCTGGGAGTCTTCCCATCTGTTCCACGGTTGTGAAACTTGAACGGCTATGTTGGAAGTGGGAAGTTATCCTGCCTCAGGCCAATATGTTCACTGTGTTGTCTCGTCTAGGAAGTTGACTTACTCCTTGATTTTTGATAGTTAAGGTCTTACTGTATTTTTTTTTTTTTTTAAATGCAGATGTTTTGTCAGAGAGTTTTCTTCAAAACACTGCAGTGCTGTGTAGTTACAAACATCCAAACATGGCATATAGCTGCAAGGACTACATAATGAATTCAGTTACAGCTTTAAAAGAACCCCATGTTTGGCACTGTACACAAACTTCTGAACTGGCAGTATACAGCTTGGGCAAGATTATCATTAAAAAACTAACAAATGAGATTATTTACATATAAAACCAAAATGATGCATCTAGAAGGTTAAAGCTTTATATAACATTTGAAGAGAGTTATACTAATAAATACAAATAGCCTATTGCTCTATCGCAAAGCTGCCTGGAGTTTCCATGACATATGACATAAAGACACAAAGCTAAAAAAATAATTCAATGCAAAATATTTATATGGATCTCATACTGTAGCAGAATTAATATGAACCCCTGCTTAGTTAGGCAGCCACAAAAATCTTTTGACATGTAAAACAATTTTTTGAATCAACATAACAATTTAAGCGAACATCAGTTGCAGTATAAATAAAGGCTAAAACAATAACCCACAATATGTAAAGCAACCAGCTTTTATATATTAAAGCAACATATTTTTTAAATATTGTATTTAATAAAGATCCCTAAGGCCCTTACAGACAGACTTTACTCCCTATCTTCATGTCTTTCTGTATGCAACGGATGAACATATCTTTTTCTACTTCTCTAACCCTTTGTTTATTTCTGTTCAGCTGCCATGAACACACCAACTATTCTGCATGATTGTTGACAATACTGCGCACGGCCATTTTGGGTGTATGTAGACAACTGTTACTTTCTTGGTAATTGCATTTCCACTAATTCTGCCTCCCTGTGTTTATGGAGAATACTGCACCCTTGTCCTTGTCAAGTATGAATGTCTACAGTGCTTCTATGGGCTTGCACACAGTCTAAACAGACTTGTGTGACAACCAATCACACAATTATGACTCAGCCTTTGTATACCACACCTGTGCCGCAATGTTAGTGCATTATCTCACAAAGCACCCTAAAATATCCTTATCTTCTTGCTATGCTATGCAGGTCCTCTGTCTGCACTGAAGAAGAATCAGAATCAGCTTGGGATCTAGATGATAGCTGCTCTTTTCCTGACCCTAGACCGATAAAAAACATGAATGGAGGGAAGGTCAGGTCTGGTTATCCTCTCTGCAGATAATAATTTTCATTGTAGTTTAGACCTGTCATGTGTTGTGTATGTGCCCAACCACACAGTGATGGACAAACACAGGACAGACTGAATAAAGGCAGCGTAGAGGAGGACCAGCAGCTCCTGTGGAAGGTTGTACTTCTTCAGTTGCCGCAGGAAGTTCAGCCTCTTCTTGTGAACAGTGTCTGTGTCAGGAACATCTCAGGTCCCAAGAAAGGATGATTGCTAGGAAAAGAAGCTGTTAAGAGTGTCATCAAAGCATGGGGCGACCGACTCTTGTTGCTTGCAAGCTAATTCCTTGCCTGCTTTTACAGAGCCCACCAATGCTTCTTTGGTCTGTCACAGCTTCCCCAGGTGTGGAGCAAATCATAATGGTGGACACCAGGGCAGTGATGTGTTTTTGGCCCCGCAGAAGTGCGAAATTACAAAGACCACAACAATTTGCGTACTAATAAAACCACCTTGTTACACCTTTAAATTGGAATGAGATAAAGCAGGCAGTGATCAGAGAGTCAAAATACTACACAGTGAACTGCACGGTATTATTCTTTTAACACTGTATGACATATCAAAATTCTTCTTAACAAACATAACATACTGTATGTAAAGATATTGAATCAGTGCAGTGTAAACAAATGTGAAACATGTTCAATTTAACACTGCTGCTGGTTAGTATATGTTGTGACCTTATAGTTTGTTAAATTAAAATAATAAGCCCTCTGGCTGTCATTAAATCAAACATGTTCCCTCAAATCCTTCTATTAGCTTGCAAAAGCAATTTTAGTTTCTTTGGGGGTGCAGGATTTGCATAACATTAGCCTTTACTGTGACATGGTGGATTCTGGGGATGTATACCCCGACTGTGATTCATCCATTATACAGAGAGATCAGGTAGTAATGATAACATTCAGACTTCTAAATGCTGTGATGCTCTGTTCTAGCCCCAACAAATCAGCCCAGCCTCCAGAGGCATAGGCTTCTGAGCTGTCCTTTGCTATCGCGCACCAATTTGTTTGCAGCTGAACTTTGAAGGCTTTGAAGGCCTCTGGTTTCATCAGATTGTGATCTTGGTTATTTGGCGGTCAATTTAATGTCTTTAACTGTTGGCCAAGTTCATAGAAGAATGCCTAAATATTGTTCTGAAGTGTTGTGTGTATTTTTCCTCAAACAGGTCACTGCTTTCAGGAGATACAGCAGTCACAAATGGGTTATTGTTTAAGTTGGTGGTATATGTCAAAGAAACAATCACATGAACGTCAAACCCCGTGGTTTCCCAGTTGAGTATTGTGAGAATCACACTGCCTCTACTGGCTTGCATTCTTTCCTAGATGCTTTTCCTATGATAAATGATCCACCCATCCATTCATGGGATTAAAAAAGGTATTTATCAGCCCAGGCATCATTCATTTTGAGTGCATATTTTCTGATTAGGAGTACAGTGATAACTTGTGTCAGCATGGACAATGTTGGAGATCTTCGACATGCTGCAATGCACAATTGGAGTGAATACACTTTGACCAAAATGGGTGTTTTATTTTAGATGGATTTATCCTTAAAACCAAGTGCCTTGTGTAGCTGTTTAATGGTATCTACTGCCTTTCGGAGGAAGTCCTTTTTGTTTTTGAATCTAAATGTAATCCTTTCATATCTGCCTCGTGCTGTTGTTTTTAGTTTTTACTATGCTGACACAGTGTGTCACTCCTGTGTGAAAACAGTCTGCTCATAAATATTAACTACTCCCAATCTGCTTAAAGTGCAATCTGCTTAAAATACACACTGGACACACACTCGCACAAATGCACACACACAGTAAAGTAACCTTGTCTTTACAGGCAGTGTCACTGAAAACCTAAAGCCTTCTTTTTTCCCTCTTTCTTTCTGTCATTATTCTTCCTTTTATTCTCCGGGTCTTTAAAAGTGCTCTCAATCCTCGTTTACTACCCTAAGCTCTTAATTCATCTTTACCATATTGCCAAAATAGAGAGAAATCATCCTTATTTTTCCTCTGGTTGCATTTCGCTGTAAAGGAAAAGGCCCACTGATGTGTTGAATTCTTGATAACATGAATCTGTCTGCAGCAACATGAAATGCCAAAACATCTAAATGAGATTTCCTCTCATTTATTTTTATATTGCCTGAGTATAGTGCTTGTCTTTTAATGAAATGTCTAGTGCATGATACAAGAGCTAGATATTATTAGATTTAATTCCGGCTGATTGGGACATTTGAATTAAAATTATGCCATTGTTATCGATGACTTAGAGGTAAATCATCAGGAAACAAACTCTTCTAAACTTAATGTGTTCTTCTTGTAGTTGGCCTCTTGACTGCGGTGAACATTTTAATAATAGAAAAGCAATTACTGTATATTTTGTGGTATCTGTTTTGAAGCAGACTATTTAAAACCTAAGACTCTTAGGATGAGATGTAAATACGTTATTTAATCCCAGACTGACTCATTAATTAAACTTTCTGCAAGAATCCCAACACACTGAATCAACAAAAGGACTGTGATAAACTGGCAAAACTGCAGAAAATTCTTACTACTTGTAGGTTTTCTGAACAAAACTATGAAATTATGCAAACACACTTATACCCTCAAATCTCCACATAGTTTTGCTCAAGTTTATCCCAATTATGTGCAGGATCTTCTGTAATTAAAGCCATTGGAGGTTTAGATCAGTGTCTTGGAAGCAGTACAGGTTGTTTACAGCAGGGGTGTCCAAAGTGGATGATTTTGTGTGCCCCCCAACTGCAATTCAAGAATGTTTTGGTCCACCAGCGCAGGTGGTTGATGCAGATGGAGACTTTTTAATTTTTAATTAGGACAAAATTGTTACAGACAGGGTAAGATCTTTTTTCAGTTTATTATGTCAGGTACAGCACAAAGAATTTGTCTTTTAATAACCACACTTTTTCATTCTTCTTCTTTTCATAGTAAATAGGACCACATCCATCCAACAACTTTTTTACTTTAATCCAGACTTTGGTGCATCAAAATCTGCTTGAAGTTCATTTATTAAAATTGGGTAAATACAGAAAGCATTTTTAAATAAAGACTGACCAGATCCTATTTCTATTGCTGAGATATTAACTTTTTTTCTCTGTCTTCAATTGAGCCCATAACTATTTGCAGACTGGAATAACATCTTCTGCTGGGGCAAATGCGCAAAATCCTTTTTTTTAGGTTTTAGATTTACACAACTCGGTCCTACAGAAAATCTCACTAACTTGTATTGCATGCTCATATTTTGTGGAGGAGTTTCCGACAGACACAATATAATTATTTTGGTAGTTTTTTATATATATATATATATATATATTATATATATATATATATATAATATATATATCTCAACTACTTTTTTTGACAATTTAGGCTCACATGACGAAAAGTTTGGACATCCCTGATTTAAGGGATGCCGTCATTGTTTTACAAAGTCTGATTGTAAACTGAGTTTTAAATTATAAAAAATAATGGAGGGTTTAGCTCAGGGGAATGTT